>NC_056740.1:22321317-22388817 GCF_019279795.1 Protopterus annectens | reverse complement strand
TGGTGTTGTGGTTTTCCAAGATATATTGGTTAATCATGAACAACACATTGCAAAATTAGTTATAACAGCATGCATGGGTGTTCCCATTAAATCAAATCAACAGATTTGAAACAGTTGCATAGCAAACAGAACACATGCATAAATGGAACAACAGTAAGCATTTTAACAGCATGCAAGTTATGTTGACGGCAACAGGCCACCAATGATGGTATCTGAACAAGGTATGTTAATATGCAACCAATAAAATATACGAACAATTATAGAACACATGTCCCAACAATAGGTTTTGAGAACAACATACCTGTAGTATATTAATAATAACTATTGATGCAGATGATGGGTGGGGGAGCAAATAAAAAGTCCATTAACAACTCTATCTGCTTCTATTTTTCACAACAGTATTGCTCAATACTCTACAGGTCTGCCCTCACTTTACATCTACCTGTGGCCCGTAGCTTCTGTGGCACAAGCATACCTATTAGGCTGCCAAACTGTAATGGTGTGGGGCAGACTGTTTACTCTGTGGCTACTTCACTGGAGAGGGCATGGACATGTCAGGGTCACATACTTGACTAAGAAGGGGTACCCTGCAATGATCTTGTGTGAGTCTCCTACTAGCATAGTTCACCTGGATTCCCATCTGTGTCCAAAGTGATTGGCAGCAGTGACCACTAACTGTGACAGCATGATACTTGAGAGACATGCATCTGGAAGAGGGCATGGTATATGTACCTATTCTGCTGTCATGGGGTTGGACAGTGAGACAGTTGTACATGGTGTATTGTTGTACCCTTCAGACACCTACTACAATCATTTCATTATCTGTAAGACCTGTGGAGAAAATATCTGTTACCACTATCTGACTGTTTCTACAAATATTCAAGATTTCGTGAGTGTATATATGCACATATATCAGTACCACTCCCAGGATTCAAACTGTGTCTGGGTGTGCCAAAATGTAATATAAGGCTGTTTTTCATCACACTGAGCTACTGGGGAATTGCTGTTGCTTGTTTAACTGTTTTCTGCCTAATACTCTCTGGGATAGACAGTCTGACCTTGTAATCCTCTGATTCATGCTTGACAGATAGTTACTGTACTATATAGTAATCCTTTGAAATTATATGATCTGGAAAGCAAATTTTAACACAAGGCACTGCAGCAGGGGACACACCATAATACATTTGACATTAGTATTCAGGGTTCAGATCTTAGTGCATAACATATGTCATATTCCATGTATATCTTGATTTACAGCTCCACAATCTACTGTTTTGCATACTAGCTGATTATCAGAACAGCATATGTTAATCCATGCTGTCAAAGCCATATTTCCATGCAGAACCTGTGCACATTCTATTTCTACAACAACATACCAGAATAAACACAACAGTTGATGGTTTAGGTTTTTATTGTAATTATATGACACAGTGCTCTACTACTGCATATACTGTAGATGACTATTAGTCTGGCAAACCTTTCTTTGATCATTAGACCCAGAATGCAGTAAACAATTTAATCCTTCTTATTTATTTCATTATATAATATAGATCTGTACTTACCAGCCTGTTGGTGCAGCCTTGTCAGTCTGTGCACATGGGCCTCAGTATTGCTAGTCCTCTCTTCTGCAGCTGTAGGGGGAGAAAACAAACATTATGCATACCTGTCTATCACAGACTCAGACTAAAATTTGGTAAAGCTATATCTGGGATACTTACAAACTGCTGGAGCTGGTTTGTTACAAGGACCCATGACTCTGAACTCCAAAATGCCTTAGCGCTGTGCCCGAAAGTGTGAGCTATCACCAATACCTGACATAGTTCCTACTCAGAGAAAGCTTCAACAGATTCTGGCTGTATTCCTGCCTGCACCGTTTAAATAAGGCTATATTCTGGGTGATTTCACATGTTATATGCACTCACACTTCCATTGTAGACCATCTACATTACCCAGGTTGACAAATATCAATTACTGCATAATTTAAAATAAAAATAATACTTTTAACACTGCTTTCCCATGTAAAAATAAAGTGCCTGTCTTGGTATTCGAACCATGAATGCCTGCATGTAAAGCCAAGACTCTAACCATTATACTATCTCAGGAGTGGCATTTTAGTGATATATATATATTTTTATCTCCTATGGGATGTTTAAGCAATGCTGAGCACAGGGCCATAACATGCACACCCACTCAGCTGTGCTTAAACATACCTGAGAATGGAAAAAATAATTTAATCAACTTTTTTTACATGTATCTGCAGTCCTTGTCAGTCACAGTAAGGGAAACTGTAAGGGGACAGATAGGGACAGATTTTAATTATTTTTTTTACAATGTTAGGAAGTGTGACTGTGGTTTTCTAGCAAATCATTGGCAAATCACTTGGGGTTTAAGGCAGAACATAATGGCAGACATTTGGGTTTTAGACTTCATACCCTTCAGGAAGTCCATGCTAATGCAAACCTTTTATTCTATCAACTTTTTGAGTTTGTATGTGCAATATTTAAAAAAAGTCTCCCTATTTTTGTGCCTTTGTCCCCCCATTATTTATGGCTTTGTACAGCTTTCTTGCTCTAGAAGGTTGAGAGGTATGTGAGGCAGGCATCTGCGTATTCTGTGGAAACCTGTACAGTTGAGGGGTATGGCCATACGGCACTTTTACAATGGCAGACTTTTGGGTTTCAGTCTTCAGACCCTTCAGGACATCTGTGCTGATGCAAACCTTTTATTCTATCAACTTTCCAGGTTTGTAAGTGCAATATTTAAAAAGTGTCCCTATTTTGGGGCCTTTGTCCCCCCCAATTATTTATGGCTTTGTACAACTTTCTTGCTCTAGGAGGTTGAGAGGAATATGAGGCAGGTATCTGGGCATTCTGCAGACACCTGTACAGTTGAGGGGTCTGGCCGTACTGCACTTTTACATTTTTTTCATTTCAGTATCCGCGGATGCTGCAATACTTTTACAAAGTGCTGTATGGTACTATCTGAGTGCAGGGGGCATGTTAGATGTGCATGCACTACTTAAACACACCCCCTGCACTCAGTAGTGTTCGTGTCCATTTACCCTTAGCAGCAGCACACCTTCATGAATATGCAAGGCGCACTACTGTTAAAGCTAAGGGTAAATGGACATGATTCACTCCATGCAGGAATAGCACTATTCCTGCTTGGAGTTTATTGAATCAAGGGGATTGGTTACCACTCATACAGATGATACAATAATTAAGCATAGGTGGTTTATCATACTAGTTGTACAACTTAAACTGTGACACTTCTGGTTCACCCAGATATCATTAGTAAATAGAGTCACATCACTTGCTGTTCATTTCCTGATAGGGATAATATTATATGAATGTAATGCCATTAAAAAAATAATATTTTAATCTACTTATTGTTATCCATGTTTATGTTCGCCAATAATATATCATCACAGGTTGTGATTGTATGGCATTGAAATGTTTATTTGGGGCATGTTGTGCTGTGAGTCTTCCTGTGGCACTTGCATTGAGTACTGGCATTCATAGCACACCTGCACAGATATACTGGTGTTCACTTTTAGAACAGTGTGTGTCCTACATGATGGAGACAGCCCCCTTGAAAAAGACAATCAGTCATATTGTAATGCCCAGTGTTGTTTTGACATTAGCATATCTGGTATTCTGAATAGCTCTGATTACTCATATGATATCACAACTTCTTGTGTTGACACACATATTCAGTTCGGTTAGCCTCCATTGCTTTCTGATGTGACATAGGCAGTCAATACAGGGCTCTGAAGAGCAGCTTGTATGATAGGCAGGGGTTTGAATCAGCTAACAACTGTCTGTCATACTGCAATAGCTTATATACACACATGGGTCAGTTTTTTCATGCATTGTCGTACTATGTAGGTCATCAGTGCACCTTATATGGCATGATAGTGCTGTCCGGGCCTGGGGATGGTCTACCTTAATGACTGATATGCGTATGTCTGTGGTGCCCTGATTGTTACACATCTCCCTATCTTTTCAGGCATGTGTTCTAACATGACATGATACAGATCTTTCTTAGGTCATTCTTTGCTCGTATGCATTACCTATTCACAAGATAACTATGCCCTGTATTGCATGTCAACCAACAGACATGTGTTTAATACTGCCACTGTTTCCATCACAATATATGGCTTATTGGCAGATGTATAATTTCATAAAACGTATCTATCTGTATGGAATGCAGGGTTACCATCAGGAAATGTGGTTGGTCCTCTGTTACAGCAATTTCTATTGTATGTCCAATGTTGGATTGCTGTTCTGTTACTGTTCCCTGTAATTTCATCTAAGCATGCCCAGTATTAGCATGTCAGCCATGTTTGCAAGTTAGCAAAGGCAGCAATGAACTCCCGACATGTCATCCTCTTAGTCTTGACATTGGTTGCTTCTGTATGTTATTTTTTATTACATTTACCTGTATCAATTACATAAAATGTCATCTGTCAATTGTTTAACATGTATTTCACAGCTGCACTCCTCTTTGTTGTAATGAAGCTTTATGTCCCTATCCACATTCTTTATAATCATGTCCATTATTATTTATTGAGTACCTGCAGGACTGACATTCACGATAATTATCATTACATCAGTTTTGCAGGTTTTATGTTCATAATGCTTCTTATATACTTTCCTCACATTTGACATTGCATTTACTGTGAACACCTTACATTATGATTGGAGTGGTTTTTCAAACAAAAATGCAATTTTCGATTAAGATATATTACTGGCCTCTTTGGATTTTTAATTTGAACTGTTTGCCAGATTTGAACTTATTAAGTAGTCTGAAGAAGCCATTTGTATATAGGACAAAAGCATTTATATTTTTTTCTGTGTCACTTTATTTAAAAATAAATATACATAATTTCTCCTATATCGTCACTGAAACGTTTTACTTGTAATTTTAGATTTTACCCTTTTACAGTTCTTTTCAACATTATCATCTGAAGATAGCAGTTCCTGTCTTTCTTTTCTTTGTTTTTACAGAGTATATGTTCATTCTGACCTTCTCACCCTATTTTATTGTCAAGTGAGTATCATTCATTGTTGCTCTGACTCAAACTAATATGTTTGAATAATCTCATTCTGAGACTGCCATTTTGCAGTATCTTGATGGAGGGGTTTTAGTGTCCTTGTGTGCCTTAGAGATATTCTGTTTAGAGCTTAATGGTTCTGGTACAGTCACATTTTGCAAATTGGCCTGTGAGGAAGGGACATACAAACTATAATATATCAACAGACATTCCTATCCCTGGAGTCAGGGATATCCTTTGTCAGATACCTGGTGGTTGCCTGACACACCTATTCTTGCCATGGTCAGCCTGAAAAATCTGCATTAAGCCATTGCACTGACTCACCAATTGCAAGGTGAAGGGTGATAGTCAGGTGAATGCTATTTAAAAGACAGAAGGAGGATAGACTCAGATGGATTAGATGCTGACCATGAAAACTGTCTCTGGGTATGTAAAATGTGACCTCATCGCTGGAAAGGGAGCCAGAGGATTTGCTGGACATTAAAAGTAGCTATTGTCAATACAAACAACATTGGTTCTAGAACAAGTTTTCTGAAGCATTGATGGTATCACTCATACTCTAGAACTGACCCTCAAAAGATGGCCCTGTTGGGTGTAGGTGCACTCAGCAACTGCAGTCTGTGTGCCACTCTTGTGATAGTAAACAAAGGTGCTGCCTCAAGGCTATTGCAATTTGCAGAAAGGAAAGCTCTCTTGTTTCAACATAAGCATTCAAAAGCTATTTGTGTTACTCAGCATATGTAGAAACCATGGATGTGAGGCTTAATAAGGTACCACCTATGAATTCTATGGTTCAGTTGTAGGCTTCAACATGCATATGCTGAATGATAAAGAGGAAGGGTAGCATGCCTTTTCTAAACAAGTGAGGTGAATGGTTTCTCGACTTCTGTGCTAATCATAGATTGCCCATAACAAATACCATGTCTGAACACAAGAATGCTCATAAGTGTGCACTTGGTATCATCCCACTTTGGGCAAAGGTCATTGACTGCCTCCACAGTGTTATCATTAGGCCTGAGAAAATATTTTCTGAAAACCCGAACAAGAGAGGTGCTGAGCTGACAACTGATCATGATTAGGTGGTGGCTTGCATCACATGGCAAGTACATTGACTAGAAAAAAAAAAAACAGGAAGGGTGAATGTAATTATGTTAATCTGAGAATGGCTATTTGATGATTCTGTATGAAATGAGTTCCACGTTCAACTCTCAACTCCAGAAAAAATTCTCCCATGTACCTGGAGAGGTCAGAGATGCAGATGGATCCTGTTCCAAATCTCTCTAGTTATATTGACAGGAAGGGGCTGTGGCCAAACTCTGGTTCATGCCTACTATGGCAATAAACCTAAGACCTGCTGATAGACACCAGTGGTGAGGAAATCCATCAGTTTAAAGAAAGAGACCTTCTATTCAGTGATGGGGTCTATGGATCTGCCTGATAGGAAACAAAAGGAAAACAGCACCTGTAGCTGTCATTGAAACAAAGGCCTTGGTGAGAGAGGAGTATAGATGAAAGGTATTCTGACCAACTATCCAATGAGACAGGAGACACCAATGGGATATTCCCCAGGTTTTCCTCAGCAAGGATGTAAAATGCTGACCTTAACCGAAGACATCTTTGAGAAGTGAACATTTTCAGGAACTGTTACTCCTGATCCAGTGAAGATCTATTTCTCTCAGGAGGGTGTGCTAGAAGAAGATGCTGGGAATGGATCTATTTTAGTAGCTGAAGTCACTCTGGCAGTTAAAAAGTTCTTCAGGTGCAAGGTGTGTGATTGGATGAGACACCAGAAATACTGAAATGCTGGACACTACTTGGGGGTTGTGGTTAACACTCTTTCTTTTTCAATATTTTGCAGAAGGCTGTGACAGAACTCCTTGACCTGCAAAATGAGATCATGGTACTAATTTGCAAAAAGTGATGCAGAATGATGATCACATTCCTCTGTCTTCCTTTAAGAGCATATCCATAGGTGCTGAGGACACTGAAGAAAAAGACTTTACCAAAAAGCTGAATCTCATATTCAGGAGAAACAATACAGATTACTTACTGGCCATAGAAGAATGTCTTTGTTCATATGTGGGAGGGCCATGGGAGTTTTACTTTTTGGGTCTTTATCTGCTGTGTGTACTTTAAGGAGATGTATGAGGTGTATCTCATAATATCTTGTGTGAAACACCACAGCTATAGGGTATCAGGGATGCTGCCACTGTTATTTGCTTCCTGTAATTAAGGAATGAAAGTTGTGTCCACATTCTCTGCATGAAGTCTGGTGCATTCAATCTGGGCATAGGTCTTCACCAATAGTGCGCCAATGTCTTACCTTATGTTTATGATTATCACAGAGAGGATATAAAAGTGCACAGAAGATTTAAAGATTATACAGTTAGGGGACATGACAGGAGCATTTTTGCTGTCTGCAGATGTTGCTGTCCTATTAGCTTCAAGTTCCTAGGATCTTCAGCTTGCACTGGAGTAAGTTCACTACTGAAAATGAAACAGATGAAAATAAGCACTTCCAAGTCAGAGGTCATGGTTCTCTCTCAGAAAGAGAATAATGGAGTCTCTTTAAGTGCAAAGAAAATGGCTACTCTAGTAGAAGAGTTTAAATATTGTGTGACCTTGTTTATGAGTAATGACAGAGAATACTGTGAGACTGACCAAGTAAAGTGGAAGCAGTCCTGTGTACATTATACCAGAATGTTATGATGAAATGAGTCATAGGATGAAACTCTCAGTTTACCAGACAGCCTAAGTCTCCACTCTCTGCTATAGTCATAATCTTTAGGTAATGACTGAGAGGATGACATCATGGATACAAGTGTCAGAAATGGAGATCCTTTATAAAGAGTCTAAGATCACTACTCAAGACAGAATTAAGAACGTGACTATGCAGGAGGACTCACCATGGAGAAAGTGCCTGCTGTTCTTTGTTGGGAGGAGTTAGTTGAGGTAGTTTGTGTACTTCAGGCTGCCCCTAAGTGCCTCACATAGGTGTTTTGGCCCTGAGGAAGATCCATGAGAAACTGGAGGAACTGTATTTCTCAGCTTACCTGGGGAAAACATGGAGATTCTGCAGTATGAGCATGAAACAGATGCTTTCAATAGGGGACATCTGGTCTACCCTGCTGTACTTGATATGACTTCAAACCTTACTAGGGCAAACAATTAAAAGAAATGGATGGATGAATGGCTGGATGGACGAAAAGAAGAAATGATGGATACAAGAATGTCTGCATACAGTAGAAATAATGACAATTCTGAACTACTGTTATTATGGTTTTTATTCTGCTGTGGTTTTCATGGTTTTTATTTTAATTTGTCTGGCAGCTCATTTACTTGTAAACATTATCTACATTATAAGTTGACTTCGCTATTTGCTGACTGGGATTCTATTTTATTTCCTTCAGAATGCTTCATTTATATTGCATTTTCTAAAGTATACTCTGAGATGCAGTTTGCCGTTAGTACAGGTTGTAGCACTTGTTCTTTTGCATCCTTTTGCTTCCCTTTTCAGTCTTTCATCATATACATTTTCATGGATTTCTAATCGCTGTGATGATGCACATCTATCTCCAGTATACTTATACTACATCACTAAAATGTTGCCTTCTTTTCTCAGTAATGACTTACCCAGTTTGTGGCCTTCTTTATGGATTATATCATGCAGATATTCTAATATTTGTATTAGTTGCATGTTGAAATTAATTTGCCAAGTAAAATGCTGCTCTACAATAAGTCATTTTAAGTTCTTCACCCAAATATATAATCATCTATAACAAAAATAACAGTGGTTTCTGTTTTTCCACTATTTCATTTAAAATACTTTTTCTTCATATGCTGTCATTTGGCTACTACTGCAAAATGATTTACTGCTCTGCATCTTGCACATGACATACTTCCCATTCTGCAAACTGTCATGCCTTTGATGCTTTTTTTTTTCTTATTTACTTGAAGTTATGCATAACACCAGGACTGAAGAGCTTCCATCTTCATAATATCCCTCGTCTTAGCATCTTTCTGTTAAAAGATATAGCATGAAGATTCAGGTTTTCTAAATATATCTATTTCCATTTTGATAGCTTTACATTTACTAATGCATGAATATTTTTCTTTTCCATTTCTCAGCAACAGTGTGCATGCTTTGTGGAGATTATAATCCAGTCGAGGTTGCTATGACAACCCATTTATGGTGTGTCCATATTTAAACTATTATCTTGATTTTAGAATTCTTATTCCTACATATTTCATGACTTCCACCTTTGGTAAGATGTTATTAGTAGAATGTATAATGCTGCTTGTTATGTTTGCATTTTTACTCACAATACTGCACTCAGTACACTGTGGTACCTTTTCTGCTTCTTTATGGAGCCCATACATCTTCATCTGTTTAATAACTCATGTTTAGAATCTGCATTAACATTATAAAGAATAAAAAAAAAAGACTTGAATGCACACTTTGAGTATATGTCATGCTCATCACTGCTGTTTGTTACTGTACTTTTGAATTAGATTTATTAGACTGGGCTATTTTGCATCATTGTTCTGTACTCTCTTTTTCTTCTTCTTTAAACTGCAAGCATTTGTCCAGTATAATAAATACTTAAACTTCATCAGTGTTCCACAGCATGACTTGAGCTCTTGTCATGTCAATTTCCTATTTATTATTTATTTATTTATTTGACATGTGTTGACCAGGATAGTCCAACTGGGACAAAGGCCTTTTTCAGCAGAGGCCCAAGGAGAAACGCTCCACAGTATATATATACATATATATATATATATATATATATATATATATATATAGCTCCACAGTACAAATATATATATATATATATATATATATATATATATATGAAAATACATGTTACAATACATTAAGAGTTAGCAAAATAATAAAAGATAAGCATAATGGTGGCACAGACATATGAAATAGTAAATAGTGAACATTCAGTATGTTGATCAGTTACTAATTTTAGTCAACAGAGGGTGAAATTATTAGTAATAGATTAAGATATATAATAAGTATCACCCATTGTTCAACATCCATTATTCCCCACTTTATTATACCGCTAATAGCTTAAGAAACTAGTAGATCTTTTGTGGAGATAACAAGGAAGATTGTTGGAGGTCATGGTCCTGAAAAGTGAAACAGTTTAGGTGTAAAATGAACAAACTGCTTGGCTCCTCTTTGATAACACTTGTTAATGCAAATTACAGGTTACTTCAAACAGAAAAGACAAATGTATGTTTGAATAAAAAAAAAATTCTCCTTCCTCAACAAATTAGACTTTATACAAAGTACAGAATAGTTTTTACAGCAAGCCATATTTGGGTAGAATAAAGGAGTTATACTTTAATAAATCAAGTGCTAGGACATTTGGACAAAGCGCCATAAAATGTATTAGGAACATCAAGTAGAAATCAGTCTTTTTAGAAATGTACCCTCCTCAACTGAAAAGAAATAGCTGAAGGAAATATTACTCTCAAATAAACTAAAATTAAATATATAGCTGTTAGAAAAAGTGGGAAAATTGGAATAAAACTTGTAAAAATGGGTTGCTCAAAGAACTGTAGCATGAATTTTTAGTATGATCAGAGTGGCTCTAAATAGAAGGGGCTGTGTGGATTTGATGAATCAGGATTTCTACAAAGCCTCCAAATTGATTCCACATGAAATAATCCTTGCAAAGATGATGTATATGTGCAGGTATCATACAATGTAGATAGATGGAAAACAGGTTAGAAGATTTCATCTTTTAGGTAACAGTCAAGGAGCTCTCAGACAGTAAGACGGATAACTGGTGCCCTGCATATGAGTTCCCAGGTAGAGGTGCATTTATCACTGACTCAAGATAATCTTGTCATAAAAAATGTGCAAAAGGTCAAAAATTGTAACGGGAGGAACATTATAACTGAAAAAGAAATGAACACAAGAAAGAATGCATATTCCACTTGAAATAAATGACAGAGGCTGACTGTGTTGCATTCTGGTTACTTTGTAATAAAATCTACTGCAGACTACATAAAACATGCCAACCTACTAAAGACCTGTTTCACACCTTTAATACATCATTAAAAGCTGAGACTGGATGATAAGGAATCAGGAAGTCATTGGACAGCTGCTCAGCATACTGTAAACAGAAACACCAGTTTATTAAACATGATAAATATAGTTACACTGAAGTAACTAAAATAAAAAGTATACATTTTAGAATAAGAACACCCTTTACAATTGTTTGTTTGTTTGTATGTGTCTTTCGGCTTTTCCCGGTTAGGGGTCGCCACATCGGAACTCCGGTCCGCTAATGATTGGCAGTAGATTTTACATGCTTGCTTGCTGGGCCTGACGCACAACCTTCAACGAAGGTATGCCCATTCATGCATGTCTCCACACAGAAGACACTTTAGCTGAGAATTGAACAGGACAATGTCTTACTGTGAGGCATGTATATGGAGAAATCAAAAAAAAAAATATGACCATATTTTGAAAGTGAAGATGATACCACCACATACAGAAGTAAAGATACACATATTTTGTTAGCATATTTGAAAAACTGCTTGTACAGGAAATGCATATCTGATATTTTGATAGTGGAAATGTCAAAAAGGGAGGCAGAGATGAAAGTGAGCCAGCTTGTGCCAAAAGCAATTCCCTGTGGTGCACCATTTTACTGAGTAGATCATTACTGTTTTCAGTAAAAATGTCAATGTGGTTGTGCTGCATCCTGAGTTCAACAGGTCTAACCATAAAAAACTACTGCAAAATTATGAGACAGGAGCATTCCTGCATACTTTATGGCCTGGATAAAGGAAAGGTAAACAGAAAATCTCTGGTAAAAAAAAACATGAGAATAACATGAAAAGGGCCCTCAGACCAGTCCCTGTATCCAGTAAACAAATGTTAAATAAATAAAGCTGTGGGAAAAAGAATCCCTCATACATTTTTCTTTAAGTTTGCCTCTGATTCTCCATATGTAAAATTAACATAGGACAAATTCTGGATAACAAAATGCATATAATCACAGGTTCATAGTAATTACAGGACATGTAAGTCTTTGACAATACCTATCTGTACTGAAATGCCTCCCATTTTCAAAACAGCAAAGCAGATCAGGCATAGAATGAATTTATGGATGCCTATCCAATCATGAAGGTTGGTCTTGAAGGACTATAATTAAAGGCACTTTGTTCCACAGACGTGATAAACATTGGGTAAAATATAGTTGTCCAAGACTCCAAGTAATTGTGTTGGCATATGAAAATTGTACTTTTGGATTAATAAAACACAGTCAGAACATGTTCCATATTGATAAAGGGGGTGCAAAGGATGCAGGAATTTGTGACTCTCTAATGAATGTTTCTGGAGTGAGGTTCTGACTAAATTTACCAGCCAGTAGATTAGCTATATTTTCAGTGTCAGTCTGGTGATGACATTTTCCACTACATAGATCATTGGTACCTGTTATTTCATAATTTCCTAATGTAATTAATGCATAATTTCTAATTATCCTGGACTCTGGACTTCAAATGCTACTTTTAAAATGTATTTTGCTTTGCTCTTCGTGATGATAAGTGTTAGTTCTGTGCAAATCTTTTTGATAGCATCTTTAATGTGAGTAGATCTAGATTTGTTATATGACTTAAAAAGTCTTTTTTTCTTTTGTTATATAGAGTTTATCTATACTGGTAGATCACCACAATGAGTAATTTTTGTGTGCCCCATTGTATTTGGTTGTAGTGGGTTCTGCTAGATTAATACAATTTTGTAGAAGGGAATAGAAGTCAGTTCTGAATGCAGTGACTTCTAGATCTCAAGAGATCATGACAGTTTGTCACTTCATTTGAAGTCCTTAAATTCAGAAATGTCAACTACAGTGATATTAGATACTTTAAAGGGGAAGATCACTGGTTTGTGATCAGATGTAACTAGTGATGAGTATACTATAGTAGTGTTCCAGGCTATGTTGGAAAGGGTGAGGTCTACAATGTTTTCACTCCTTTTGGGTTAGGTACCCCAGAAGAAGTAAATACAGCACTAAGGAAAATTAAGTCAGGGAAAGCAACAGTCTCAGATGATGTCACAGTAAATATAATCAAAATGGTGGGTGGGTTATGCAAAAAAATAGCTCATGAAGGTACTCATTGCAGTGTGGAGAGAAAGGAGTATATATGTTTACTGGAGAATAAGCATTCTAGTGCTAGTGCTGAAGAACAAAGGAATATTCTTAACTGTGGGCAGTAAAAAGGTATTAAACTTGTGTCACACTGTATGAAAATACTAGAGAAGGCAATTGATAAATTAATATGTTGAATAGCAGAAAGTACTATAGAAAATAAGTAGTTTGGATTCAAATCATGATGCAGAGTAATCAACCCAATATTTGCAGTGAGGCAGATACTGGAGAAGAAGCTGGAGATGGGGAAATAGTGCAACTACTGGCCATTCTTAGACTTGGTGAAAACATATGATAAGGTCCAAGAAAAGCTAGTTTGAGTAGTCCTGCAATGGCTTGAAGTCACAGAAACATTGGCAGAATTATTGCAAACTATGTACAAGGATCCAATGACACAAGTGTGATCAGTGTTCAGGTTATCTAAGGGGTTCCTAGTAAGAGTGGGTGTGCATCAGAGCTCACCTCTGACCCCATTGTTGTTCCTATTGGTGATGGACTACATTAGTAAACAGGTTGGAGGGAGAAATCATCAAAGCTGCTGTACGTAAATGATGTCACACTACAAGAAGACTCAATAGGAACTTCAACGACTGATAGGAGACTGGAATGGAAAACTGAAAGCACATGTAATGAAACTGAGTACAAAGAGAGCAGTTGTCATGAGAGCAAATAGGGAAATCAGAAGAAGCTAAAATGTGAGATAGAAGAGAAACAGTATAGCAGGTTAGAAGACTTAAGAATGTGAGAGGAGTAGTTGAGAACAAGGGAAGTCTGACAAAGGCAGTCCAAGCTAGAATCAGAGATTCTACAACCAGCACATAATGTCAGAGGTAGAATGTGACAAAATAATAAAGAAGCTGAAAAGTAAGGTGTACTAAACAGTAGTAAGACAATTACTTCTGTACAGCACAGAAACCTGCACAGTGAAGGCAGAGCAGTTGAGGAAACTTGAGGTGATGAAGATAAAGTGCCTGAGATGAGTGGTATGATGTACACTATGAGGCAGATGAAGAAATTACAACATCAGACCAGATGCCAAAGTAGCCCAAATTGTAGAAAATGGGAAAGAGAACAGATTATGGTGGTTTGAACACATACAGAAAAGCAGAAGATGATCTAGTGAAAAAAAATTGGGAGAGACAGCAAGAAGAGAAGAGGAAATGAGGACATCTAGCCAAGAGATGGCTGGATTGCATGAGGAAAGACCTGCAACAGGCAGGTATGGCTGTCATATAAGGTAGAAGAGTAGGACCAAATAAAGTGAGTTAAGAATAAACCCCTACATCGTCAGATGGATAGCAAACTGGCTCACTGACAGGACATGTTGTCCAGATAGGCAAATACACTTCCGCTAAGAAATCTGTTACTAGTGGTGTTCCACAGGGATCAGTGTTGGTATATACTTCTCTGAAGTGAAGGCCAATGTCGGGGCTCTCTGGCTCACCAAGTTTGATGACGACTGTAACCTGGGAGTAATCACTGAGTCCCCAAATAATACTGACATCCTTCAAATAGGCCTAGAAATGGCAAACGACTGGTGCCAAAACCATAGTCTGAGACTAAATGCTAAAAAATGCATAATTATACCCTTTGGTAAGTCAGACATCCCTGCCAATTATAATATTAATAGCACACCCCTAAAAAGTAGACCCAGTGGTAAGGGACCAAGGAACACAGATAGATAGAACTTTGACTACAGCTACAATAGGAAGGGAATTCTTCTGTGTGGCTCAACTTATCAATAAAGGCAGAGCATCAAGGCCAACGGAAGTCATAGTGTCATTGTGGTCTATCCTCATCAGGCTTATAATTGTGTATAATGCTCCCTTCTGCATGTACCTATCCAGGCATGTACATCAGATGGAGCGGCCCCAGAGATTTCTTATTAAAAAATAGAAAGTATAAGACACATGCCTTATGCAGACCAACTAAAGGCCCTATCCCTTTACCCTATCTCATATTGTTTATTGAGAGGTGACTTATGCCTGACCCACAAGGCATTTTCTGATCCAGCCCTGATGAAAATGTCACATATTTACAACAAAAACTATATAAGGTTTATTCATTCCATGGACTTGAACCTTATATGTGAGTCTAACAGAACTTGCTGGAGAAACAGATTCGTACCCAAAGGCTACCTCCACTATGAAGTAAACTTCCCATTTTTGTAAAGCAAAGCCCATCCCTCACTATCTTCAAAAATAATTTGGATAAATAGATGGTAACCATAAATTCACTCCCAGGGTACTGCCCATGTCCTTTATGGACAGAGGCAGTCTGTAAAATGACTCAGGGCTCCAAAACCCAAGCACTTACTATCCTGATACTACTTTATCCTACATCTGGGGAATTAAGATATGATGTTGTCATATCCTGGGTATTATTGGTTAGGCTTGTAAAGGCTCTTATGTCATTAGCCTATTAATCAACTATGAACCTATGAACCTATAAAGAGGGATGGAAACACTTGACACAGCATCCCAATCCCATGTAGAAAAAAATAGAAAAAAGGTGGTTGATGATGATTATATAAATTCTTCATGCCAACCCTACCCTTACCACCAGTCTTTGCAACCTCCTGTAGCAGTTAGCATCATTTAGGTCTTATGGAGAAAGGTGAAAACTAGTGGACCATGGCAAGTGGTGAAGGTAGTCAGCACAGCATATACAGCCAAAATTCCCACCGATATGTAGTGTGTGAATTTATCTTGAGCTTTTCTCCCTGGGTCTCTGCTGAAAGGGGGAGATTTTCTGCTCAGTCAGACTATACTGGTAAAAAAATGCAATAAATAAATAAATAAATAAAATTAATTGAAAATTAAGCATGTTTTACCTGCTATGTGACTGTATCAGTAACCTAGTGGGTAAACAGTGCTAGCTAGTTCTTTCCCTGTTTTGCTGAGTGCATGTTTGTTCATGCATAATATGCCCTAATATGTGACACATTTAATGATTTATACAACTTATCAGTCACTGGAGTCTCATGTATTATTATTTCACTCTACAGTTGCAACACATGTGGCAGCCCGGTGCCTTATACTGCTGTAAGGATGCTGCAATACATGCCTGTCCCTTCTGCTGTTAATCAAACTTGTGCTTATACAACTTTCTTACTCCTTCTTGTCATTCGTTTCTTATTTCTTTGCCATTGTTCTGTTTTTTCTTCTAGCCATCATAGGAATTCCAGGATAACTACTCATACAGGATTATTTGTGGTGGGATAGGAATATGCTGCACACCTTACCTGGGTTATGTAGTAGTGGCCACCAGATTTAAAGAAGCAATGTTAGTGCAGTAGATGGTAAATTATATATATATATATATATATATATATATATATATATGTGTGTGTGTGTGTGTGTGTGTGTGTGCAGGTTTACTGTCACAGTCTAGAAATGCATTTGGTTGAACTAGGAAAATACACTTTCAAAAGTGCACAATCTCACACTAACAGTACAAACTCATAATAATGAATGTACGGTGTGATTCATTATTATGAGTTCAAAAAACTGAATGGAGATCACGGTACAGTGAGGATCAGGGAATTTACCCCTTTCCTCACTGTAGTGTGATCTAGGAGTTGGTATATATAATTTGCAGGGGATGTGAGGGGTGTAGCCCCTCACATAGGGGGTACAAGGGGGCTTGCCCCCCTGCAAAATAGTAAAAAGCCTGTGCTGTTGCCGTGAAGGTCTCACGGTAAGTTACGTTGTATAGTCTGGGTGTCTGATGGCACCTACAGCTATGTGGAATAACTTCAGATGCGGATGTCAGACAACTGACGTTCAACATTGTGTACCACACGACTTTCCGAATCTCACCTTATTTTTCAATTTAGTAAACAAACAAAGAAGTGTCATTCTTTGTTTTGATAGTAAACAATATATATGCTATATCACTCTCTCTGCCTGTATATATATATATATATATATATATATATATATATAATATATATATATATATATATATATATATAATATATATATATCTCAGGCATGCATAGGCATCCTGCATCTCTCTAAAGGTGTAAGTGTCTACATACTCTCTGCATAAATGTATTAGTGGTTTCTAATCTCATATTTTCCACTTTAGCAGGATGTGTCTACCATAAAATGTTGAGCTCCATTTTCTAGTCAATTTCATGCTCTCCAGCCTCTACTGAAACAAGCAATTATCCTTAAACTTTATCATAGTATCTGCATATTTATCAAGTGCCTCTTCAACAATGGACCATTTTATAAAATCCAGACCAGAAAAAAAATCAGTCTTAGTTGTAATGGGAGGAGACCTACTGCAGTCCTTTTATGGTGGTTGGGGGGATTCACTAAATGACTAATGAACTAAATTACTTAATATAACAAACTGTGATACTGCAGAAACATCCATCACTGGAAACAGACTTTGCTAACTGAGTGGTGATGGATCTTTTTTTTATGGTTTCCCTATTAAACCTCGAATTACAGGATACCGAGGAGCAAAAATATCAAAAAAATTCCTGAAATACCAGAAATGGTGAAATCTCTGACTGTAAGCTTTTTTTAAAAGACAGCAAGCTCCCTTGCTTCAATACCTCTTCCAAACGGGTCTATAGTAAATCAGCGAATACTTAAAATAGCGAATGCTGATTTATCAACCTGTAAATAGCAAACCTGACAATCTCGAAGACACGAAACAGCGATTTTTTTCCCCCAGAGAAAAAAAATTGCTGTTCCACAAAAAATAAAAAAAGTTCAAAACACAAAATAAAGTGGGGGACTTCACCCCCACATCACCCCATATGGGGGGCTGTGCCCCCGCACTCCCCCTAATTAAATATACCAACTCCGAGATTGTACCACAGTGGAGGAAATGGCAAAGTCCCAAAAACAGCCCAGCGATTTTTTTCCCTGGGAAAAACGTTGCTGTTCCGTGTCTTCGGGATTGTCAGATTTCACTTTTAAAGGGTTGATTCATAACCTAGAGGCTCCCTTCACTCTGGAATAAAATCCCAGTCCAGGTTAGGCAGAGTCCCTCATTGACTCTCTTCAAGAGGAATCTTGATGAGTGGATGGGAGATCATAGGTTTACCCTGGGTATCACTTCTGTATCACTGTTAGACAAAGGCACAGTATACTAACCTCGAAAAAGGGCATAGCAAAATTAATTTAAAATGGGTGGCGAAAGCCAAACACACTCTGGCTAGGCTTGTAAATGCCCTAGGGCAGATAGCCTAGTATGAACCTATGAACCTATGAAACTATGATAAATCAGCAGGGGTGTGGGAGGATGGCATAATGGTTAAGGTGTTTGCCTTACAGATGCAAGGTGCAGCGTTTGATTCTCACAAGGGGGTAATTGGCTAGGCTTGAAATGGCTCACAAGGGCAGTTAGCCTAGTTCTAATCTATGAATCTAACCTATGAAAATTCGCTATTTTAGCATTCACTGGTTTAATATAGACCCTTCCAAACTTATATATACCAACACCATGGATGCACAAGCACAAATAACATCTTGGGATGTGAGCACTTAATTAGCATGGCCTTTTCTTGGGAACCTGTAAATACACCATTTTTTATACTTTGCCCTTATTTCACCTTTTTAAAAACACAGTACTTTCTGTGCAACTTCATTTGTTGCATGATACTAGACTGTTCAAGGCAAAACATGTACTTTAATAATACAGTTTTCCCTCTGATGTTTACTTCTAGTTCTTATTAATGTACAGTCTGCATAGCTATTTGTCAATTGTAAAACCTGCTGGTTAATTACTCCATTAGCCAATTTAGCCTTCTACTGATGTGACATGCCTCTGCTAAGTAAAACTTTTGGGAGTTTCAGTCATGTCTGTGGTGGATTTCCATTTCTCTGTTGTAGAGGCATAATGTTAAACTTTAATAAAATAATTTGGTACAGCAGCCTGTTTTACTGGAAACACTGAGATACGTGTGACTCAGATGTGTGTGTGTAATTCCATCTGTATCCACTTTAACCCTGTCTACCTCGAATGAAGGACCATCATAGGATAATCACACTAGCTGCTGGCATTATTTCATATGAACCTTTTATAAAAATATTGATTTTGTCTTGCATTTTTTATTAGTACCGTTGCCCCAAAGCAAGAACTGATTTGTTTTTGTTTGTCTATCCAAACATTGCAGTTGTAGTCAGATACTTCATAATACTGCCCTCCATTGAAACAACAAGCAATAGCCACAACAAGGAACATCACATTTAAAGTGCAAACCAAAAGTTAAATAAATTCATTATAAAAGCCATACAATTTGTTGTAAAGGCAGAGGTTCTGTGAAGCATATAATTCATTAAAGGCAGTTAGTCAAACAAAAAGTTAAAAAAATATCAAAGACGAATATACTCTGACAAGTTTAAAACTTTCATTCTACATGACAGATTGAAAATGTTGGTTTTAAAGCAATTGGTCTTCTTGATATTTTAAAACTGTCAAGCAAACTGTTGATTATAAAGCACTCACGCAGTTTAGTGGTCGCTTGGTAGATTAAACAATGTTATAAAACATCTAACGTTAAGTGTGTAAGGTTAACAGAAATCACTACATTAAGCATAACACAAATAAGTTGTACTAACATGCTTTTCATCATTAACCTGATCAAGAAAAGCTGCATGCAGTTTTGCGACATAGTCATGCACATACAGTTTATGCTACTGGAGTTTAATCAGATTAACTATATTACCGAGGTTAAAAGGGGTTAAACACTTATAGATGTTATCATTGCCTGAGCTTAGCTTCATGTGTATCGTAGACTTATTTACTGAACATATGTTCATACCACAAAATCCTCACTGGCTGTTTAAAAAGTGAAAACTGCATGAGGCATACAGCTGCCTTGTGAAATGTAAATCAAATGTTTATCGGTTTCAGTCTCTTCTGACAAATTGTGCAATGCTGACTTTATAAATCTTTAAAGTATATATTGTGAACTTTTTGAAAAGAGTTAAACAAGTTGTTTTACTAATAATGTATGTTCATTTCTTAGATATAGTTTAAATCCCCATCAATCAGCACACTCAGAAATACAAATCTAAAACAGACCAGTATCTACTGGAGAATTCAAATTAAAATCTTCAGTACTTTTCCATTAACAGGGCATCAGGCAAGTGTGGAACAATTGAAGCTCAGCATGAGTAATGCTCCTCTCGCAATGTAGTACATGACATTTGTGGTGCAGGGTTCCTCAGTAGTACAGAAGCTACTGTAGAATTGTAGCAGCGCAAAAAAGGTTGAAAAAAACAATGATTTTACACACGCACACACAAACATGGCTACACATTATTTATACACACATATGTATATGACTGCTATTACTAATTGTACTCATCAGTAATCTACCAGAGAATCATGCATTTTACAGAGAAACAGCAATAATGTGAGGCAAAATCAGGGACAGTTCAAAAGTACGCACTATGTGGGTAATTGATAGACCATCTACTTTTAGGGGGAAAAAAAGCATTAACAGTGACTACACTTTGAATGCCATTTTCGTATGCAAGGTATGACTGACACAGCTCCTATTGCAGTGTCCTGGAAGTGTTTGCAAACTCACAGGGGAAGGCTGTATGTACATTTTGGGCAAGTTGGGCTGTCAATACCCTTTCATTTAACAGCCACATTAGCAAATGCTGAACTGTTTATTCAGGTTTGCGGGATTCAAACCTATCGTTTTGAGTAACATCTGTGCACTCTTCATTGGCTTTTACCACTATCACCATTAGCTAGCTGCCTTCGATAAGATGATTTAAATGTTTATGGGAATAGTTAACTGCTATTACATGCTTAAGATTGACCTTAAAGTTAAAATTAATCACTGGTTTTCCTTTGGCCATGACAAAGTTACAAATTGCATTGCTTTACTAAATTTTGCCTGTGGTGTAGGTCTTAATGACAGAATGCAGGTGAAAGCAGTCTATGAGGCTAATCATGTCAAAGCAGAGTGCAGGCCATTATGGGACAGAGAATTCTATCAATTATGTTTATAGGTTCATAGGTAGGTACTAGGCTATTGGCCCAAGGGCCTAAGTAAGCATAGCCAACAAGGTTCCCTGGCTTACGCCACCCAAAAAAGTTAATTTCCTGTGCCCCTGTCAAGCAGAGCCACAGAAGTGATCCCCGGGGTGTATTTCCTATTTCCCATCCACTCATCAAGATTTTTCTTGAAGAGTGCTAATGAGGAACTTTGCTTGACATAGATTGGTAGCTTGCTCCAGAATATAGGAAGTCTCTGGGACAGGAATCTATCCCTCCAGTATGTCCTGTTTATTATGGTGACAAGGTTTAGGTCCCTAGAGCATGTAGCTCGGAGGGCTTGGGATTTCTTTAGGTGTAGCATGTCCAACAGCTCTGGGTTTAACATAGCTTTATATGTTAGTCAAAGATCTCCTTGGAGTAGGCAATATGCTACAGAGTAAAGCTGGAGTTTTTTGAGGCAGTCAGTGTAGAGCATCTGTTTGCCAGTAATCCCCTGTGTGAGGTACTTTTGTGGCCTTTCCAACTGTTGCAGATATCTTGTGAGGTACATTCCAAAAGGGGTGTTGTACTCTATAATGAGCCTAATGAGCGCTGAGTAGAAGGGAACAATGACCTCTTTTTTCCTGGATTTGAACCCTTTTGTGATGAGGTGTGCCACATAGAAGGATTTCCTGACTACTGTGGTGATGTGATTATCAAAGGAGAGACTACTGTCCACCTGGGTCCCAAGGTCTCTTATCACACATTCAGCATTAAGTAGACTACTGTTTATGTGGTAGTTCATGCCTCTGACACCAGGCATCTGTCTCAGTGAGGCCCTTCTGTAGGATGTCCATATCATTTGGGGACTCAACTATGGCTCCTAGTTTGCAGTCATATGTGATATTAGTTAGCTAGAGGCCTTCTGTGTTAGCCTGTACTTCAAAGAAGTAGATACTAAACAGGAGAGGTCCCAGGACTGAACCCTATGTTACTCCACTTGTCAGTGGTTTGAAGTCAGATTTGGGTCTGCGACTTTTACAGTGTGGGTTCTGTCAGTGAACCAGTTGGCAACCCATCTTGTGACATAGGGATTTATACCTAGTTTAGTGAGTTAGCTAAAATTCCAGAATGGGGGATGGTGTTGAAAGCTTTGGCAAGGTCAAGATAGGCTGTGTGAACCACCTTACCCTTGTCTGCAGCTTTGGTGACTGCCTCAAAGAAGTCGATCAGATCAGAAGGCATGATCTGCCTTTCACAAACCCGAAGTGGGTGGGGTCCAGAGTTTGGAGGTTACCAATGTCTTTTTATATGAGTTCCACGATGATATGTTCTATGGCCTTGCAGATCAGTCTCGTCAGACTAATAGGGAGATAGTTCCCAGGATCAGTGGTGGCTACCCCTTTGTGGAGTGGGATAACTGTTGCTGTGTGCCATTCAGTGGGCACAAAGCCTGACATGAAACTATGATTGAACATGGTGCTTAGGTAGGGAGCCAGTTCATTCTGAAGCTCATGAAAAATGCAGCCTGTGATGTTGTCGGGTCCCATGGATGCTGTGTTTTTGGTTTAAGAGAGTGCAGCTTTTACCTGCATAGATGTGATTACAGGGACTCTGCATTCTTTCTGTATAGATATGGGCCCTTTAGAGGGTGAGAGTGGGGTAAAGTTAGCACTGATCCTCTCTGCCAGGATGTTGGCAATATAAGTAGGTTCTGTAATTTTCGTGCCGTTGTGCTGTAACTCAGAGCAGATCTGGGTGTTGCCATTGAGATTCTTGACAAAGCTATAGAATGCTTTGTGGTTGCCCTCAGAATAAGTGGTGATTTTGTTTTCGTAGCTAACTTTGGAGGATATTATAAGGGATCTCAACCTCTTACTGAGGCTGAACAGGGAGCTCCTCCACTCATGGGATTTTACTCTCTTTTGCAACAGTTTCTTCCTTCTGTTGTAGAGTTTGTTTATGGCAGGGGACCACGAGATTGGCTTCCTTTTTTTGGAGGCTAGCGTCTTATTTATCTTATGTTTGGTGATGACTGCTGCCCCGTTAACAGAAAAGTACCAAATCTTTTTACTGCTTACCTTTTCAATGGAGTTTCTGGAGCATTAGAATTAAGAAATGTCATAATCATTAATTAAAATGCATAACTCATGCTTGGGGCGGCAAGAAAAATTGAGGGACAGAGGCTTGTACTAAAACTGTCCTTTGCAAGTGAACTAGTAGCCATATCTCTTAGCTGTAACAGTTTATCTCAGATACTCTGACTTTGCCTCCTTGTGTTATGTCATGCATAATATTGTTACTTTCATGATACTGTGGCAAGTTGGCTAGTCATCAAAAACCCTGCTCTACAGATATGCATTCTGTTCTAAGGCGCTAAGACCTTCAGGGAAGATTACAATTAATCGTGGGTGTTTGTGGGTCTTTTGCCCCACATGGTGAGATAAGGGGGAGTCCTTCCACTGAGAAACTTGTCAATCATTCATTTATTTATTCAATAACTCATTCTGTTTTTTTTTTTTGATTACTCACTTTATCCAGTTCAAGACTGTGGGAGGGCCATACCTTGTGCAGGCATACAGTGAATGAGTATAATCCTAGAGAGGATACCAATGTACCATTCAATTGCATACACAAATTTACTCACAGTATGCACACCTGAACATATATTGAAACATCACAATTCAGCTACAATATGCATGTCTTAGGAATGTAAAAAAATGCAGCATTTTCTAAAACACATAATGAAGTAGAAATGACATGCATATTCAGAAAAAAATGCCCTAAATAAAAACTAAACCAGAAAACTAAATACAGTGAGGCAGAAACAGTAACTGGTACTTTCCTGTGTCTTCCAGCATATTTTCAATAAATCAGACCAAAAAAGGCAACCAGTGGTTAAAGGTTCAGCTCTGAGTGTCAAATGTGTTAAATACGCCACTGTATAAGACTCCCCTGTTGCGGCAAATTTCAGAGAAAAATAGCAGCTTATGCAGTAATGTAGGCAGTGAAGCATTGTGAGCTCAGTATCTCATGGCAGCTTATGCAGTAATGTAGGTAGTGAAGCATTGTGAGCTCAGTATCTCATGGCAGCTTATGCAATAATGTAGGTAGTGAAGCATTGTGAGCTCAGTATCTCATGGCAGCTTATGCAGTAATGTAGGTAGTGAAGCATTGTGAGCTCAGTATCTCATGGCAGCTTATGCAGTAATGTAGGCAGTGAAGCACTGTGAGCTCAGTATCTCATGGCAGCTTATGCAGTTATGTGGGCAGTGAAGCATTGTGAGATCAGTATCTCATGGCAGCTGATGTAGTAATGTAGGCAGTGAAGCATGTGAGCTCAGTATCTCATGGCAGCTTATGCAGTAATGTAGGCAGTGAAGCATTGTGAGCTCAGTATATCATGGCAGCTTATGCAGTAATGTAGGCAATGAAGCATTGTGAGCTCAGTATCTCATGGCAGCTTATGCAGTAATGTAGGTACTGAAGCATTGTGAGCTCAGTATCTCATGGCAGCTTATGCAGTAATGTAGGTAGTGAAGCATTGTGAGCTCAGTATCTCATGGCAGCTTATGCAGTAATGTAGGTAGTGAAGCATTGTGTGCTCAGTATCTCATGGCAGCTTATGCAGTAATGTAGGTAGTGAAGCATTGTGAGCTCAGTATCTCATGGCAGCTTATGCAGTAATGTAGGTAGTGAAGCATTGTGAGCTCAGTATCTCATGGCAGCTTATGCAGTAATGTAGGTAGTGAAGCATTGTGAGCTCAGTATCTCATGGCAGATTATGCAGTAATGTAGATAGTGAAGCATTGTGAGCTCAGTATCTCATGGCAGCTTATGCAGTAATGTAGGTAGTGAAGCATTGTGAGCTCAGTATCTCATGGCAGCTTATGCAGTAATGTAGGTAGTGAAGCATTGTGAGCTCAGTATCTCATGGCAGCTTATGCAGTAATGTAGGTAGTGAAGCATTGTGAGCTCAGTATCTCATGGCAGCTTATGCAGTAATGTAGGTAGTGAAGCATTGTGAGCTCAGTATCTCATGGCAGCTTATGCAGTAATGTAGGTAGTGAAGCATTGTGAGCTCAGTATCTCATGGCAGCTTATGCAGTAATGTAGGTAGTGAAGCATTGTGAGCTCAGTATCTCATGGCAGCTTATGCAGTAATGTAGGTAGTGAAGCATTGTGAGCTCAGTATCTCATGGCAGCTTATGCAGTAATGTAGGTAGTGAAGCATTGTGAGCTCAGTATCTCATGGCAGCTTATGCAGTAATGTAGGTAGTGAAGCATTGTGAGCTCAGTATCTCATGGCAGCTTATGCAGTAATGTAGGTAGTGAAGCATTGTGAGCTCAGTATCTCATGGCAGCTTATGCAGTAATGTAGGTAGTGAAGCATTGTGAGCTCAGTATCTCATGGCAGCTTATGCAGTAATGTAGGTAGTGAAGCATTGTGAGCTCAGTATCTCATGGCAGCTTATGCAGTAATGTAGGTAGTGAAGCATTGTGAGCTCAGTATCTCATGGCAGATTATGCAGTAATGTAGATAGTGAAGCATTGTGAGCTCAGTATCTCATGGCAGCTTATGCAGTAATGTAGGTAGTGAAGCATTGTGAGCTCAGTATCTCATGGCAGCTTATGCAGTAATGTAGGTAGTGAAGCATTGTGAGCTCAGTATCTCATGGCAGCTTATGCAGTAATGTAGGTAGTGAAGCATTGTGAGCTCAGTATCTCATGGCAGCTTATGCAGTAATGTAGGTAGTGAAGCATTGTGAGCTCAGTATCTCATGGCAGCTTATGCAGTAATGTAGGTAGTGAAGCATTGTGAGCTCAGTATCTCATGGCAGCTTATGCAGTAATGTAGGTAGTGAAGCATTGTGAGCTCAGTATCTCATGGCAGCTTATGCAGTAATGTAGGTAGTGAAGCATTGTGAGCTCAGTATCTCATGGCAGATTATGCAGTAATGTAGATAGTGAAGCATTGTGAGCTCAGTATCTCATGGCAGCTTATGCAGTAATGTAGGTAGTGAAGCATTGTGAGCTCAGTATCTCATGGCAGCTTATGCAGTAATGTAGGTAGTGAAGCATTGTGAGCTCAGTATCTCATGGCAGCTTATGCAGTAATGTAGGTAGTGAAGCATTGTGAGCTCAGTATCTCATGGCAGCTTATGCAGTAATGTAGGTAGTGAAGCATTGTGAGCTCAGTATCTCATGGCAGCTTATGCAGTAATGTAGGTAGTGAAGCATTGTGAGCTCAGTATCTCATGGCAGCTTATGCAGTAATGTAGGTAGTGAAGCATTGTGAGCTCAGTATCTCATGGCAGATTATGCAGTAATGTAGATAGTGAAGCATTGTGAGCTCAGTATCTCATGGCAGCTTATGCAGTAATGTAGGTAGTGAAGCATTGTGAGCTCAGTATCTCATGGCAGCTTATGCAGTAATGTAGGTAGTGAAGCATTGTGAGCTCAGTATCTCATGGCAGCTTATGCAGTAATGTAGGTAGTGAAGCATTGTGAGCTCAGTATCTCATGGCAGCTTATGCAGTAATGTAGGTAGTGAAGCATTGTGAGCTCAGTATCTCATGGCAGCTTATGCAGTAATGTAGGTAGTGAAGCATTGTGAGCTCAGTATCTCATGGCAGCTTATGCAGTAATGTAGGTAGTGAAGCATTGTGAGCTCAGTATCTCATGGCAGCTTATGCAGTAATGTAGGTAGTGAAGCATTGTGAGCTCAGTATCTCATGGCAGCTTATGCAGTAATGTAGGTAGTGAAGCATTGTGAGCTCAGTATCTCATGGCAGCTTATGCAGTAATGTAGGTAGTGAAGCATTGTGAGCTCAGTATCTCATGGCAGCTTATGCAGTAATGTAGGTAGTGAAGCATTGTGAGCTCAGTATCTCATGGCAGCTTATGCAGTAATGTAGGTAGTGAAGCATTGTGAGCTCAGTATCTCATGGCAGCTTATGCAGTAATGTAGGTAGTGAAGCATTGTGAGCTCAGTATCTCATGGCAGCTTATGCAGTAATGTAGGTAGTGAAGCATTGTGAGCTCAGTATCTCATGGCAGCTTATGCAGTAATGTAGGTAGTGAAGCACTGTGAGCTCAGTATCTCATAGCAGCTTATGCAGTGAAGCATCGTGAGCTCAGTATCTCATGGCAGCTTATGCAGTAATGTAGGTAGTGAAGCATTGTGAGCTCAGTATCTCATGGCAGCTTATGCAGTAATGTAGGTAGTGAAGCATTGTGAGCTCAGTATCTCATGGCAGCTTATGCAGTAATGTAGGTAGTGAAGCATTGTGAGCTCAGTATCTCATGGCAGCTTATGCAGTAATGTAGGTAGTGAAGCATTGTGAGCTCAGTATCTCATGGCAGCTTATGCAGTAATGTAGGTAGTGAAGCATTGTGAGCTCAGTATCTCATGGCAGCTTATGCAGTAATGTAGGTAGTGAAGCATTGTGAGCTCAGTATCTCATGGCAGCTTATGCAGTAATGTAGGTAGTGAAGCATTGTGAGCTCAGTATCTCATGGCAGCTTATGCAGTAATGTAGGTAGTGAAGCATTGTGAGCTCAGTATCTCATGGCAGCTTATGCAGTAATGTAGGTAGTGAAGCATTGTGAGCTCAGTATCTCATGGCAGCTTATGCAGTAATGTAGGTAGTGAAGCATTGTGAGCTCAGTATCTCATGGCAGCTTATGCAGTAATGTAGGTAGTGAAGCATTGTGAGCTCAGTATCTCATGGCAGCTTATGCAGTAATGTAGGTAGTGAAGCATTGTGAGCTCAGTATCTCATGGCAGCTTATGCAGTAATGTAGGTAGTGAAGCATTGTGAGCTCAGTATCTCATGGCAGCTTATGCAGTAATGTAGGTAGTGAAGCATTGTGAGCTCAGTATCTCATGGCAGCTTATGCAGTAATGTAGGTAGTGAAGCATTGTGAGCTCAGTATCTCATGGCAGCTTATGCAGTAATGTAGGTAGTGAAGCATTGTGAGCTCAGTATCTCATGGCAGCTTATGCAGTAATGTAGGTAGTGAAGCATTGTGAGCTCAGTATCTCATGGCAGCTTATGCAGTAATGTAGGTAGTGAAGCATTGTGAGCTCAGTATCTCATGGCAGCTTATGCAGTAATGTAGGTAGTGAAGCATTGTGAGCTCAGTATCTCATGGCAGCTTATGCAGTAATGTAGGTAGTGAAGCATTGTGAGCTCAGTATCTCATGGCAGCTTATGCAGTAATGTAGGTAGTGAAGCATTGTGAGCTCAGTATCTCATGGCAGCTTATGCAGTAATGTAGGTAGTGAAGCATTGTGAGCTCAGTATCTCATGGCAGCTTATGCAGTAATGTAGGTAGTGAAGCATTGTGAGCTCAGTATCTCATGGCAGCTTATGCAGTAATGTAGGTAGTGAAGCATTGTGAGCTCAGTATCTCATGGCAGCTTATGCAGTAATGTAGGTAGTGAAGCATTGTGAGCTCAGTATCTCATGGCAGCTTATGCAGTAATGTAGGTAGTGAAGCATTGTGAGCTCAGTATCTCATGGCAGCTTATGCAGTAATGTAGGTAGTGAAGCATTGTGAGCTCAGTATCTCATGGCAGCTTATGCAGTAATGTAGGTAGTGAAGCATTGTGAGCTCAGTATCTCATGGCAGCTTATGCAGTAATGTAGGTAGTGAAGCATTGTGAGCTCAGTATCTCATGGCAGCTTATGCAGTAATGTAGGTAGTGAAGCATTGTGAGCTCAGTATCTCATGGCAGCTTATGCAGTAATGTAGGTAGTGAAGCATTGTGAGCTCAGTATCTCATGGCAGCTTATGCAGTAATGTAGGTAGTGAAGCATTGTGAGCTCAGTATCTCATGGCAGCTTATGCAGTAATGTAGGTAGTGAAGCATTGTGAGCTCAGTATCTCATGGCAGCTTATGCAGTAATGTAGGTAGTGAAGCATTGTGAGCTCAGTATCTCATGGCAGCTTATGCAGTAATGTAGGTAGTGAAGCATTGTCAGCTCAGTATCTCATAGCAGGTTATGCAGTAATGTAGGTAGTGAAGCATTGTGACCTCAGTATCTCATGGCAGCTTATGCAGTAATGTAGGTAGTGAAGCATTGTGAGCTCAGTATCTCATGGCAGCTTATGCAGTAATGTAGGTAGTGAAGCATTGTGAGCTCAGTATCTCATGGCAGCTTATGCAGTAATGTAGGTAGTGAAGCATTGTGAGCTCAGTATCTCATGGCAGCTTATGCAGTAATGTAGGTAGTGAAGCATTGTGAGCTCAGTATCTCATGGCAGCTTATGCAGTAATGTAGGTAGTGAAGCATTGTGAGCTCAGTATCTCATGGCAGCTTATGCAGTAATGTAGGTAGTGAAGCATTGTGAGCTCAGTATCTCATGGCAGCTTATGCAGTAATGTAGGTAGTGAAGCATTGTGAGCTCAGTATCTCATGGCAGCTTATGCAGTAATGTAGGTAGTGAAGCATTGTGAGCTCAGTATCTCATGGCAGCTTATGCAGTAATGTAGGTAGTGAAGCATTGTGAGCTCAGTATCTCATGGCAGCTTATGCAGTAATGTAGGTAGTGAAGCATTGTGAGCTCAGTATCTCATGGCAGCTTATGCAGTAATGTAGGTAGTGAAGCATTGTGAGCTCAGTATCTCATGGCAGCTTATGCAGTAATGTAGGTAGTGAAGCATTGTGAGCTCAGTATCTCATGGCAGCTTATGCAGTAATGTAGGTAGTGAAGCATTGTGAGCTCAGTATCTCATGGCAGCTTATGCAGTAATGTAGGTAGTGAAGCATTGTGAGCTCAGTATCTCATGGCAGCTTATGCAGTAATGTAGGTAGTGAAGCATTGTGAGCTCAGTATCTCATGGCAGCTTATGCAGTAATGTAGGTAGTGAAGCATTGTGAGCTCAGTATCTCATGGCAGCTTATGCAGTAATGTAGGTAGTGAAGCATTGTGAGCTCAGTATCTCATGGCAGCTTATGCAGTAATGTAGGTAGTGAAGCATTGTGAGCTCAGTATCTCATGGCAGCTTATGCAGTAATGTAGGTAGTGAAGCATTGTGAGCTCAGTATCTCATGGCAGCTTATGCAGTAATGTAGGTAGTGAAGCATTGTGAGCTCAGTATCTCATGGCAGCTTATGCAGTAATGTAGGTAGTGAAGCATTGTGAGCTCAGTATCTCATGGCAGCTTATGCAGTAATGTAGGTAGTGAAGCATTGTGAGCTCAGTATCTCATGGCAGCTTATGCAGTAATGTAGGTAGTGAAGCATTGTGAGCTCAGTATCTCATGGCAGCTTATGCAGTAATGTAGGTAGTGAAGCATTGTGAGCTCAGTATCTCATGGCAGCTTATGCAGTAATGTAGGTAGTGAAGCATTGTGAGCTCAGTATCTCATGGCAGCTTATGCAGTAATGTAGGTAGTGAAGCATTGTGAGCTCAGTATCTCATGGCAGCTTATGCAGTAATGTAGGTAGTGAAGCATTGTGAGCTCAGTATCTCATGGCAGCTTATGCAGTAATGTAGGTAGTGAAGCATTGTGAGCTCAGTATCTCATGGCAGCTTATGCAGTAATGTAGGTAGTGAAGCATTGTGAGCTCAGTATCTCATGGCAGCTTATGCAGTAATGTAGGTAGTGAAGCATTGTGAGCTCAGTATCTCATGGCAGCTTATGCAGTAATGTAGGTAGTGAAGCATTGTGAGCTCAGTATCTCATGGCAGCTTATGCAGTAATGTAGGTAGTGAAGCATTGTGAGCTCAGTATCTCATGGCAGCTTATGCAGTAATGTAGGTAGTGAAGCATTGTGAGCTCAGTATCTCATGGCAGCTTATGCAGTAATGTAGGTAGTGAAGCATTGTGAGCTCAGTATCTCATGGCAGCTTATGCAGTAATGTAGGTAGTGAAGCATTGTGAGCTCAGTATCTCATGGCAGCTTATGCAGTAATGTAGGTAGTGAAGCATTGTGAGCTCAGTATCTCATGGCAGCTTATGCAGTAATGTAGGTAGTGAAGCATTGTGAGCTCAGTATCTCATGGCAGCTTATGCAGTAATGTAGGTAGTGAAGCATTGTGAGCTCAGTATCTCATGGCAGCTTATGCAGTAATGTAGGTTATGCAGTAATGTAGGTAGTGAAGCATTGTGAGCTCAGTATCTCATGGCAGCTTATGCAGTAATGTAGGTAGTGAAGCATTGTGAGCTCAGTATCTCATGGCAGCTTATGCAGTAATGTAGGTAGTGAAGCATTGTGAGCTCAGTATCTCATGGCAGCTTATGCAGTAATGTAGGTAGTGAAGCATTGTGAGCTCAGTATCTCATGGCAGCTTATGCAGTAATGTAGGTAGTGAAGCATTGTGAGCTCAGTATCTCATGGCAGCTTTTGCAGTAATGTTGGTAGTGATGCATTGTGAGCTCAGTATCTTATGGCAGCTTATGCAGTAATGTAGGTAGTGAAGCATTGTGAGCTCAGTATCTCATGGCAGCTTATGCAGTAATGTAGGTAGTGAAGCATTGTGAGCTCAGTATCTCATGGCAGCTTATGCAGTAATGTAGGTAGTGAAGCATTGTGAGCTCAGTATCTCATGGCAGCTTATGCAGTAATGTAGGTAGTGAAGCATTGTGAGCTCAGTATCTCATGGCAGCTTATGCAGTAATGTAGGTAGTGAAGCATTGTGAGCTCAGTATCTCATGGCAGCTTATGCAGTAATGTAGGTAGTGAAGCATTGTGAGCTCAGTATCTCATGGCAGCTTATGCAGTAATGTAGGTAGTGAAGCATTGTGAGCTCAGTATCTCATGGCAGCTTATGCAGTAATGTAGGTAGTGAAGCATTGTGAGCTCAGTATCTCATGGCAGCTTATGCAGTAATGTAGGTAGTGAAGCATTGTGAGCTCAGTATCTCATGGCAGCTTATGCAGTAATGTAGGTAGTGAAGCATTGTGAGCTCAGTATCTCATGGCAGCTTATGCAGTAATGTAGGTAGTGAAGCATTGTGAGCTCAGTATCTCATGGCAGCTTATGCAGTAATGTAGGTAGTGAAGCATTGTGAGCTCAGTATCTCATGGCAGCTTATGCAGTAATGTAGGTAGTGAAGCATTGTGAGCTCAGTATCTCATGGCAGCTTATGCAGTAATGTAGGTAGTGAAGCATTGTGAGCTCAGTATCTCATGGCAGCTTATGCAGTAATGTAGGTAGTGAAGCATTGTGAGCTCAGTATCTCATGGCAGCTTATGCAGTAATGTAGGTAGTGAAGCATTGTGAGCTCAGTATCTCATGGCAGCTTATGCAGTAATGTAGGTAGTGAAGCATTGTGAGCTCAGTATCTCATGGCAGCTTATGCAGTAATGTAGGTAGTGAAGCATTGTGAGCTCAGTATCTCATGGCAGCTTATGCAGTAATGTAGGTAGTGAAGCATTGTGAGCTCAGTATCTCATGGCAGCTTATGCAGTAATGTAGGTAGTGAAGCATTGTGAGCTCAGTATCTCATGGCAGCTTATGCAGTAATGTAGGTAGTGAAGCATTGTGAGCTCAGTATCTCATGGCAGCTTATGCAGTAATGTAGGTAGTGAAGCATTGTGAGCTCAGTATCTCATGGCAGCTTATGCAGTAATGTAGGTAGTGAAGCATTGTGAGCTCAGTATCTCATGGCAGCTTATGCAGTAATGTAGGTAGTGAAGCATTGTGAGCTCAGTATCTCATGGCAGCTTATGCAGTAATGTAGGTAGTGAAGCATTGTGAGCTCAGTATCTCATGGCAGCTTATGCAGTAATGTAGGTAGTGAAGCATTGTGAGCTCAGTATCTCATGGCAGCTTATGCAGTAATGTAGGTAGTGAAGCATTGTGAGCTCAGTATCTCATGGCAGCTTATGCAGTAATGTAGGTAGTGAAGCATTGTGAGCTCAGTATCTCATGGCAGCTTATGCAGTAATGTAGGTAGTGAAGCATTGTGAGCTCAGTATCTCATGGCAGCTTATGCAGTAATGTAGGTAGTGAAGCATTGTGAGCTCAGTATCTCATGGCAGCTTATGCAGTAATGTAGGTAGTGAAGCATTGTGAGCTCAGTATCTCATGGCAGCTTATGCAGTAATGTAGGTAGTGAAGCATTGTGAGCTCAGTATCTCATGGCAGCTTATGCAGTAATGTAGGTAGTGAAGCATTGTGAGCTCAGTATCTCATGGCAGCTTATGCAGTAATGTAGGTAGTGAAGCATTGTGAGCTCAGTATCTCATGGCAGCTTATGCAGTAATGTAGGTAGTGAAGCATTGTGAGCTCAGTATCTCATGGCAGCTTATGCAGTAATGTAGGTAGTGAAGCATTGTGAGCTCAGTATCTCATGGCAGCTTATGCAGTAATGTAGGTAGTGAAGCATTGTGAGCTCAGTATCTCATGGCAGCTTATGCAGTAATGTAGGTAGTGAAGCATTGTGAGCTCAGTATCTCATGGCAGCTTATGCAGTAATGTAGGTAGTGAAGCATTGTGAGCTCAGTATCTCATGGCAGCTTATGCAGTAATGTAGGTAGTGAAGCATTGTGAGCTCAGTATCTCATGGCAGCTTATGCAGTAATGTAGGTAGTGAAGCATTGTGAGCTCAGTATCTCATGGCAGCTTATGCAGTAATGTAGGTAGTGAAGCATTGTGAGCTCAGTATCTCATGGCAGCTTATGCAGTAATGTAGGTAGTGAAGCATTGTGAGCTCAGTATCTCATGGCAGCTTATGCAGTAATGTAGGTAGTGAAGCATTGTGAGCTCAGTATCTCATGGCAGCTTATGCAGTAATGTAGGTAGTGAAGCATTGTGAGCTCAGTATCTCATGGCAGCTTATGCAGTAATGTAGGTAGTGAAGCATTGTGAGCTCAGTATCTCATGGCAGCTTATGCAGTAATGTAGGTAGTGAAGCATTGTGAGCTCAGTATCTCATGGCAGCTTATGCAGTAATGTAGGTAGTGAAGCATTGTGAGCTCAGTATCTCATGGCAGCTTATGCAGTAATGTAGGTAGTGAAGCATTGTGAGCTCAGTATCTCATGGCAGCTTATGCAGTAATGTAGGTAGTGAAGCATTGTGAGCTCAGTATCTCATGGCAGCTTATGCAGTAATGTAGGTAGTGAAGCATTGTGAGCTCAGTATCTCATGGCAGCTTATGCAGTAATGTAGGTAGTGAAGCATTGTGAGCTCAGTATCTCATGGCAGCTTATGCAGTAATGTAGGTAGTGAAGCATTGTGAGCTCAGTATCTCATGGCAGCTTATGCAGTAATGTAGGTAGTGAAGCATTGTGAGCTCAGTATCTCATGGCAGCTTATGCAGTAATGTAGGTAGTGAAGCATTGTGAGCTCAGTATCTCATGGCAGCTTATGCAGTAATGTAGGTAGTGAAGCATTGTGAGCTCAGTATCTCATGGCAGCTTATGCAGTAATGTAGGTAGTGAAGCATTGTGAGCTCAGTATCTCATGGCAGCTTATGCAGTAATGTAGGTAGTGAAGCATTGTGAGCTCAGTATCTCATGGCAGCTTATGCAGTAATGTAGGTAGTGAAGCATTGTGAGCTCAGTATCTCATGGCAGCTTATGCAGTAATGTAGGTAGTGAAGCATTGTGAGCTCAGTATCTCATGGCAGCTTATGCAGTAATGTAGGTAGTGAAGCATTGTGAGCTCAGTATCTCATGGCAGCTTATGCAGTAATGTAGGTAGTGAAGCATTGTGAGCTCAGTATCTCATGGCAGCTTATGCAGTAATGTAGGTAGTGAAGCATTGTGAGCTCAGTATCTCATGGCAGCTTATGCAGTAATGTAGGTAGTGAAGCATTGTGAGCTCAGTATCTCATGGCAGCTTATGCAGTAATGTAGGTAGTGAAGCATTGTGAGCTCAGTATCTCATGGCAGCTTATGCAGTAATGTAGGTAGTGAAGCATTGTGAGCTCAGTATCTCATGGCAGCTTATGCAGTAATGTAGGTAGTGAAGCATTGTGAGCTCAGTATCTCATGGCAGCTTATGCAGTAATGTAGGTAGTGAAGCATTGTGAGCTCAGTATCTCATGGCAGCTTATGCAGTAATGTAGGTAGTGAAGCATTGTGAGCTCAGTATCTCATGGCAGCTTATGCAGTAATGTAGGTAGTGAAGCATTGTGAGCTCAGTATCTCATGGCAGCTTATGCAGTAATGTAGGTAGTGAAGCATTGTGAGCTCAGTATCTCATGGCAGCTTATGCAGTAATGTAGGTAGTGAAGCATTGTGAGCTCAGTATCTCATGGCAGCTTATGCAGTAATGTAGGTAGTGAAGCATTGTGAGCTCAGTATCTCATGGCAGCTTATGCAGTAATGTAGGTAGTGAAGCATTGTGAGCTCAGTATCTCATGGCAGCTTATGCAGTAATGTAGGTAGTGAAGCATTGTGAGCTCAGTATCTCATGGCAGCTTATGCAGTAATGTAGGTAGTGAAGCATTGTGAGCTCAGTATCTCATGGCAGCTTATGCAGTAATGTAGGTAGTGAAGCATTGTGAGCTCAGTATCTCATGGCAGCTTATGCAGTAATGTAGGTAGTGAAGCATTGTGAGCTCAGTATCTCATGGCAGCTTATGCAGTAATGTAGGTAGTGAAGCATTGTGAGCTCAGTATCTCATGGCAGCTTATGCAGTAATGTAGGTAGTGAAGCATTGTGAGCTCAGTATCTCATGGCAGCTTATGCAGTAATGTAGGTAGTGAAGCATTGTGAGCTCAGTATCTCATGGCAGCTTATGCAGTAATGTAGGTAGTGAAGCATTGTGAGCTCAGTATCTCATGGCAGCTTATGCAGTAATGTAGGTAGTGAAGCATTGTGAGCTCAGTATCTCATGGCAGCTTATGCAGTAATGTAGGTAGTGAAGCATTGTGAGCTCAGTATCTCATGGCAGCTTATGCAGTAATGTAGGTAGTGAAGCATTGTGAGCTCAGTATCTCATGGCAGCTTATGCAGTAATGTAGGTAGTGAAGCATTGTGAGCTCAGTATCTCATGGCAGCTTATGCAGTAATGTAGGTAGTGAAGCATTGTGAGCTCAGTATCTCATGGCAGCTTATGCAGTAATGTAGGTAGTGAAGCATTGTGAGCTCAGTATCTCATGGCAGCTTATGCAGTAATGTAGGTAGTGAAGCATTGTGAGCTCAGTATCTCATGGCAGCTTATGCAGTAATGTAGGTAGTGAAGCATTGTGAGCTCAGTATCTCATGGCAGCTTATGCAGTAATGTAGGTAGTGAAGCATTGTGAGCTCAGTATCTCATGGCAGCTTATGCAGTAATGTAGGTAGTGAAGCATTGTGAGCTCAGTATCTCATGGCAGCTTATGCAGTAATGTAGGTAGTGAAGCATTGTGAGCTCAGTATCTCATGGCAGCTTATGCAGTAATGTAGGTAGTGAAGCATTGTGAGCTCAGTATCTCATGGCAGCTTATGCAGTAATGTAGGTAGTGAAGCATTGTGAGCTCAGTATCTCATGGCAGCTTATGCAGTAATGTAGGTAGTGAAGCATTGTGAGCTCAGTATCTCATGGCAGCTTATGCAGTAATGTAGGTAGTGAAGCATTGTGAGCTCAGTATCTCATGGCAGCTTATGCAGTAATGTAGGTAGTGAAGCATTGTGAGCTCAGTATCTCATGGCAGCTTATGCAGTAATGTAGGTAGTGAAGCATTGTGAGCTCAGTATCTCATGGCAGCTTATGCAGTAATGTAGGTAGTGAAGCATTGTGAGCTCAGTATCTCATGGCAGCTTATGCAGTAATGTAGGTAGTGAAGCATTGTGAGCTCAGTATCTCATGGCAGCTTATGCAGTAATGTAGGTAGTGAAGCATTGTGAGCTCAGTATCTCATGGCAGCTTATGCAGTAATGTAGGTAGTGAAGCATTGTGAGCTCAGTATCTCATGGCAGCTTATGCAGTAATGTAGGTAGTGAAGCATTGTGAGCTCAGTATCTCATGGCAGCTTATGCAGTAATGTAGGTAGTGAAGCATTGTGAGCTCAGTATCTCATGGCAGCTTATGCAGTAATGTAGGTAGTGAAGCATTGTGAGCTCAGTATCTCATGGCAGCTTATGCAGTAATGTAGGTAGTGAAGCATTGTGAGCTCAGTATCTCATGGCAGCTTATGCAGTAATGTAGGTAGTGAAGCATTGTGAGCTCAGTATCTCATGGCAGCTTATGCAGTAATGTAGGTAGTGAAGCATTGTGAGCTCAGTATCTCATGGCAGCTTATGCAGTAATGTAGGTAGTGAAGCATTGTGAGCTCAGTATCTCATGGCAGCTTATGCAGTAATGTAGGTAGTGAAGCATTGTGAGCTCAGTATCTCATGGCAGCTTATGCAGTAATGTAGGTAGTGAAGCATTGTGAGCTCAGTATCTCATGGCAGCTTATGCAGTAATGTAGGTAGTGAAGCATTGTGAGCTCAGTATCTCATGGCAGCTTATGCAGTAATGTAGGTAGTGAAGCATTGTGAGCTCAGTATCTCATGGCAGCTTATGCAGTAATGTAGGTAGTGAAGCATTGTGAGCTCAGTATCTCATGGCAGCTTATGCAGTAATGTAGGTAGTGAAGCATTGTGAGCTCAGTATCTCATGGCAGCTTATGCAGTAATGTAGGTAGTGAAGCATTGTGAGCTCAGTATCTCATGGCAGCTTATGCAGTAATGTAGGTAGTGAAGCATTGTGAGCTCAGTATCTCATGGCAGCTTATGCAGTAATGTAGGTAGTGAAGCATTGTGAGCTCAGTATCTCATGGCAGCTTATGCAGTAATGTAGGTAGTGAAGCATTGTGAGCTCAGTATCTCATGGCAGCTTATGCAGTAATGTAGGTAGTGAAGCATTGTGAGCTCAGTATCTCATGGCAGCTTATGCAGTAATGTAGGTAGTGAAGCATTGTGAGCTCAGTATCTCATGGCAGCTTATGCAGTAATGTAGGTAGTGAAGCATTGTGAGCTCAGTATCTCATGGCAGCTTATGCAGTAATGTAGGTAGTGAAGCATTGTGAGCTCAGTATCTCATGGCAGCTTATGCAGTAATGTAGGTAGTGAAGCATTGTGAGCTCAGTATCTCATGGCAGCTTATGCAGTAATGTAGGTAGTGAAGCATTGTGAGCTCAGTATCTCATGGCAGCTTATGCAGTAATGTAGGTAGTGAAGCATTGTGAGCTCAGTATCTCATGGCAGCTTATGCAGTAATGTAGGTAGTGAAGCATTGTGAGCTCAGTATCTCATGGCAGCTTATGCAGTAATGTAGGTAGTGAAGCATTGTGAGCTCAGTATCTCATGGCAGCTTATGCAGTAATGTAGGTAGTGAAGCATTGTGAGCTCAGTATCTCATGGCAGCTTATGCAGTAATGTAGGTAGTGAAGCATTGTGAGCTCAGTATCTCATGGCAGCTTATGCAGTAATGTAGGTAGTGAAGCATTGTGAGCTCAGTATCTCATGGCAGCTTATGCAGTAATGTAGGTAGTGAAGCATTGTGAGCTCAGTATCTCATGGCAGCTTATGCAGTAATGTAGGTAGTGAAGCATTGTGAGCTCAGTATCTCATGGCAGCTTATGCAGTAATGTAGGTAGTGAAGCATTGTGAGCTCAGTATCTCATGGCAGCTTATGCAGTAATGTAGGTAGTGAAGCATTGTGAGCTCAGTATCTCATGGCAGCTTATGCAGTAATGTAGGTAGTGAAGCATTGTGAGCTCAGTATCTCATGGCAGCTTATGCAGTAATGTAGGTAGTGAAGCATTGTGAGCTCAGTATCTCATGGCAGCTTATGCAGTAATGTAGGTAGTGAAGCATTGTGAGCTCAGTATCTCATGGCAGCTTATGCAGTAATGTAGGTAGTGAAGCATTGTGAGCTCAGTATCTCATGGCAGCTTATGCAGTAATGTAGGTAGTGAAGCATTGTGAGCTCAGTATCTCATGGCAGCTTATGCAGTAATGTAGGTAGTGAAGCATTGTGAGCTCAGTATCTCATGGCAGCTTATGCAGTAATGTAGGTAGTGAAGCATTGTGAGCTCAGTATCTCATGGCAGCTTATGCAGTAATGTAGGTAGTGAAGCATTGTGAGCTCAGTATCTCATGGCAGCTTATGCAGTAATGTAGGTAGTGAAGCATTGTGAGCTCAGTATCTCATGGCAGCTTATGCAGTAATGTAGGTAGTGAAGCATTGTGAGCTCAGTATCTCATGGCAGCTTATGCAGTAATGTAGGTAGTGAAGCATTGTGAGCTCAGTATCTCATGGCAGCTTATGCAGTAATGTAGGTAGTGAAGCATTGTGAGCTCAGTATCTCATGGCAGCTTATGCAGTAATGTAGGTAGTGAAGCATTGTGAGCTCAGTATCTCATGGCAGCTTATGCAGTAATGTAGGTAGTGAAGCATTGTGAGCTCAGTATCTCATGGCAGCTTATGCAGTAATGTAGGTAGTGAAGCATTGTGAGCTCAGTATCTCATGGCAGCTTATGCAGTAATGTAGGTAGTGAAGCATTGTGAGCTCAGTATCTCATGGCAGCTTATGCAGTAATGTAGGTAGTGAAGCATTGTGAGCTCAGTATCTCATGGCAGCTTATGCAGTAATGTAGGTAGTGAAGCATTGTGAGCTCAGTATCTCATGGCAGCTTATGCAGTAATGTAGGTAGTGAAGCATTGTGAGCTCAGTATCTCATGGCAGCTTATGCAGTAATGTAGGTAGTGAAGCATTGTGAGCTCAGTATCTCATGGCAGCTTATGCAGTAATGTAGGTAGTGAAGCATTGTGAGCTCAGTATCTCATGGCAGCTTATGCAGTAATGTAGGTAGTGAAGCATTGTGAGCTCAGTATCTCATGGCAGCTTATGCAGTAATGTAGGTAGTGAAGCATTGTGAGCTCAGTATCTCATGGCAGCTTATGCAGTAATGTAGGTAGTGAAGCATTGTGAGCTCAGTATCTCATGGCAGCTTATGCAGTAATGTAGGTAGTGAAGCATTGTGAGCTCAGTATCTCATGGCAGCTTATGCAGTAATGTAGGTAGTGAAGCATTGTGAGCTCAGTATCTCATGGCAGCTTATGCAGTAATGTAGGTAGTGAAGCATTGTGAGCTCAGTATCTCATGGCAGCTTATGCAGTAATGTAGGTAGTGAAGCATTGTGAGCTCAGTATCTCATGGCAGCTTATGCAGTAATGTAGGTAGTGAAGCATTGTGAGCTCAGTATCTCATGGCAGCTTATGCAGTAATGTAGGTAGTGAAGCATTGTGAGCTCAGTATCTCATGGCAGCTTATGCAGTAATGTAGGTAGTGAAGCATTGTGAGCTCAGTATCTCATGGCAGCTTATGCAGTAATGTAGGTAGTGAAGCATTGTGAGCTCAGTATCTCATGGCAGCTTATGCAGTAATGTAGGTAGTGAAGCATTGTGAGCTCAGTATCTCATGGCAGCTTATGCAGTAATGTAGGTAGTGAAGCATTGTGAGCTCAGTATCTCATGGCAGCTTATGCAGTAATGTAGGTAGTGAAGCATTGTGAGCTCAGTATCTCATGGCAGCTTATGCAGTAATGTAGGTAGTGAAGCATTGTGAGCTCAGTATCTCATGGCAGCTTATGCAGTAATGTAGGTAGTGAAGCATTGTGAGCTCAGTATCTCATGGCAGCTTATGCAGTAATGTAGGTAGTGAAGCATTGTGAGCTCAGTATCTCATGGCAGCTTATGCAGTAATGTAGGTAGTGAAGCATTGTGAGCTCAGTATCTCATGGCAGCTTATGCAGTAATGTAGGTAGTGAAGCATTGTGAGCTCAGTATCTCATGGCAGCTTATGCAGTAATGTAGGTAGTGAAGCATTGTGAGCTCAGTATCTCATGGCAGCTTATGCAGTAATGTAGGTAGTGAAGCATTGTGAGCTCAGTATCTCATGGCAGCTTATGCAGTAATGTAGGTAGTGAAGCATTGTGAGCTCAGTATCTCATGGCAGCTTATGCAGTAATGTAGGTAGTGAAGCATTGTGAGCTCAGTATCTCATGGCAGCTTATGCAGTAATGTAGGTAGTGAAGCATTGTGAGCTCAGTATCTCATGGCAGCTTATGCAGTAATGTAGGTAGTGAAGCATTGTGAGCTCAGTATCTCATGGCAGCTTATGCAGTAATGTAGGTAGTGAAGCATTGTGAGCTCAGTATCTCATGGCAGCTTATGCAGTAATGTAGGTAGTGAAGCATTGTGAGCTCAGTATCTCATGGCAGCTTATGCAGTAATGTAGGTAGTGAAGCATTGTGAGCTCAGTATCTCATGGCAGCTTATGCAGTAATGTAGGTAGTGAAGCATTGTGAGCTCAGTATCTCATGGCAGCTTATGCAGTAATGTAGGTAGTGAAGCATTGTGAGCTCAGTATCTCATGGCAGCTTATGCAGTAATGTAGGTAGTGAAGCATTGTGAGCTCAGTATCTCATGGCAGCTTATGCAGTAATGTAGGTAGTGAAGCATTGTGAGCTCAGTATCTCATGGCAGCTTATGCAGTAATGTAGGTAGTGAAGCATTGTGAGCTCAGTATCTCATGGCAGCTTATGCAGTAATGTAGGTAGTGAAGCATTGTGAGCTCAGTATCTCATGGCAGCTTATGCAGTAATGTAGGTAGTGAAGCATTGTGAGCTCAGTATCTCATGGCAGCTTATGCAGTAATGTAGGTAGTGAAGCATTGTGAGCTCAGTATCTCATGGCAGCTTATGCAGTAATGTAGGTAGTGAAGCATTGTGAGCTCAGTATCTCATGGCAGCTTATGCAGTAATGTAGGTAGTGAAGCATTGTGAGCTCAGTATCTCATGGCAGCTTATGCAGTAATGTAGGTAGTGAAGCATTGTGAGCTCAGTATCTCATGGCAGCTTATGCAGTAATGTAGGTACTGAAGCATTGTGAGCTCAGTATCTCATGGCAGCTTATGCAGTAATGTAGGTAGTGAAGCATTGTGAGCTCAGTATCTCATGGCAGCTTATGCAGTAATGTAGGTAGTGAAGCATTGTGAGCTCAGTATCTCATGGCAGCTTATGCAGTAATGTAGGTAGTGAAGCATTGTGAGCTCAGTATCTCATGGCAGCTTATGCAGTAATGTAGGTAGTGAAGCATTGTGAGCTCAGTATCTCATGGCAGCTTATGCAGTAATGTAGGTACTGAAGCATTGTGAGCTCAGTATCTCATGGCAGCTTATGCAGTAATGTAGGTAGTGAAGCATTGTGAGCTCAGTATCTCATGGCAGCTTATGCAGTAATGTAGGTAGTGAAGCATTGTGAGCTCAGTATCTCATGGCAGCTTATGCAGTAATGTAGGTAGTGAAGCATTGTTTGCTCAGTATCTCATGGCAGCTTATGCAGTAATGTAGGTAGTGAAGCATTGTGAGCTCAGTATCTCATGGCAGCTTATGCAGTAATGTAGGTAGTGAAGCATTGTGAGCTCAGTATCTCATGGCAGCTTATGCAGTAATGTAGGTAGTGAAGCATTGTGAGCTCAGTATCTCATGGCAGCTTATGCAGTAATGTAGGTACTGAAGCATTGTGAGCTCAGTATCTCATGGCAGCTTATGCAGTAATGTAGGTAGTGAAGCATTGTGAGCTCAGTATCTCATGGCAGCTTATGCAGTAATGTAGGTAGTGAAGCATTGTGAGCTCAGTATTTTAGCATGTCATATCAGAAGCTTTCAGCTTCAAGAAAAGTTGCAAGGGGGCATCCTTATCAACAACAATAATTACAAAACTAACTCACAGCAACAAAATATAATATTGTTATTCTCATTTCTAAAGGCTTATCATTCACATTTGCTTGTGGCTCAACTTATCTATGATCAGAGTTCCTCCTTAGGAAATCACCATATGTGAGTATTGTTGCTAGTGATCCCTTTCTGATGGAATTTCCCCCTTCTTTCAGTTGGTATGACCTTGAATTTGATATATTTAAGTTTGGGCTATGGAGGGCTTGCCTCCTCATTCAAGGTGCAGGGGGCTTACTCCCTGCTAAAAATACTTTAAAAAGGAAGTTGTTTTGTAATTTTTTTCAGCAAATGTAATTCAGTGATTCCAAACTTCAGTACATTCAGTTTTGTCCACTCGTAGTGAAACCAATGCTTTATGTAATATTAAGTATACATAATAGGAAAAGAGATTGCATGAGAGTAATTATTCAACTGGAAGTTTGTTTAGAAAGTGTCTTTGTTGTTTTTGTTACAGTTGAGTTTGTGTACACTTTTCCTTTTATCCCTCTATTTTTTGAGATGAAGCAGCATATGCCTTAAATTCAGTTCTACAACATGAAGTGACTCCCATGTCAGACACATCACTAGCTGACAAATACTTCCAAGAAAAGGAATATCATGAGCTCCACACCAAACAGTGTGCCATAACTCAATTTCACACATGAAGTTCATTACATTCATGACTAAAAAATAAATAACCACACAGAGGGCAGCCCTGTTTGACTCCCTTCCTATCCTGCTGTTCTCTGAGCACCAACCAATTTCCACCACATAAAACTATGAGAAAACGTATACTGACTGGTTACATTGGAAGAAATTGGTTGCAAACCAATAAGCCAGGGGATTATTAAACAAAAGAGCAATACTAGAATACTTATATGGACCTAAAAAGAAAAATCTTACAGTCCCACAACAAGTCAAACTGTAACTGTTTTTGCTAAATATGTGAGTGAATATCCAATAAACAAACAACATAATGAGACAGGGAGAAACTTCTGTACCATTTATAAAGAAGGAGAACAGGAACATCACAAGGAATACTGTTAACATTAACAAAGAATATGTAAAAGCTAGTCTTTTCTTTTGCTTTTAACTTTTTCTGCATTTGTCTTATTTATTTACTTTTTTATCATGGCTCTTCTCCTTAAAAACTGTTTTGTTAGGGCTGGGTTTACAGAATGGACAGTATAGTGAATATAGTGTTTATTGACTTTGGAATTATTTATTAGGAACACATCCCACTATGTATATATAAATATATATATATATATATATATATATATATATATATATATATATATATATATATATATATATATATATACATGGTTCCCTATCAGAAGCCTGAAACACTATAAGCCTGAAAATCAAAATCCTGAAACCAAATGCCTGAAAATTCAAAATCCCGAAAACCCAAAATCCTGAAACTCAAAATCCTGAAAACACAAATAATGCTAATATGTCACTATAAAGACACTAATATCTACCAACTGACCCTGACCCTAACCCTAACCCTAAGGTCCATCACTATCGCACACTCACCTGACCCGCACCCTAACCCTAACTCACTTAAACCGCCCCTAACCCCAATATTTGTCACTATTGCATACATGCCTAACCTGCGCCCTAACCCTAACTCACTTAAACCGCCCCTAACCCTAACCTAAAATCAACCGCACACTTACCTGAACCCAACGCATGACCTAACACCACAGGGCTAACAATAGCAAAGCCACAATGACGTCAGTATGTCCATTTTGTGTTTTCAGGATTTTGAGTTTCAGGATTTTGGGTTTTCAGGATTTTGAACTTTCAGGCTTTTGGTTTCAGGATTTTGATTTTCAGGCTTATAGTGTTTCAGGCTTCTGATAGGGAACTATATATATATATATATATATATATATATATATATATATATGTATATACTATGTATGGATCTACTTCTAAATATTGTAACTTCAGAATCCCGAAGACGAAAACGTCGAGAACGGAATACCAAAATCTTAAAATACTGAAAGTTTAAAACACAGATGCCCATAATAATATGGAATTCAAATGTGCAAACCTTACATGCAACTCCTTACACCAAAGCAGTACTACATAAAAACAAAACAATACTGCATGTCAGAAAACAAACGAGAACTCTTTGTAAAAATTAAATAACTTACTACCTTCCTTCTGCAAACCAGACTATCTAAAACCTACCTAAGTGGGGGGCTAAGCCACCCCCCCCCCAAGTATATATACCAACCCTGGGATCACACTACAGTGGGGAAAAGGGCAAATGCCTTTTTCTTACCTTATAGTATGGTACACATATCCACTACATGCAGGGAACATATGAAACATCCACTATATTTGTTCACATACTTCCTATGTAAATTTAAAGAGTCATACCACATTTACAAAATGTAAATAAGGATTTCCTACAGTACTTTCGATATAGCAAAATCGTCACTTTAACTTTTAGTCTTATGTCACTCGGTAATCTAAACTTTCAGTCTTTTGAGTGTCGGTGTTTTAAACTTTCAGTATTTTAAGATTTTGGCACTCCAGTCTCAGTGTTTTGGTCTTTGGGACTCTGAAATTATGGTTGTTAGAAGTGGATCCATTTATCTAAGAATAGATATATATATCTATATCTATATATATATATATATATATATATATATATATATTTATATATATATATATTTTTTTTTTAAATAGATAGAGAAATATTTATATATGTGTGTGTGTGTGTGTGTGTGTGTGTGTGTGTGTGTGTGTGTGTGTGTGCATTTAATGTGACCAAACCATTTCATACAGTAGGCTTCAATTAATTCTTCTATAGCCATTTAGTTGAATCTGTAAGTCTTGCAATTTGATCAGTCTAGTAGTTGGCACAAAGTTTTAGCCTATACATTGTAGCTTTTGGGGTAGAGGGTTTGATTCCCTCAACCCTTATTTGCCTAGTGTGTGACCTTGAGCAAATTATTTAACTAGGCAGTGCTTGGTGGCGGTTCAATGGTCTCTGGGCTGCAAGCCTAGAAGCAACTTGTAAATCTTATCATTTTTTCATTTATTAACAATGATGTTTTCCTGACAAGATTTATCGAATCTTTGTCACTCACCCAAGCTATCTTGGGACTTTATTTTAATGCCTCATCCAATGGATCATACCTCAGGAGTGCAGTTCCCTCGTAATACGGTCTGAAACATTTGTATTTTAATATGAATTCAGGTATTGACTGTGAGGCTAAAGCTAACAGCTCTCAAATATAATAAAGCATGCAGCTGTTGAGCCAGTGACTGATGTTCTAGAACTATTCCAGCTGCTCAAAAATCAGGAACTCGCAGCCAGGGACTCAAACGGCTGTTAACTCGTTCTACCAGTTGCTCATGTTTTAATGGAAATGTGATTTCAGCAATACAGCGGTCACACCATCTGCTTGCATCTTAGGAGATGAATGCAAGTAAGTGCTCACTATAAACCCAGTAATTGGGGAAGAGAAGCTGGGGGGTTTAGAGTGGAGGGCAGGGAGTGGAGCAGGGACTTTAGGGTTACAGAGAGGGATCGGTGTTTTTGGTTTAGGGACTGATCGTGGATGGGAGTTATCAGGTGATTTTAGATTTAAGTTTAGGGAGGGGGAAGGAGATTTTAAGTTTAGGGAGCAATAGGAACTTTAGGGTTAGGGAAGGGAGATAGGGATTTTAGGTTTAAGGAGCAATCATCGATGGGAAGAGGAAGGGGATTTTAGGGTTATGGAGTGATCTGAAATGGCAGGGGAGGGGTTCTTTAGGTTTAGGGAATGCTCCTGACAATATTCCCTCCTCTTTCCTAAAATGTGCTGCTGGCAGTATAGCTCTCCCAGTCAGCAGCATTATTAACAGATCTTTAAAGGAATCATACGTCCTCAAACTCTGGGGCTTAGCTTATATTCTTCCTCTCCACAAAGGAGGCAAAAACACCAATATTTCGAATTTCCACCCTATTGCACTACTCACACCAGTCTCTAAAATCTTTGAAAAGTGCATTCACCTCCAACTTATGCCTTTTCTAACCCAAAACAATCTTCTTACACCTACCCAACATGGCTTCCGCACAGGCCACAGCACCATAACCGCCCTTCTGTCTTTCCTAGAAACTGTCAATCAAGCCTGAGATTCTGGACATCTGGTCTCTACTGTATTGCTAAATTTGTCCAAAGCTTTCGATACTGTTTCCCACAAACACCTCCTCTCTCATCCCTCAAATCTTCATCTCTCACCAAGCACTTTATCCTGGTTCTCCAGCTACCTATCAGACAGATCACAGTCAGTCAAATGGAAAAACTCCACCTCCCCCTTCTTAGCTACTCCTACTGGTGTACCTCAGGGATCTATCCTAGGGCCAATGCTTTTTAACATCTTTATTAATAACTTTCACTCTGCAATTCCTGATGCCAAAATCATTCAATATACAGATGATTCTACCTTGGTCTGCTCTGCCTCTAACCTCTCTGAATTGCTCACTAAAACTCAAACTGCTTTTTCAACCACCGAAAACTGGATGCGTCAAAACCACCTCTCTCTCTCAATGCCAATAAATCTAAAATTTTACTGTTCCCCCCAACAAAGACTCGTTCCTATAACAAAGATACTTTCAGAGTCCTGAGTGAAACCAACTCACCTATAGAAGTATTTCCATCCGCCAAACTACTCGGCATTACTATAGATGAATACCTTAAGTTCGACATCCACATTCTGCAAAATATTAAGAGAACCCACCAAAAACTTGGTATGCTATACAGGAATAATCATTTTCTCTCACACTCTACTAGGCACACTCTGGCCACTACCTATCTTCTGCCCTCCTTACTATACGGAGCTCCTCTCCTTACCAGCCTGTCCTCCTCTATCACCTCCAAAACTATAAAACTGCTATAATAAAATCTATTTTATTTATTTTATTTTTTATTTTATTTATTTTATCTATAATAAAATAATTTGCCACCAAATCCAAACAATCCACCCATCATTGCCGCAACCTGCAATCTCTGAATTGGCTAGAACTCCGAAACTACCTAAACTACCTCCAACTCACCATTGCTCATAGACTCATATTTCACCCTTCTAAATGTCCAGCTCTAGCTAATATCCTTCCCCCTTACACTGCTAATAGAACTCTCAGATCTGAATGTCAAAAATTGATAGCTATCCATAAGCCCAAACGTCCAGCTGGCCAACTCCTTCTCTCTTTCTCACGAGGTAAAAAATGGAATTCTCTCCCTTCCACTCTAAGAACTATACCAAACTCAGAAAACTTCAAAACCCAGCTTTTCAAATACATGTCCACTAAATGGAAATGTACCTGCCTTCACCCTACCTAAATTCTCCCAACTACTTGCCTATAAAATGTTTTTGCTTCTTCTCTCCCAGGTTCCTAAGCTCTCTAAATCTCACATAGTTTGTTTTTCTATGACTGTATCCAAGCTCTCTTCAATTCCTAGAGCTACCTAACCCTCAACACAATGGTGTAAATATTGTAAATAGTTTCATACTTTAATTGTGTGCTTATAAATGTTTTATATTTCTACTTTAAAGGTGTGAATGTAAAGTGTTTTCCCCACATACTATGCAATGAGTGCTCTCATAAATGAACATGTATAACCCTTAAGATCATGTACAATGATGTTTGTCTGACTACTGTGCAATACTATATGTACCTTTGTTGCAATTTGTTCTAGTTAATGTATCTTTACATTTCTGTTTTACTATATCTGTACTGTATACTGTATTTGGAGCTTTTCCCCGGGCCTCCACTGAAAACAGGTCCCTTGGGCCCAGTGGACTTCCCCGGTAATCAAACTGGAAATAAATAAATAAAATAAATAAAGTTAGGGTAAAAGATGTGGATTTTAGCTTTAAGGAGCATTGAGAGACTTTAGGGTGAGGCACCAGGTGGCAGTTTTTAGGGTTGCAATCAGGGTTCTGGTATGGATAGTTAACATTACAAGAGATGTTAGTAGGACCAAGATGAGTGCATGACAATGAGTATGTGTGTGTGTCAAAAACATGTGTCTCAAGCACATGCAGTAGACCTGCCAGTGTCATTAAGACTAATGCTTCTTTTATTCATCTATAAATTGCCGAAATAATTTGTTTTATTTCATTAGAGATGAGAACATTATATTATGTACAAAGACAGATTTTTGGCTATCAGCAATCTTAAAATATAGTGGCAGCTCAGGCAAATGTTAAAGATCCCACAGCTGTTAACAGAAAATGTGGTTTCTCTTAAAAATCTATTTGCTAAACATAGTAAGAAATAAATAAATAAAATCCCCAATATGAAAAAAAAATGTATGCAAAGGCAGAACTGAAGACTAACAAATGCAGAATTGTAGATTATAGGTTCATAGGTTCATAGGTTGGTACTAGGCTATCGGCTCTAGGGCCTATACAAGCCTAGCCATAACAATTATCTGGCTATTTCTTCCCACAATATTTATTTCCCTGGACTCCTGTCTAGCAGGGCGATTGACGTGCTCCCCAGGGTGAATTTCCTATCTCCCATTCAATCATCTAGGCTCCTCTTGAAGAGGGCCAAAGAGGTGCTCTGCTTGACATGTATGGGCAGTCTATTCCAGAGTCTGGGGAGTCTCTGGGTCAGGAACCTATCCCTCCAGCATGTTTTGTCCATTGTGATGACAAGGTTTAGATCCCTGGAGTGTGTGGCTCTGAGGGATTGGGATTTCTTTAAGTGTAGCATGTCCAACAGCTCTGGGTTTGACATGGCCTTGTATGTTAAGCAGAGATTGCCTCTGAGTAGACAATATGTGACAGAGTATAGCTGGAGTTTTTTTTAGATGGTCAGCATAGGGCATCTGCTTTAGGCCTGTGATTCTTTTAGTGAGGTATTTCTGTGGCCTTTCCAGTTGTTGCAGATGTCTTGAGAGGTACATACCAAACGGGGAGTTGTATTCTATAATGGGTCTAATGAGGGATGAGTACAGTGGGACAATGACATCCTTTTTTTCTGGATGAAAAGCCCTTAGTGATGAAGTATGCCACAAAGAAGGATTTCCTGACTGTTGTGGTGATGTGGTTATTGAAGGTGAGACCACTGTCCACCTGTGTCCCTTAAGATTAAATTGTAAATAACTGTAAAACAGTAAATTGGTATAGTAAGAAGAAGCAAAAACAATCAAATCAGGTGTCAAATCAAAAGAGAAGTATAGAAATAATTCATCCTATCAAACCCTTTTCCCACAACCAAAAATGAAGGTATGAAGTAAGTTTGTTCTAGGGCCACCTCTTGTTCTATAAAACAGTTTGGCAAATAACAAGCAATATCATATCTGAGTCCTGACACAACAGCTTGATCCATAGCTTTCATATGGTTATACAAATCAGTACTATAATTACCATACACAATGCTGTATAAACATTAAGCCTCAGAAATGGGAATCCATTGTATACCTCATCCCAACACTCTGTTGCATGTTGATGATATCTTTCTCAAAATCATAATCATGACAGTTTCTTTCAATTTGAACTTTATATTTCATGTTCTCTTTAACTAGGAAGTTCTTCCAAGAAAGTCATCAAAGAAAATCTTCCCATACAGGAATGTTAGCATAAAAATGACATCTGTGTCTGATTCTAGCTAACTGTCCATCAGCTAAGGAAGCATGATTATTTACAAGAAGTACTTATACTGGTAATGTGTCTACACACTGTCGCCTTTCTGACTGATGCCTTTTATTTGTAAAAATGCTATCCTAAAAACCCTGATATTGCAGATACATGTAAAGCCTTTAAAAATGGCATTGCCTATTGCAAATAGCAGATAGTACAAAGATAATATGCAGAAAAATGAGAAAAACACTTGAATGGACTAACCCCTATCTACCTTCAAAAATATCATTTTAAAGAACAGACCTTTCACTGGGTTCAAATATAAACCAACCAAAATGGAAAAATATATTTTTAGTGCCATGCTAAGTCATTAGCACATATATCCTAGCATAATATGCCAACATAACCATATAAGTCACATTAAAGAGATGAACAGGGTAGGAGGTTGGCATGGTGGTTAAGGTGTTTACCTTACATGCATAAAGTGTAGCATTTTATTCTCTCATGGGGTAATTGGCTAGTCTTAAAATGGCCCACAAGGACAGTTAGCCTAGTATGAACCTATGAACCTTCTAGAAAGGTAGCTGGAATGGTCCATCTCCTCCCCCAGTGCAGCTGCACTTTGCCCATTTGCAGCAATTCTGGCCATTCTTCAAAAACACTTTAACTTTGACAACAGCAGCAACAACAGTAACAAGGATTTTAAGTGCCTGATTAGTAGACAATATCTGTACTATAATATCCGTACTTCTGGGCGGCCTCGGTGGTGCAGCGGTTAGCATTGTCTTCTCACAGCAAGAGGTTGTCCAGTTCAATTCTCGGCCGGTTTGCCTTCTGTGTGGAGTCTGCATGTCCTCCCTGTGGTTGTTTGGGTTTCCTTCAGGAGCTCTGGTTTCCTCCCACATTCCAAAGACATGCAGTAGGTGGATTGGACACTCTAAATTGCTCATAGGCATGAGTGTTTGTGCAACTGAGTGGTATGGATGAACTAGCACATCAGGGCTAGCCACCTGGCAATGTAAACCTTGGCTTGAGATGATTGTCATGACTAAACTGATACTCCGACCCCATGTGCAAAAATGGGAAAAAAGAGGTAAAGGATGGATGGATGGATCGGTACTATTACTTCAGTCCGCGCAAACATTTACACTTATCTTTACTGAGATGGAGCATGACATGCCTTAAATGCAACTGGATAACATGAAGTAACTCCACCATGATAGACATATCTGTCACTGTCAAAACATAACAAGAAAAGAATATCACGAATCCCATACCATAAAGTGCACCAGAACCCCATCTCATGGATTAACTTCACCACAGTCATGACTAAACCAAAAATACAACCACTCAAAGAGCGGCACTGTCTTACACTCTCCTCATCTTGCTCTTATATATAAAAAAAAAAAAACAATTTCATGCACACAAACCCAAGAGAAAGCATATACTGATTGGATCCATTGGGGAAAGTAGCACTACCTCTATAAGCCCAAGGGATTATTAAAAAACAGCAATACTAGAACACCTCTATGAATCTAAAAATCAGATATCTTATTGCCCCACAACAGCTTAAATTGTACCTGTTTTTTTTTCTGAAGAAGTGAATGAATATCCAATTGACAACATAATGAGAAAGAGATACATATGCACCATTTGTAAAGGTATGTGCCATTTGTAAAGGAGGGGAAGAGAATGCCACTAGGACTGCTGTTAACATTAATAGAGAATATGTAAATGCTAGCCATTCCCTTTGCTTTTAACTGTTTATGTGACCTTTTATTTACTGTATTCTACTTCTCTTCTGACCATAAGTTATTGTACATGCTGTCAGTAGAAATTGGATCCAAGGCTTTCAGCATTCCACCAGATTCCAGGCTATCTTGTAAATTGCCAGACACTGAATCTGTGTCTAAAGCCTTGCATGTATACAGGTTGCATGGATACTGTAAAAGCCCTAGGAGTAAGAAGAGGAACAGAACTACCTGATCCTGCAGAAACATCTATCTGATAAATAGAGGAGGAAGGCAAAGAAATATAATTAAACCAAAGGTGTCTGTAAGGTATGCACAACTAAATCATAAGCACCTCTTTACGGAATAGCACTTCTCAACACACTTAGTATTAGCATTCCAGTGGAGAAGTGTTAATTAAATGGCCCTCCGTATTTCAGAACATCCATATAATTAGTTAATCACCTATACAGCAAACTTTAGACAAACGTGGAATTTCAGTATTTTGGATGTGTAAGATTACCCCTGCTTTTCACCCAAAGCCCAAACACCCCTTGCACATAGTGTTTTATCAGCACTAGTAACAAAAGCACAGTGTATACCTTAATATGCTTCATTTTGTTTGCAAATTTCATCAGATCTAAATTGCAACATTTTTTTCTTAACTTGTATGTACTTTCCCAGGGCAGAACATTTTTATTTACATTAAATAAACATATTTATGGGCTAAGGTCTGACTCTTAAAAGAAAAATAAGTATGAATCTATATCCCTAAATGAACAAAAGAATAATACATGCTAGCAATTTGAGAGCCTAGCAGCCTTATTATATCATCTCTCAAAAGTGTACCTGTCCAGTTTAAGGCCTGCAGACTAAATGGGTCTTCTAGAAAATATTAGTTCCTGAGGAACCATCAAGGCAGTCTCTGATGTATACTGGAGCAGAATGGCAGGTAAAACTTCTTCAGCAGATAAGTGGCTCACATCAGCATTGCCTTATTCATCCATATTCTCCTCAGGAAAAGTCACAGAAGCAAATAAATCGACAACAGCAAGTGGAAATGTTCAGTCAACAACGACAGACACTACTGCAGTGGCAGGTTCTTCCTAGTGAAGCATTTGAACCAATTGTTCTTCAGATAAGTCTCACCAAAAATAATGGTTGTAGGATTGTAACAACACAGTCCAAAGTAGCATTAGCTGTTTTAGACACAGAAGCCTTCACCATGTTTGGTAAATGTCTTTCCAACTTCATCAGGAAGCATTCTCCAGCACCTGCTACTGAGATTAAAGTAAATTCTCTGGTGATCTAACCAAGTTTCCCCAAGTGAGTATGAATATTACCTCAGTACTCTCCTTAAAACAGGCCACTGACCTGGTAGAACTAATCCAGTCAACAAAGGATAAATAACTAAATAAAATATGGGTACATACAGACGTGGGGAGGAAAGTTGAACTGTAACATCTGCTGGTGCAGAAATACATTATATTGGGCCCCTAAATGTTTATTGAGGAACTTTTGTCTTGATCTTGGCTTTGTTTACCTCCATTCCTACATTACCTCCATCTACCTGCCCTTGTTTGTTCCTCCATAATTTCCTATTGCTGCTTAGCTTGACATAGCTAGTAACATCATTTAATGATTCTTCCCCTTTAAAAAATAACATTTCAGAACATGCATACTCGCAAGAGTTTCTGTGGGGGGCACTGGTTCATATGTTCATAGGTTCATAAAAGGTTACTAGGCTAATGGCCCTACAAGTCTAGTCATATTTATCCCACATTGCCCCAGTTGTTGGTGGTTAGGTGAGTGAAGTTCACCGTGGAAAGAATCTATGGTAGTTGATACCAACTTCCTCTATCCAGGAGGGACATGAGCACCACCCCAGGAGTGAATTTGTGGTCCCCCATCTATTGATAAAGGTTGCATATGAAGAGGATCAGGGAGGGGTCTGTTTCACTTGAATTTGAAGCTTGTTCCAGAGAAGTGGCAGTCTCTGGGAGATGTATCTGTCTCTCCAGTATGACATGTTCATGTCAGAGGCCAGGTTAAGATCCCTAGAGTGAGTGACCCTCATACAGTTTGAACCAAATGAGGAGGTATATCCATCTTCATTAAGGATAATACACCTCAAGACTGGTCAAACTGTATGAGCTACTCCATGTCCAATTAACTATAAGCAAAGCCCCCTACCACATCATAGCTAGTTAAAGATCCCCACCATGAAACAGGAAATGCATACCACCTACCTGGACTTACTGGAGTCATTTGTCATACACCGCAACTCCTTACTCATGAGTGATTTTAATTATCCTACTATCAACTAGGAAACATGTATGACCACAAACATGCTGGCTCAGAGGTTCTTTGACTTTGTCAATGTAAATGCCCTGGAACAGCTAGTCAGCACATGCACAAGAGGCTGAAATGTCCTGGACATAGTACTCACTAATGTGGGAGAGCATTGGACACACCCCTCTCCCGGTGTGATGTCCTCCCTGGTAAGATCGGACCATAAATCAGTCTCATTTGATGTAATTATTAGACCAGATTTCCCCATCAAGCTCAAAAATCCAAGAATTTTTCAAAGACAAATTATTATCTCTTACTAAATGATTGTATAAGAAGTTTCAAACTCCCCTTGAATGCAGATAACATGGACTCCTATGCAGAGGTGTACCCCAGTGCCTTATATAGCCCCTTAAGCAGATGTACAGATTCAGCAGTACCTGACTAGAGGTATTTATTTGTTTTTTAATTATGATTTTATTAACTAATGGGATTATCTTACTGTAAAAAATCAGAATAAAAGTACAAACAGGAAATAGATATGGCTTATGAAATCCAGTGGGTTAGCAGGGCTATCTGAATGATCCACTATGAGTTATCAAATAGGTAACATAAGCACTTTCTTTTCACTTAGACTTTTCCAGACCTTGAACGAATATGTATCAGTCTAAGCTTGCTAAACCTTGAGTCGAGTTGCAAAAATACATTGAAGTCTGTAGTTTTGATGAACTGGGCTTGATCTTCTATGTAAACAAAAGTCCAGATAAAGCAAATGAGGCGACAGTGAAACACAGCAAACACAGCCAAAATAGCGTATACCTATTTATTATCCGCTTTCGTAACAAACTTCATCAGAATGAAATACATATACCAAAACCATCATTTAAATACTACAAAATCATGTGATTAATTAAACAATTAAAATTAGTGTCAATTATCCTAACTTAATAAAAATGCAATAATAAAAACCAGCTAAGTCGTTTAATTAACCTGTTAAAATAAAAACTAGTTAAAATGAGAATAAATAAGGCTGCCAGCTTTATTTATATTCAACCTGCGTTGTTTTAAAAAACATTTGATATTAATTGTCTCGTTGAGGCCAGGGGCTATATCTGATTTTAATTTTATTTGCCAATGTACTTCCCTTTGCAGGAGGTAGTTTTTAAAATCACCATCCCTCATGTCTTTATGACCTACTTCAAGAACTGAAAATAAAAATTTTTTGAAAGATGGACAGATCGATGAATGTTTGAACAAGGCATTCTTCTCATCTTTAGATTTAATGGAGTAAAGATGTTCTCTAATTCTAATTTTTAGCTCCCTGGTGGTCATCCCTATGTAAAATGAGGTGCAAGTTGAACATTGTGCAATGTAAATAACCCCACTTGTATTGCAATTTACGTAGCCTGGCACTTCCAAAATTCTACCAAAGCTACTCACTGAAATATAGGGACCTGTGGAAATAAAACGACAAACATTGCATTGATTGCAAATATGCATACCACTTTTATGGGACCCAAAGTTAGGAGCCTTGTTCTGTTGAAACTCCAAAATCCGTTTTAAATTAAACCCATTTTTCTGAACAAAAATGGGTTTTTCTCCTAAGGCATGGAAAATGTCCTTGTTACCCTTAATAATGCCCCAATTTTTCTTAATAATATTTTGAATACCCCAACAATCAGAACTCATTTCCAGGGAACAAATTAGGTTGGCATTCAATTTACTTTCCTTGTTGTTCTTAAGGGAAAAATCCCCTTTGTCTTTTTTAAGATTTAACAAAGGAAAATATTTATTGTCTCTTTGGGACAAAACATTCTCCCTAGCATTATCTAAAATAAGTGGATCATATCCCCTTTTAATAAATAAGGAACTAATAAAAATAAATTCACTGGACAAGTCCGCGTCCTTAGAGGTCATGCGGCTTGCCCGAATGAATTGTCCTCTAGGAATATTGTTGGTTATATACTTAGGATGTCCACTTTTATAATGCAGGTATCCATTGTTAAAAGTCTTTTTGCGGTAAATACTGCTATGAAGCCTATTTTCGTCAAAATCCCATTTTAATGAGATGTCCAAGAAATTAATATTCAACCCCATGGTACCCATGGTAAATTTTAGATAATCTGAAAACGTGTTTATATCTTTATGAAAATCGCTCACAGTGCTAATGTCGCCTCAATTATAAAAATAAATCATCCATAAATCTACAAAAAACTGAACATTATATTTTTCAGCTAAGGTGGGAAAAATTGTTTCTCCCACCAAGCCATAACCAAATTGGCAAATGCTGGCGCTGCTGAAGAGCCCATGGCTACCCCTCTCTTTTGCCGGTAGTAGGTTTTCCCAATTAGGAACCGCTGGCTTAACAAATCGTACTGCTCCTTCCGAATCAGCCCTTGCTTCCGATTCATTATGGAATCCTACCGGACTGGAAGCTGTAATACTAGTTTCGGATCATGAGCTCTGGAGACCAAGACTTTTAACGAATTCCTAATTTCAGTAAGGGTTGCAAGTAAAAGCATATTTAGGTTCCCTGCTTCCGTAGATGGAGTAGCATGAATGCTAAGATTTAGCAAAGGATCCTCAGATGCCTCAGCCATGGACCTAACGCAGCCAGTAAACCAAAAACAGTCAAAAATACCAAATAAACAAAAATCCAAGTAAAGCAAATGAGGCGACAGTGAAACACAGCAAACGCAGCCAAAATAGCGTATACCTATTTATTATCCGCTTTCGTACAAAACTTCATCAGAATGAAATACATATACCAAAACCATCATTTAAATACTGCAAAATCACATGATCAATTAAACAATTAAATTTGATGTCAGTTATCCTAACTTAATAAAAGGCAATAATAAAACCCAGCTAAGTCATTTAATTAACCTGTTAAAATAAAAATTTAGTTAAAATGAGAATAAATAAAACTGCCAGCTTTATTTATATTCAACCTGCGTTGTTTTAAAAAACATTTAATATTAATTGTTTCGTTGAGGCCAGGGGCTGTATCTGATTTTAATTTTATTTGCCAATGTACTTCCCTTTGCAGGAGGTAGTTTTTAAAATCACCATCCCTCATGTCTTTATGACCTACTTCAAGAACTGAAAATAAAAATTTTTTGAAAGATGGACAGATCGATGAATGTTTGAACAAGGCATTCTTCTCATCTTTAGATTTAATGGAGTAAAGATGTTCTCTAATTCTAATTTTTAGCTCCCTGGTGGTCATCCCTATGTAAAATGAGGTGCAAGTTGAACATTGTGCAATGTAAATAACCCCACTTGTATTGCAATTTACGTAGCCTGGCACTTCCAAAATTCTACCAAAACTACTCACTGAAATATAGGGACCTGTGGAAATAAAACGACAAACATTGCATTGATTGCAAATATGCATACCACTTTTATGGGACCCAAAGTTAGGAGCCTTGTTCTGTTGAAACTCCAGAATCCGTTTTAAATTAAACCCATTTTTCTGAACAAAAATGGGTTTTTCTCCTAAAGCATGGAAAATGTCCTTGTTACCTTTAATAATGCCCCAGTTTTTCTTAATAATATTTTGAATACCCCAACAGTCAGAACTCATTTCCAGTGAACAAATAAGGTTGGCATTCAATTTACTTTCCTTGTTATTCTTAGGGGAAAATTCCCTTTTGTCTTTTTTAAGATTTAATAAAGGAAAATATTTATTGTCTCTTTGGGATAAAACATTCTCCCTAGCATTATCTAAAATAAGTGGATCGTATCCCCTTTTAATAAATAAGGAACTAATAAAAATAAATTCACTGGACAAGTCCGCGTCCTTAGAGGTCATGCGGCTTGCCCGAATGAATTGTCCTCTAGGAATATTGTTGGTTATATACTTAGGATGTCCACTTTTATAATGCAGGTATCCATTGTTAAAAGTCTTTTTGCGGTAAATACTGCTATGAAGCCTATTTTCGTCAAAATCCCATTTTAATGAGATGTCCAAGAAATTAATATTCAACCCCATGGTACCCATGGTAAATTTTAGATAATCTGAAAACGTGTTTATATCTTTATGAAAATCGTTCACAGTGCTAATGTCGCCCTCAATTATAAAAAATAAATCATCCATAAATCTACAAAAAAACTGAACATTATATTTTTCAGCTAAGGTGGGAAAAAATTGTTTCTCCCACCAAGCCATAACCAAATTGGCAAATGCTGGCGCTGCTGAAGAGCCCATGGCTACCCCTCTCTTTTGCCGGTAGTAGGTTTTCCCAATTAGGAACCGCTGGCTTAACAAATCGTACTGCTCCTTCCGAATCAGCCCTTGCTTCCGATTCATTATGGAATCCTACCGGACTGGAAGCTGTAATAGTAGTTTCCGGATTAGGTTCCCTGCTTCCGTAGATGGCAAATGAGGCGACAGTGAAACACAGCAAACAAACTTCATCAGAATGAAATACATATACCAAAACCATCATTTAAATACTACAAAATCATGTGATTAGGATAATTGACACTAATTTTAATTGTTTAATTAATCACATGATTTTGTAGTATTTAAATGATGGTTTTGGTATATGTATTTCATTCTGATGAAGTTTGTTACGAAAGCGGATAATAAATAGGTATACGCTATTTTGGCTGTGTTTGCTGTGTTTCACTGTCGCCTCATTTGCTTTATCTGGACTTTTGTTTATTTAGTATTTTGGACTGTTTTTTGGTTTACTGGCTGCGTTCGTCCATGGCTGAGGCATCTGAGGATCCTTTGCTAAATCTTAGCATTCATGCTACTCCATCTATGGAAGCAGGGAACCTAAATATGCTTTTACTTGCAACCCTTACTGAAATTAGGAATTCGTTAAAAGTCTTGGTCTCCAGAGCTCATGATCCGGAAACTACTATTACAGCTTCCAGTCCGGTAGGATTCCATAATGAATCGGAAGCAAGGGCTGATTCGGAAGGAGCAGTACGATTTGTTAAGCCAGCGGTTCCTAATTGGGAAAACCTACTACCGGCAAAAGAGAGGGGTAGCCATGGGCTCTTCAGCAGCGCCAGCATTTGCCAATTTGGTTATGGCTTGGTGGGAGAAACAATTTTTTCCCACCTTAGCTGAAAAATATAATGTTCAGTTTTTTTGTAGATTTATGGATGATTTATTTTTTATAATTGAGGGCGACATTAGCACTGTGAACGATTTTCATAAAGATATAAACACGTTTTCAGATTATCTAAAATTTACCATGGGTACCATGGGGTTGAATATTAATTTTTTGGACATCTCATTAAAATGGGATTTTGATGAAAATAGGCTTCATAGCAGTATTTACCGTAAAAAGACTTTTAATAACGGATACCTGCATTATAAAAGTGGACATCCTAAGTATATAACCAACAATATCCCTAGAGGACAATTTATTCGGGCAAGCCGCATGACCTCCAAGGAAGCAGACTTGTCCAGGGAATTTATTTTTATTAGTTCCTTATTTATTAAAAGGGGATACGATCCACTTATTTTAGATAATGCTAGGGAGAATGTTTTATCCCAAAGAGACAATAAATATTTTCCTTTATTAAATCTTAAAAAAGACAAAAGGGAATTTTCCCCTAAGAATAACAAGGAAAGTAAATTGAATGCCAACCTTATTTGTTCACTGGAAATGAGTTCTGACTGTTGGGGTATCCAAAATATTATTAAGAAAAATTGGGGCATTATCAAGGGTAACAAGGATATTTTCCATGCTTTAGGAGAAAAACCCATTTTTGTTCAGAAAAATGGGTTTAATTTAAAACGGATTCTGGAGTTTCAACAGAATAAGGCTCCTAATTTTGGGTCCAACAAAAGTGGTATGCATATTTGCAATCAATGCAATGTTTGTCGTTTTATTTCCACAGGTCCCTATATTTCAGTGAGTAGCTTTGGTAGAATTTTGGAAGTGCCAGGCTACGAATTGCAATACAAGGTGGGTTATTTACATTGCACAATGTTCAACTTGCACCTCATTTTACATAGGGATGACCACCAGGGAGCTAAAAATTAGAATTAGAGAACATCTTTACTCCATTAAATCTAAAGATGAGAAGAATGCCTTGTTCAAACATTCATCGATCTGTCCATCTTTCAAAAAATTGTTATTTTCAGTTCTTGAAGTAGGTCATAAAGACATGAGGGATGGTGATTTTAAAAACTACCTCCTGCAAAGGGAAGTACATTGGCAAATAAAATTAAAATCAGATATAGCCCCTGGCCTCAACGAGACAATTAATATCAAATGTTTTTTAAAACAACGCAGGTTGAATATAAATAAAGCTGGCAGCCTTATTTATTCTCATTTTAACTAGTTTTTATTTTAACAGGTTAATTAAACGACTTAGCTGGTTTTTATTATTGCATTTTTATTAAGTTAGGATAATTGACACTAATTTTAATTGTTTAATTAATCACATGATTTTGTAGTATTTAAATGATGGTTTTGGTATATGTATTTCATTCTGATGAAGTTTGTTACGAAAGCGGATAATAAATAGGTATACGCTATTTTGGCTGTGTTTGCTGTGTTTCACTGTCGCCTCATTTGCTTTATCTGGACTTTTGTTTATTTAGTATTTTGGATTGATCTTCTATGTGTTGCAATAATGCCAGTCAGTCAGTCAACTGAATATCAAGAGGCAAGAGTTTAAAGGTTAATGCAAAGTTTAACAATGAAAGGAGCATCCAGACATGACTGCATGCATTGTAAGGTAACTAGATAATTTAACAGTGAAGAAATACTAAAGATTACATATGGATAAATAGAGCAGAGGCCTGTAAGAGCTGAATATTCCTCTGTCCAACATCCTTTGGCAATCCTATGGTAAAGAACAGTACATTAGGAATATAAAGCATAAGGTCCACCTTGTACTACAGCAGTAGTTGTCAAAAGTGTGAAGATGTACCATATAAATATTGATATAGATGTTGGGCAAAAAATGACAAGGGCCAGTGTATGGTATAAATTATCCTGACGTAATTGTGCAATGACAACACTGATTTGTGTACATGCTGCTATATGCCACCCAAGAATCTGTATGTCGTTTAATCTAATTAAGCCCCAACAGAGTGCCATCATTCTCTACTAGCGATCATTGCAGATATGCACACACACACACACACACACACACACACACACACACACACATATATATATATATATATATATATATATAAACAACAAATTTGCAGAAGTGAATGAAGGCAATAAAATGAACTAACAACCACATTCCCAAGTGAAAGCAAGTCCAGGCCATAATAATTCTATACTTTCAATTTTTTTTTAATAGTAGATCTTTATCAGGAGAAAAATACCCAAGTAAATGTCCTGGGGTGGTGGAAATACAATTTGCTAACCACCAGTACTTATTATGAGAACATCACATTTTATAAAAGGTTTGCTGATGACCTTTTTTGCTGATGGATGTTACTCGAAATGAATGTATGTGGTTTGTTGAGGATCTTATTGTTATTTCAGATTTTCTTCAGTTTACACTAGGGGAAATAGGAGAAGAAGTTATTTTTTTAGATGTTAATCTTAAATAGAATTTATTTGAAAAAAACAATTGAAAGTAAAATATATAGGAAAGGGATTTTCACAAATAGCTATTTACATTATAAAGGTGGCCATCCAGCATTTATGAAGAAGAATATACAAAGGGAGTAATTTATAAGAGCCTCTAATATGACCACTCTAGATAGTGAATATGAAAAACAAGTATTGTATATAATTTCTATGTTTGCATAAAGAGGCTATAATTGTAAGCATTTGAGTAATGTAGCTGAAGAAGTCTGTAATAAAAGGCATTCATTTTTAAAACCAATTATGGACAATAGTACCTAGGTTAATCTTAGTTATGAAAATTGAGTATGTATGGGAAATAAAATAAATAGAAATCAACAACCAGTATTCATATTAGATATGTCAGTGTACACCATGGTTATTAGGGAGATTATAAAGAGGAATTGGACAGTATTAGAAGGTAATTCTGATGTTTTAAAGTAATGAGAAAGGAACCTAAATTTGTATATAAAAGAAACACTTGTTCCAGAGTTTGGTACAAGGGGATGATACCAAAAAAGAAATACTGGTGACAAATAAATGCAAAGGAATGTACACTTGTGGTACCAGCAAAATATGCAGATATATATGTGTTTGCCTATATATAGCATCAGAGCATTTAAAGAATACTATACTAATTACAGATTGATTTACCTGTAAGTATATAGAAGTAGTACATATTGCATTCTGTTCAGGCTGTCAAGGATTGTATATAGGCATGACTACCCGAAGTCTAGATATAACAGTAAAATAATATCTTTATACAATAAAAGTGAAAGATAAAAAAATGCCTTGTTTAAAGATAATATAGTTTGTAGTAAATATAAAAATGTCTTTTTCTGCAATACAACAAGTCTCATTGGACAAAAAAGAAAGACACTACAAACATCAATTAGAAAAAATCGAAACAGCATGGCAAGTAAGGCTCAATGCAGACAAGTTCCCATGGTTAATTTAATCTATAAATATATATTTTTTTAAAGATAGAAGGCTAACATTTAATAAAACATGTATAGAAAGGTATTTTAAACTACATATATATTATTATTTTGTATAAGTTAAGTTTTAATATTATATATTTGTATTTTTAGATGTTTGTATTGTGAATTAGAAGTGTTAGCACTTTACATTTTAATATGGTATGAATTTCTAATGTGTTTAAATTGGAGAGAGGTTATATAAAGGTTGAATTTTTGTGTTAGAAATTTTTTTTATGAAGAAGGCATTTTATAACAAAAGCGTTTAGTAAATATGTTTTGACATTCAAGATGACTACTGTTTATTTTGCTGTCCTCTACAATTATGTGTTTTTTATTTGGTTTAATACAAAAACTGAAATTTTGCAAAATCTTTACAAGCTGAGGCATGTTTTGCCAAAGAATTACTATAATCCTTCTTTTTAATCAATGTAATATGCTTGTACATTACTTTAGATAATTTTCTTAATGTCTCCCCCAAATAAAATGATATGTTGCACAAGATACCACATAAGCTATCCCCCTCGAATAACACTTTCTATATATACATGTGATTTGTTACTAACAAACCAACAGTACTTGTGAGCGTTGCATTTTATAAGTCCTATTTGGAGATAAATTATGTTGTTTTTACTCTTTTACCAATCACCTTTGATAAATCATTATTACCAAGGATGATTTTCCAATTATTTTTAGTAATTTCCTTGATGGCAAACATATTAATGAAGATAGGTAAAGAAAAAGATTTCCGAAACCTTTTGTGTCCACTTAAAATTGTTTTGTCAGAACATTCCCTGTGTTCACTATTCAAGTCTCATGAAAGGATCAGCCTAAAAATGTTCCATCTTTACAAAACTACCTCTTCTAATATTTTCTTTAAAAAAATAATTTTTGTAAACTCTTTCAAGGAACATTTTTTTAAATAGCAGCATCTAAAAATTTTTATCTGTACTTGTAGTTCTGTTTAACTAATAAATTGCCCCTTTACTACATTTCTTTTCATATGAAGTGGATGCTGACTTCCCCAATATAAATAATTATTTAGAAACATCTATTTTATATAAATCTTGCTATGAAATTTCTTGTCTTTTTTGTCAATATAGATGGTCATATCTAAAAAAATTAATTGTCTCACACATATCAGCTAATGTGATGTTGGTACTGACATTCATATCTCTAAGAAATATGTTAAATTCATCTATTGAACCTTTCTAGAAAAATAACAAGGGGAGAATTTAATAAAGCCTACATATTTTTTTTCCGTGTAGGCATCACGCCGTGCTGCTTACACGGATGCAAAAATTTGAGATTCAGTAAGAGCTGCTGAGCAGCGCGCATGCACAAGCAAACACAGAAACTTCCATGGCATGCAAATGGCCTCATAAGCAGCTGAATCTCATGCAAATAAGGCAGGTAGAGTGATCCAACAAGCAGATAGACATCTGTTCAGGCCCCATGTCAGTGTCTTTTTACTATCAAAATGTTGAAATTAATTTGGTCTAACATTGATATGATCAACCCATATAGTCGATAAATGAACATTAAGTAGTTAATTTGGTTGAGAGGAAGTGCATGCAAATTACCTCTCAATATTATGTTGTAAACAGGGCAAGGATTTTCCCTTTTCTGTACTGTTGTGCAATATATAAGTAGCAGGGGGTGTGGGGGGGTGAAGCCCCCCACTGGAGGGTGCAGGGGGACACAGCCCCCTTGCAAAAACACTAGTGTTAGTTTTCAGGTGTTTTTCCACCATTTAAATTTAGACATTTCTATTTTCGGTATTTTGAACATTCGGTGTAATGGCTTTTGATGTTATGAATGTCGACCATGTGAATTTCACCATTTTTATAGTAAACCTGTCAGTGTCCATAGTGTATGAGGAAAACTTCCACATAGAGGACTGTAGACAGAAAAAAGGGGGTGTAAAACTGTACATATTTGGGCAGTAATCCCCTGAAAATGTAATACCACAAAAACTTATGAGCAAAACTATTATCCTGTATGTGAGAAAATTAAAAGAAATAAGTTAAATTAATTTTTATTTTAATAATCTTGGCATGTTTGCACTGCATGCCACAATGCATAAACATGCTTTATAGAAAAATAAAAAAATAAAAATTGGAAAAAAAAAGAAATTCATATTATGTGACAGATGTATTACAGGACCTTGTGTGGGGTCCCTATATTGGTGCATCGGTGCTGTTGCTAACATGGTAGGGCTATGAAGTGTGTAGTTTCCAGGCTTTGAGCATGGATATGTATGCAAATGGGGTGGAGTTAATGAATAGCAGAAAGGAATAATCATGTCTGCATATCCCCTTCGTGTAGGCTTAGACCCATGTTGATGTTTACACAAGATGTATCTGACATCAGGGAGGGGGTGTCCATTGACTTTTAAGCTCTTTTAAGCTTCGGTGCACGTGTTTGCATAGCACTCTACCTTGCTGAGCGTGTTTGGAAACTGGATGTATTCAATTAGGTTTGACCCTTGTTTAAGCTATGTTGGGCGATCCGGCACTGTGAGTGGCATTACACACTGAAATAAGGCCATTAAATGAAGTTAATTATGTTGTAGGCAGGTGGAATGCATCATAGTTAGATTATCATACATTCTGCACCTACTGCAGAGCTGTATAAACTATACATTAACCCTCAGTTCTGATTTTTCCCCAATACTCTGAACCACTGAAGTACAGACTTGGGAATTTTAACTGAGATAATGCTAGGGGATGCTGCAGGTCTGCTACATCTGTTTGTTCTACATGCTGAAGTCAATGCTGGTGCTGCTGCTGACAATAGGCCTAACAGAGAGTGTTCAGGCCCAGGGTAACCTTCCAGGAGCTACATGAGCTGGAGATTGTAGAGTGCTACAGTGTGGACAGGGACATACTACAAGAACTCACTAAGCTCTGTCACCCTCAACTCAGACCCAGAGCCAACAAAGGAGAACCCATCCCAGTGGAAACAAAGGTATGTGTAGCCCTTAGGATACTAGCTACAAGTACTTTCTAAAGACCAACTGGTGACATGATGGGGGTCTTACAGGCATCTGCATCCAGGGTGCTCCACCAGTTCCAGGATGCCATGCTACCACATGCCAGTGAGCACATTCCTTTTTCCCCTCACCGCTGAGGCAAGGGCCAGCAATATGCAAAACGTCTACCATGTAACACACTACCCTGAAGTACTGGGTGCCATAGATTGCACTCATGTACATATCAAGCCACCACCCGGTGAAGAGGGTAGAATCTACATCAACCGGGAAGAGTACCACTCCATCAACTGCCAGGTCGTGTGCAATGCCCATGGGATTATCATGAATGTGTGTGCTGGCAGCCCTGGCAGTTATCACAATTCCCAAATCTGGCATGCATTACAACTGTGCCAGATGTTTGCTATCTCACACGGCCATGTACTCAGGAATGCTCCCTATACCCTGGAACCGTGGATGATGACACCCATCAGAAATGCACACACACCCGTGGAAGAACACCATAATGAGGCACACAAACAAGGTAGAAACATCATAGAGCATGTGTTTGGGCTTCTGAAGTCATGGTTCTGGTGCCTCAGTATATATGGTGGAGCCTTGCAGTACTCTCCAGCCACATGTGCACATATGTTCATAGTATGTGCTATGCTACACAATATGATCCTGTAGAAACAGCTGCAGCAGGATCAACAAAGGGAAGGGATACACAGCCTCCCACCAGTACCTACGCCACCACAGCCACAGTCACAGGAAGACTTGGAGGAGGAACCCCCTGCTGATTTCCCTGTAGGCAAATGTAGACATGCTCAGTATGCCCTGGCTTTTGCTAAGAGACAACGCATAGTACATTCACTGGCAACCTAGGGACCTAGGGGCTGACACCTTACTCTTACTCACATATGTATATTAAAGTTCCTTAATATTCACTAGGCTTCATGTTTGGAATATGCACTACATCAGTCAAGGAAGATGATAAACAGTGGGTTCACATTATAGTTCGACTTCTGTGTATCCCAGCAGACCATGTGGTCTTTTTTCCCCTGCCCCCAACACAGCAGTGTTCCCATATAACAGCTTTAACAGTAACTCATCAATGGTATATCAGCAGGCCAGGCAATCCCAGGGCAGTTACATTGAAATTGATCATACATTTCTCTGTCTCACTTAATGCAGGAATAACAACATACATATGTATGCTGTTGATTGTGTCATGAATGAGCCCTCTCTGTCTGCTAGATTGTGTGGCTCAGTGGACTAGGGGAGTTAGCATGGGTGATGGTGTTGATGGTTCTTATCTGGACGTATCCACATCTTTTGGATGTAAGGTATTATTATACGTTATTTGTTACAGGCTGTCATTCTGTATGTGGTGTAACATTATTACCCTCTGTCACATATTAATTACATCAGACAGCTGGAGAATGCCATGGACATTTTGAGTGAAGCACAGTACTGCACAATCAAGGACAGATGTCATTGTTTGCAACGCAAAAA
>NC_056740.1:22243817-22318817 GCF_019279795.1 Protopterus annectens | reverse complement strand
GACATATGATTTCTGTCATACCACTGGGTGGACAAGGTGATCTCATGCACATTAGGTGTAAACATGTGTGGCCAGACCTGTGAGCCGAGTTGTATCACCCTTGAGTATGTACATCATATATTGTAACAGATGTGCTACTTACCAGGTATATAGGTGATATTGATGAAAATGATACTACCTATATATTTTCATGGAGTTATGACCATTAGTATGTCAACATGCATTTGTTCATCAGTACCCTCTTGTAGGATATAAGCATAACTCACAGACTATATGAGTGTTCACAGTTTGCAGGCATCAGCCAACATTGTTAGCCGCAGACATTGAGTATTTACTTGCATCATGGGTAAATGGATTCCAAGCAGTAGAGGGCCCAGCACTGATCCCTGTTGAACACTGCTGCTGACAGATCAGCTATTGGAAGTGGATGTCCCTATGTTGAGTATGTGTACCACCAATAGGCCACTTAGTGACCCCTACAATTATATTATTATGGATGCCTAAGTGGGTGCTTTTGTAAATGATGCCTGAGTGAGGGATGTAGTCAGACAGCTTGGCTAGGTCCAGGGAGTTGTATGCCCTGATGTCCCCTTGTCCAGGTCCTGGGTGACTGCCTCAGAAATGTCCACCATGTTTGACAGTCACAATCCCCCTGTCAGACATCCAAACTGTGTACAGTCAACTGTGCTGTGTGTAGATCACATATATGTGTGGTGATCATCTCCATGATGATTGGCCCTATGGGCATACAGATGTAGACACTCAGGCAAAGCAATCTATAGTTCTGGTGGTCAGTGGATGCACCACCTCTCTGCAAGGGTATAACAGTTGCTGTTCTCCAGTTAGCTGGGGGGCAACCAGTGGTTTCAGTATGAATCCAAGGTGTTTGCAATGGTGTTAGTAATCCTCATCAGATCCCATGTAGGACACAGCCTAGGATGTTAGTATGTCCAATAGATGCTGTGCATCCTCCATAGAGAGGTCAGTTATGCCCTGATCTGCAGATATGGAAGGTATAGGACAGGTTGTAGGAATGTCATGTGGCACATGTGATGTGGACAGGGGAGTGAAGATGATGCAGAACCTGTGGGACTACAGGTTACCTATGAAGACAAACCCATTATATGTGGCATCATTATGTACAAGTTCACCAACAATCTGTGCCTGTCCTTTGATGTTACACATATAATTATACTCTGTGTTATGGTTCTGCTTTGTGTAGGTGGATAATTTTGTCATATACCATGTCTACACAATGTCACAACAACACTATGTGCTAAAACAAGCACATAGTGTTGTTCTGCTTTGTGTAGGTGGCTAATTTTGTCATGTAGCATGTCTACACAATGTCACAACAACACTACATGCTTGTTTTAGCTGAGGAGGTTGTGCCTCCATTTTAGGGGGACATCCTCACCCCAAATGTCATACAGCAATGTTCTACCTTTTATTGTACAGCCTACTAAAGGTAGTTGTCCATGAGGCACTTTTGCTATGCCATGAGGAGCCTGTGTTCCTCCTGTCAGGTACAGCCGACCCAATGCAGTTGTAATGCTGCTTGCATAATGCATGAGCGTACAGATCTGCATAAGTAATAGCTAAATTGCTTTCTTGAAATATATGTCTATATTGTCTTCAAGGGGGGGTAGCTCTGATACTTTTCATGAGACTGATCTGTGGTCAGATCCCACCAGAGAGGACCTCACATTTGGGGGCTGCAATCATCACCCATATTGGTAAACACATGATGCATTATGTTGGCTCCCCTTCTGGGAATGTCAAGGCACTGCTCCAGGACAATGCAGTTAAGGCCATTCACTAACCTTTGGGTAATTGAGCTGCAGCATGACTAAGCAACACAGTTGGTGGTCACTTAATTCCACCACAAACCATGGTGTAATGATATATCTTGATAGACACACATACATTCAGATATGCACGTGTGTCTAGATTCGTGGAGCTGCTCCTGCAGGCAGCAAATGCTTGATTATGTACCCTTCCAGTAGTGAATGGAACCTGCAGTGTCTCTGGGAAATAACAGTGTTTCAATAAATCTGGATGTGTAGCTATCCTTAATGAGTATGTATACACCACCTCCATTACCTTGCACACTGTCATTTTGAGATCCGAATATGTGGAAGGACATGTAGTCTGGTATGGCTGTGGTGCTGTCCACAGCCTTGAACCAGATGTCCTTGACTGCACAAGTCTGCATATTCCAAGGTGCAGACACCTTCCACAGAGTGGGGTTCAGTGTTGCCATACCCAGTGTAACCATGATGTTGTATAAAGATGTGGTATTCTCATTGCAAAGTTTTCCCTCCAGACAGTATATATAAGATGCATTGTGGGGGTGTCAGCATCCATGGCCACATGCAGTAGACTCACTTACAAGGACACCACACGGTAAGGCAATTATTGACTTCCATCAATTTCTGTGTGTGTGGAGCCATCATCCTAGGTGATGGTCAACTGCAGTTGAAAGGTATGCGCATACTCAAGAGATATACAGAGTGGCTAAGCTTACTCCTGTGTCTGCATACAGTCCGGTGATGTATATCCCTAGTTGTACACACCTGCAGGAACTATGATGTCAGCATAATGTTAAGTTATATACCTTGATTTGTGGCAATATGTGGTATGGCATATTGTGTCAACCCACAGACAGCTAAGTGTGATCTTTCCCATATATAGCCTGTTGACACAGACAACAATGTGTCTCACAATGTAATCACCTATGACTAAAAGGTGTGATTTTGTGTTTTGCCTCAGGTGTTTGACCAGAGAGAAAGTGGTGCATGCAGTATTATGTGCACTGTGCTCTCCAGAGGCAGGATTTTCTGAGGTGTCAGCTGTTTGGGAATGTGTCTGGTAAGGAGCTGCACACATGCAGGGGTGTGTGATGTGGGTGTAGGTGGTGCAGGATGTGAGCTGTGCAAGTTGGCAAAATGCTCATTGACATATGTAATGACTGCTGCTGGAGACATCATAGCAGCAAAGGTTTGAAATGCAGTCACATCTGTCACATATTGTGTTTGTCTGTCATAGGAGTAGAGGAGTGGAGACACTTTCCACATCTCATCAGCAGGTCCTGCAAAGTTAGGGTCATGCTGCCACACCATTGGGGTTCACAGTCTGATATACAATGTTTGTAGGCACTCCTTGCAGTGAAGATGCTGATGTCTGTGCATGCATAGAAGACTTGTTCAACTTTGCTGACATTACATTGTCCTCAAAAGTGTACAATGCCAGTCAAGCAGACAGCACACTGGTTATTGTGTGACATGTTGTGAGAACACAGACATGTGTTTTGGGTACATAACTGTACAGTATGACATGCCCAGCACACAAAGTGGCCAGTCTGCTGCAGTAGGCCTTACAGCCATATCATGCAGATATCCACCATTAATCTGTTGAAGGGAAGGATGCATGAATTGCTGTGAAATTCTCACCTAAGATGGATCACTACCACTGTGCTGGTTGTTTCAGCAAGTTTTGACATTTATGTAACTGGACATTACACATTATATTGTGATGCTGCAGCAGTGCCCCTAATCACTATCTTGTCAGTTTCCTAGTAACATACCAGCAATCTTGGAACAGAAGGCATAATACATGCAAAAGCCAACTATGTGCCCAGGTTGCTAATCAAGGCATCTACCTGGAGAAGGGTATGTGCAATCTACACTGCATTTCATGATGTGGGACAGCTATGTGGATGAACAAACAGCCTGTGTCCTGCTTCTCATCATGAGTGTCGTAGTAACGTTTTGCTCGTGATGGGAGAAAACGTATTGGAGCATGGTATCTTATGTGAGAGTGTTTTTGGTGAGACCAGCATTAGTAGTTTCTAGGCAATTCCATGAACTACCCTGCTTTCCACAGTCTTTACAAGGTAATTGTGTCCTTCCAGTGCACATCACTTGGGTAGTGCCCATCTGCAGAATACCTGTGTAAACCCCCACCTTACCTATACAAGGTCTATATTCTACACTTCCCAAACATGTTTGTCTGTGCCCTGTACAGACACCTTGGATGACTCTCATCTTGCAACATGATGGAAGTAACTGCAATACTTACTTGCACAAAGAACAACTAGCATGCAGTGCCAAGCAGTGTCCCCAGATCTCTGAGTCATGTGATATGAAATGCCATGAAAGGAGTTAGCATGGATATGAGCAGTAACAATGTTGTTCACCTACTAACACCGGACCACACACCATATGTTTTGCTCAAGGCCAGATCATGCCCACCTACCCTAACCTATGCAATGGATGAGGGGTAATATGACTCACTCTTCCTACCATGGCCTGACAAGGTGTTTTAGAGAAGGAGCGAATCCCAAGGAGTGGGGATGGAACAGGAGATAATACAACTGGTGCCAATTATGGTTAGTGACTTGACAGAAAGGGAAATGCCTGCTTTTCCATACAAAGAGATTATTAATGATGAAGGTGATTTCCGTATATAAAATTACTCCTCTAAAGTTTTAACTAATTTTCATGCTAATTTGTTGGTCTAAGGGACTGTTGTTTGTACCTGCAAGCAGGTGAATTTGGTGGACACTATAATTGAGTTGAAACTTTTTTGTCATAAGGTCAACTCCTCTGTTTGGTTCAATAATGAAGTAAGAGTCAACAGTGACTTACATAGACCAAGTCTTTTCAACACCCCATTGCAAAATGTGGTACAACAGTTTGAAAAGCTTTGTGAAACTGACATTAGGAATATTTTGAGCAGTGCACGTCAAATTGATTTTTCTAATTTAAATAGATAAGAAAAAAAAATATTAACTGATTTGTGTGCAGATTCAAACATGCGAGTGATGAAGCCAGATTAAGTGGGGGAGGGGGTGGGCTCATAGTCATGGACTATTTGAATGCTATGAGCCAGCTTCTAATGACAGATACTTATGCAGAAGTTTCTAAAAATGAAATCAATGTTGCTTACTTGAAAATAGACTAACTATTACAGGATATGCTTTTACAGGGCCAGATTTCTGAAAAGGAATTTGATTTTATGTTTAATCCTAAACCACTTGTTGCACAAATTTTTGGTATTCTAAAAATTCAGTCTGATATTAATAACCCACCTTTCCTCCCAGTTGTAGATGGAGCCAGGTCAAACACCTGTTTTAAATCTAAATTTTTGGATAGTAATTTAAAAAGTGGTTTGGAAAGGATTGAACAGGTTTGTAAAGATTCTTGGCATTTCTTGAGTAAATTGAGTCATGTTACTTTTGCACCTGAATTAATTTTTGTGACCATTGATGTACACAGGTTATTTTCGGTCATCCCACAACAGGAGGGTCTTAAATGGTTTGAGGACCAGGTGAACAAACATTTCCATCTAGAAGGTTGGAGGGTTGCTGCAATGACAAGTTTAATGGAGCTAGTATTGGGAAACAATTTTTTGCATTTTGAATGCCTGTTTTTCAAACAAATAACAGGGGTCACTATGGGGGGCTCCCTTTGCCCCCTTGTTCGCAAACTATGTCATGGCCAAATGAGAAGACTGATATATTTTAAACTCTGTTTACAAGCAATGTTGGGCTTGTTTTTTGGATGACATATTTATTTTGTGATGGGATATCCTTGATAAACTGAATGAATTTTTGCAATATATAAACAATACAGCTGGATTTCTGACTTCCTCATCATGTTGTGATGTAGGCAAAATTAACTTTTTAGATATAGAAATTATTAAGGATTTTGAGAACAGTACGTTTATATCCAATATATATCGTAAACCAACATTTTCCAACCCCTCTCTACATTTCTCCAATTGACACCTGATGCATCAGAAAAAATCTGTTGTAAAGGGCCAGTTGATGAGATTGGCTAAAATGGTATCTAAAGTTGACATATTTTGGTATGAATGTGAGGTTTTTATTAGTATGTTTTTAAAGAGGGGGTACCCCTTGGAGTTTTTAGATGAAATAAAGAGGGAAGTTATTACTAAAAGAGAGAATGGGTATTTTCAATCCATTTTACGGTGTGGAGATTTTATGGGGAGAGTCATTGAAATGGGTAATGTATTATTTATTTATTATTTATTTATTTTATTTAGAGTTTGTTTTCCAGGATTGCCCATTGGGCCATGAGGGGCCCGTTTTCAATGGAGTCTCGGGGGGAAAAAACTCCAGAAAAATACAAATTACAAAATTACAAATTACAAAATTACAAGATTATGAAGAACTACAAAATTACAATATGAGAGTTTGGAAATGCAAGGTAGTAGCAGTTGCAGTAAATTGACATTTGAAAGAACAAAATAGAACAAATTAGGATTATTTGCAAAATGTGCTACTTCTTAGAGTTTATTATTTGATATTGTAACTCTAAGGGGGCTGCTAGTGGGTGTATTGGCTATAGAAAGAGCTATAGTTGAGGAAGTTATGTAGGGTGGAAACAAGAGCATTCCCATTGTGAGGTTAGGTGTAAGTGGAGTAAAATTTTGAAAATAGGGAGGCTGTTAGTGGTACGGATAAAAGGTGGGAGAGAGTTGCAGTGGCATGCTAGGCAGAAGGATAGAAGATGTTTGCCAGGTGGACGGACATGTTTATGTAGTTCAATTAGGTTTTGGAAATTGGATCGTAGACATCTGTTAGGTAAATGCATTTGGAAGGTAAAGGCAAGGGAGGGGCAAGGAGAGGGGTTGAAGATAAGTTTGTGTGCTTGAATAAGTTGAATATAAGTAAGATAATTGGGCAGCTCTAACCAATTCAGTTGGTGCAGAGAAATGCAGTGATGGGTATTGGATCTATGGCCTGTTGCAAATTTTGAAAGTTTATAGTAACAGGAGGAGAGTTTTGATTTGAGAGAGAATTGCAGATTATTATGTACAGAGGCACCATACAGGAGTTAAGGGATAAGGTAAGTGTTAGCAAGGGTGAGCCTAGTGCAGGGAGAGATTAAACGATTATGGCGGTAAAGCATACCAAGTTTCTTATGAGTTTTTTTGATATTTAGTTGTAGATGGCTATTGAATTTTAGCTGATCATCAATGAGGATTCCCAGTAGTTTGGCTGTGGAGACTATTTCAAAAGGTGTGTTATTTTTGCTGGTGATAGCTCATGAGTTTTTATCTAGGGTGATGGTTTTAGAAGGGAGAAATATCATTAGTTTAGTCTTGATTGCATTTAGTGCTAGATGGTTGTCTAGCATCCATTGTTCAGTAGAAAAGAAGGCATCCTGGGTTCATTTTGTTAATAAGGACTATTGTCGAGTCAGCGGTGTATTGGGTGAGGTTGGCATTAGGGATGGCATGGTGGAAGTCGTTGATGAAAATGTTAAATAAGAGGGGACCTAGAATTGAGCCCTGTGGGACACCTGTGGGAGCGTTTAGGAAATGGGAAGTAGCTTTTTTCCACTTAACTGCTTGTTGTCTGTTTGATAGGTAACTGGAGAACCAGTTGATAGTGGAGTGGAATAGATTTAGTTTAGAGAGCTTGGTGAGGAGAATGTTGCTTCGCAAGGGACGGCTTGCACCTGTCACCCCTGGGATTCCGGATATTGGCAAAGGCTCTTGCCACCCCCATAGTGCCTTTTTTAGGCAAGGCTCAAATTCTAAACCTACCACCATAGAACACAAAAAAGGAAAAAAACTAAGGGTAATGCTGCTCAATGCCAGAAGTCTAAATCTCAAAATGCATGCACTCGAGGCCCTTCTCAGTATGGAGAACATCGATGTCTGTGCAGTGACAGAAACCTGGTTCAAGGCTCCTGAGAGCACCCCAGCACTATCAGGTTTTACCTCTTATCATGCGTTCCAGCCCCAAAATCCGGACAATACCAAGAAAGGAGGGGGGGTATCCATATTCATCAAGGACACCCACACCTCAAGACTGGTGGCAACGCACGATGCATCGGAGACCATCCAGGTGCAATTAACCATAGGCAAGACTGCTCTGCAAATTGTAGCATGTTACAGGCCACCCTCACAAACTCAGGAACCTCACATGGCCTTCCTGAAAACACTAGAGGGGATAAATGTATCACCAAACACCATCATACTAGGTGACTTCAATTACCCTAATATAGACTGGGAACACTACTCAAGCCCAAACACCCTAGCCCAAAAGTTCCTGGAATTCATAAACTCAAATGCCATGGAACAACTAGTCACCATCCCCACAAGAGGAGAAAACATACTTGATCTCATCATCACGAACATGGGAGCACAATGTTCAACACCGAAGTATACCCCTCACTGGTGAGATCAGATCACAAACTAATCTCGCTGGAGGTCCTCATCCCACCCCCACCTGAAATAAAAAAGACCACAGTAAAGAACTTCTCGAAAGCCGACTTCACACTTCTAAAGACTAGTGTGGTCTCCTTTAAGGCCCCCGAGCTGGCGGAAAACAGTACTCAAGCCGCTGAATCACTTACAAATGCCTTCTACCAGCACCTGCAGGACTGCATGGATAAGGCAATCCCAAGCAAAACAAAGACTCTTTGTACCAAAGGCAAGCGTCCAGTGTGGTGGACCCCAGCCTTAAACAAACTCTACAACAAAAGGAGGAAGCTACTACAAGATAGAGCAAAATCCTTAAAAGATAAGAGACCCTTGATCACTATAAGTAAAAAACTAAGAGCTCTCATAAAATCATCCAAAGCAAATTTTGAGAGAAAAATAGCTAAAGACTCAAAAGACAATCATAAGGCCTTCTTTAGCTATGTTAGAAACCTGGGAGGAAACTCCCAGATATGCTCAGAACTAGTTCAAAATGATGTGAAGATTACTGATCCTACAGACATTGCCAACATACTGGCTGACAGGTTCAGTGCAAACTTCTCCCCCCGTCCCCCCCAAAAGGAGAGATATCTATACCAAGCGATTGCAGCCCCCCAAACATCTCCAACGCCCAAGTGAGAACTGCTCTCCAAAGCAAAAAACACAGCATCCATGGGACCTGATGGTGTCCCCGGCTGTGTGCTCCACGAACTCAACGAGGAATTAAACCCACAGCTAGGACAGCTGTTTAATCATAGTCTTACCTCTGGATACGTACCCAGGGAATGGCGCACTGCAACTGTGGTCCCACTTCACAAAGGCGGTGCCTCCACCGACCCTGGAAATTACCAACCCATTAGCTTGACAAGCCTTATCTGCAAAGCCATGGAGAGGATCATAATGGACCTGATAAATAAAGACATAGGGAATTTGCAGACTTTGGATCCATCCCAGTTTGGCTTTGTCAAAGGCAGATCATGCCTTCTAAACTTGGTTGACTTTTTCAAAGCAGTCACCAAAGCCATTGATGAGGGAAAGGCAGTCCATGCAGCCTACCTCGATCTGGCGAAGGCCTTTGATACAATACCCCACTCGGGTATCATTGAAAAACTCATCAGCTTAAATGTTAACCCATACATCACAAGATGGGTTGCAAACTGGCTGAGTGACAGAACCCACAGGGTCAGAGTTGCTGGTGCCATGTCAGACTCAAAGCCTGTCACAAGTGGTGTACCACAGGGCTCAGTCCTGGGCCCACTCTTGTTTGGCATCTACTTTTCTGAAGTACAAGCAAACACAGGAGGGTTATGGCTGACAAAGTTTGCAGATGACTGCAAACTGGCCATAGTAGAAAACACATCTGACACAGATATCCTTCAGAAGGGTCTCACAGAAACAGATAACTGGTGCCAGAGCCATGGCCTAAAGTTAAATGCCAAAAAATGCATAGTCATACCCTTCAGGAAAAACAAGGTTACCCTAGCTACCAAATAGGTGGCAATCCACTGAGCACAGAAGAAGTTATCAGGGACCTGGGGACCCAGGTTGATAGTAGTCTGTCATTCGACACACATGTAGCTAAAGTAGTTAGGAAGACCTTCTACATTGCCCACCTTATCATGAAGGGATTCTCATCTAGATCAAGGGAGGTCATAGTCTCCCTATACTCATCACTCATCAGACCAATGATTGAGTACAATGCCCCATTCGGAATGTATCTGACCCGACACTTGCAGCAGCTGGAGAGGCCACAAAAGTTCCTCACCAAAAGGATAAAGGGTCTCAAACATCTGTCCTATGCTGCCCGACTGAAAGAACTCCAGCTCTATTCAGTCGCTTACCGCTTGCTCAGAGGTGACCTTTGCCTAACATACAAGGCCATGTCAAACCCAGATTTGATGAATATGCTGCACCACAAAAATCTAGATCCGTCAGAGCCACAAGGGCGGGAGACTTAAACCTCGACACGGCTATTAATAGGACATGCTGGAGGGATAGATTCATCACCCAAAGACTCCCTATGCTGTGGAATAAAATCCCGGTATATGTGAGGCAGAGCACCTCGCTGGCCTTGTTCAAGAGAAATCTTGACCAATGGATGGGAGATCACAGATATACCCCAGGGGTTACCTCAGTGTCACTGCTCGACAGAGGCACAGAAAATAATGGGTATAGTTCCCCATAGTAAAGGGGTGGCGTAAGCCACAAAACTATGGGCTAGGCTTGTAAATGCCCTCGGGCAGATAGCCTAGTATGAACCTATGAACCTATGAACCTATGGTGTTGAAGGCCTTAGAGAGGTCTAAGAGAAGGGAGGATACAATATGACTGGAGTTGTGTGCCTTGTTAACAGTTTCTAAGAAGGAGAGGAGAGCTGTGGTGGTGCTATGACCAGGTCAGAATCCATGTTGGGTGGGGATGAGAAGGTCATTATTTATAAGATAGGGTAGAAGTTGTAAGTGGATGCATTTTTGAGGAGTTTAGAAAATGGGGATAAGATAGCGATGGGACAGAAATTGGGGACATCATTGTTGCCCCCTTTATGGAGTGGGATAATGATAGCCTTTTTCCAGAGCTGGGGAACATGACATTCAGTAATTGATTGATTTATTAGGATTATTACAGAATAACAAAAACATTTTTATATCCACATTTAATTTGGGCAGTAAAGATATAGCTGCAATTATCAAGAAAAACTGGGACATATTTAAAGAAGATCAGAATGTCAGTGCAAAAATGGGAGAAAAACCCATAATGGTCTATAGAAAAGATAAATTGTTTAAGAATTGGTTAGAATGGGGGCTTAAGAGTGAGCAACAGCTTTTATGTATCGGTATGAAAAAATGTGGCTCCTGTACCCAGTGTTCCACCATTATTTGTGGGAACGAATTTGCTATTAGGAATGTTACTTTCCCCAGACATCATTAATGGAGTACCCCTTCTAGCCATTCCCTTCTCTGCAGTCACGGCCACTGTCAGTGACCTTTGACTGACTACATTAGCAGGTAATTGCATGCTAGGAGCTGTCACTGAATCCCACACAGAACCAGCAGATATCCAGGATGGCCTGAGACACACATTCAGTTGTTGTCAGAGCCACTGACAAATAATGAATGCCACTGACTGCACAATACTATCCTTTGGGAAGTCATCCACCCCTAGAAGATATGGTAGTGCCCGAACACCGCTCACAGTTGAGCCATTGCTCATGGAGTTATGGACACAGAGAGTAATGTAGCCTTTGACCTTCACTGGTTGGTAAGATGTGGGGATCCATTCAGTTTTAAGTATAAAAAAGCACTTCTTGCTAGGTAAAGCACCCTCAAAACGAAAAGCTGGAACAACTATGTAGAATAAGAGGGTGCACCATGAACCATAAAAGCTTGAATCAAAGCACAGCTCCAAATATTAAAAACGAGTTTAATAAGACAAAACAAAAAAACAGACTGCAGTTAGGTAAGCGCTTTCACGTTAGATTTAACGCTTCATCAGACATTTAGGCAGTCCCAACACATCCGTTTAAGTATGTATGACAACAACATTGTCTGTTCAAATCAACAAATCAAAACAAAGCAATTGACATGGCATTAAACGCAATGCAAACATCATAAAAAATTGATAAAAAACAACAATATAAAACTATGAACTAATGCCTAAGTGGTCTATTAGCTAAGAAAGGTTTGAGGCTAGCGCTCAAACCTTTCTTAGCTAATAGACCACTTAGGCATTAGTTCATAGTTTTATATTGTTGTTTTTTATCAATTTTTTATGATGTTTGCATTGCGTTTAATGCCATGTCAATTGCTTTGTTTTGATTTGTTGATTTGAACAGACAATGTTGTTGTCATACATACTTAAACGGATGTGTTGGGACTGCCTAAATGTCTGATGAAGCGTTAAATCTAACGTGAAAGCGCTTACCTAACTGCAGTCTGTTTTTTTGTTTTGTCTTATTAAACTCGTTTTTAATATTTGGAGCTGTGCTTTGATTCAAGCTTTTATGGTTCATGGTGCACCCTCTTATTATCCATTCAGTTTTGTTCAACCAATAAAGGAAGGTATGACATGTAAATTCCATCATTGTTATACCAACTTTACTCTCATCACACCTATCATTGAGTGCAATGCTACCTTTGCTATGTCACTACACAGGCATATCTTATAACTGTAGCAGCCATGCAGGTTCCATGGTAAACCAATGCACATTGTAGATAACACATCCTATGCAGTCCATGTCAAGACTGTACATGTGTAGTCTGTGTCCTACATGCTCTGGAGGGGATGTGTATAGCTGCCATACATAGAGTTATCAGATCCCACTGTGTACCTCCCATGTATCCAAGACAGGACTAACACATGTCTTACCTGTTCTACACACCTACACCATCATTGTGGTATAAATAGTACATGGTGGAAAGACAGGTATGTAACACAGACACTACACCCTATATCTATCAGGCGCCCCATGCATGTGAAGCACACATCTTCTGTAACACACATCATGTGCAGGTCACACAATGGGATGCAGAACAAGACATTCATAACTGGTGTAGGACAAATTTCTATAATGGACACAGGAAATTTGTAGATGGGACATCTCCATCACCACAGCTTGTAGATCTTTTAGCTCCTGAAACCCTGGCAGCAATTATCAAGAGTATCAGACCTTTTCACAGATTAGGGATGGATGAATAGGCTGAATGATGCCATTGTCCTTGTTAGCCTGTTATACACATATGAACCTATGGAGCCATGCACTTATAGTGCTGTACATTGCTGAAGACATATTTCTTCTGTGCTGACATTCCATCCTGATGCTTTGATGTCTATGGATTTATTACTGCTGTGCATTCATAGGTGTCCCATACAGACAATTGAAACTGAAACATAAAATGGTTTGTGATACACCTTTCATTATGTAAGTATACAGCCAATACAACATCATACAACATAAGGTACACAGCATTATGTGGCTTACTCATTACAAATGTCATCATACAGTCTCTGCCAGTGACCAGTAAGAGTGGCATGGCAAAACAACACTGAATTATACAGTTACATATGAATTTATATAGTCACCCTGTGCATCAGACACATAGCTTCATTTCCCTGCATTGATGATGAGGATGACAGGAATGTGGCACAGGTATCATCACTTGCACAGGGTGTTGTGTGGGGATGCAGGAGGCCTAGGATGACCCAATGGGTTGAAAGCATGTCTGTGTGAGTCAGAAAGGAAAGCAGGCAAGATGGACCATGGAAATGTGCTGTGTGTGTCTGTAGGTGACCTGAATTTGACAGTAGTGTGTGAGTGTGTGCATGAACACAGTCAAACTCAATGCTAGCCCTACATATGTGCATGTTGGACAGCTTTGAACCATGCATGGTAGAACTAATTGTTCACCATCTCTGCCAACAAAAATGGGAACTGGCTCTGCCAGGAGTTGCACTGGCACCTCCACTGCTAAGACCAGAAGTGGTGCTAGTACCTGATGGTGACTGCTGTCTGCTGGGAATGTATCCTCCATGGGAAGACCCAGGACCACAAGCCCATGGCCTGCCATGTCTTGGTGTAGACAGAACACTACCCTCTGTACCTCTAGATGTATTGCCACTACAGGAGTGTGATTGTGCATGGCCATAAGGACTGTCAGCAGATGGGGTTGCTGACCTACATACACAAGTCTGACACACAAACTCCTACCAGATGTTCCAGCATAGACAATGTGCATTCCAAGACAAATATTCTGCGAACTGTCTCAGACCTCCTGCTTTCCACTGCATCAGTGAACCAATCCAGGGTGTCAACAATGTGGTGGAGGCATTCACAGATGTCACACTGTGCTGCATCCATAACCCTGAGCATACATCTGGAGTTCCTTTCAGAATGTGCCAGAGTCTCCATGATGGCCTGAAACTTATGCCAAGTCACCAACGATATGATGCCTGCAACAGGTGGTGGAAGGACAGTGAGCCTCCTACGAGCACCCCTATCAATCCACCTATGTGGTACCTTGCCAGCTCTATGGCTAAGGCCAGTGTCTGGAGCCTCAGTTGCCATACTTTCCTGCTCAATGTCCCCAACCTCTGACTGTCCAATATCTGTGGCCTCTGGGGACTGGGTATGTGTAGGCATACTGACTGTGTGCAGTGACAATTAGGGCAGAAGAGTGATGTCAACCTCCGGGACAAGTTCATCCCCTGAAACCCCCACCTGTGCCCCACTCTGGCCAGCATCATCACCAGAGTCAGAAGAGACACTGAAATCAGGTTGTGTAGGGGGCAGAGATCAACCCCCCTGGTCACCTGTGATAAGAAAGGGAAAAGCAGTTCATCAATACCTGCACTAGTATGCTCTGCAGTACTATGTTACAATATATGTAAAGCTCTATACGCTGTTGTCACTAATACAGATCTGTTTAAAATCCAACTGCATATAGTAGAACATGAAGACACTATTTTATCCACAAACAACTGTAGTTACTTGTAAATAAAAGCTCTTTACACAGCAATCTCATCAGCAACAATGAGGTACACTGTTGACATTTGTGAAGACTCTGCACAGTTGACACATATGACAATCTGTAATGTCCTGACAATAATTTCACATCTATAAGTGTGTTCACACCTACAAGGCATAGGTATGACTCTAACATCTATACAGTCAGAAAATATCTGTGTAGGTGGCAATTATGCTAACAGTACAGCAATCTAGGCAGCAGGCCTGGGATGACACTTTAGGGAATACATTGCTGTACATCTATATATGTAAACAGTGTTGTGCTTACCAAGAGCAGGACCATGGCCTTTTCCGATACCTGATGGACTTGTGAAAAGTTGGGAGGTAATGTAAGTGCCACTGCATGTTGTTCTATAACAAGGTAATATGTCCATATATTTCACATTTACAGTAGATACCATGCTAATTGGTATTTTGATCAAAATCTGAGCATGTGATTCAAACTGCAGTTAAACCCATCCCCCCAAAGAACAAAAATCTGACACCCATGTAACAGCATGCACACCTTGATACACTGAATGCTACTGTATTCTAATGCTGATCAAACTAAGCTTACCTGGATGCTCCTCTGCCATAGCAACTGTGGCACCCACATCCACAATGTACAGTGTGATGGATGCCTGTGAGCTGTCATGTGTTCCTAGGTTCACCAGGAATTCCTCAGTGCCTGAGAGTAGTTGCTCTGCTGCACCACGATCCATAACTACATCTGCTGCTCTTCTGCACTCAGCATTAATCATGTCTATTTCATGGTGTTGAACCTGCTAATATGTCCTGCTCTGATGACCTATGACATTCACAAAGGTCAGCCCACAATGCTACCCACTGTTTCCTGTTTTGCCTCCACCTGGACAGTAGGAGTTCATGATGTTGACAGAGGCCTTCCAGTATTATATCATTCTCAGCATCCATGAAAGGGGCATATCATCTGGGATACATGTTTCCTGAAAGACAAGAAAATTGGAGCACATGTCAGGATTACATATGTGGAATCACACAATGCAGAGATACAACATGAACAGAATGGCTGGATCTATCCAATGCTTGATCATACATGTCCTATTCCACAGTGTGCAAGCATACTAAGTGTGTGGATACAACTAAGATACTAGTGATAGTCAGCTATCCCCATGTGTGGCATGTCAGATACTGCTGTATGATCATACACCCAACACTGGGGTCCATTGTAATGTTTACCCTAGGGGCAACCCCTCTGATAATATGTCAACAGTGACAAACAAATAGCAGTGTGCTATTACAACCACTATAAAGGGACAGTCCCATGAGACCAGTGTGCCACACTGACAAAAAAATTCCACCCTTGATGTAGTGTACATCCTCCGTAAGTGTAACAAATGTGGAGATCAATGACATGTCATTATCACAGATCTAAGAAAGACTTATTGCTGTAATCCCCATCCCCCCTAGGTATATTCACACATATGCATCATGTTGTAAATAAAAAGGTTACATATCTGATGGAGTACAATACTCCTCTGTTGATATGTGCAGATATAAAAAGTTTTTGGCAGTGAGTTTACTGTGCAAAGTAAGTCTCACAAACTGGTTCCCCATAGCTAGCTGTTTGCCTTTTTAACATGCTTCTCATTACCTGCCCATGGGGCTGAACTATTTGACGCAGCAGGTAGTGCAGGGGCAGTAAAAGGGCACCATCAGTATGGGTCCCAGACATGCTGAGGCCCGGTGCCACAGCTGGAGGAGGCAAGTTAGGTGGATCATCAGGAACTGTCCTACTTTGACACACTGTAGTAATTTAGTTATAACAATCAGTTAAGGTTAGTAATAACCAAACCAATGTTAGTATTAATGTAATGGAACATAATATTGATTAATCCAAATACATATTAAGGTATACTATATGGAACACAACATTAAATAGCATAACAGTAAGTATGTTAACAGCAAATCAGAATGAAATAACCCATAAGGCCAACAAAACAGTTAGTTTAACAAAATATATTCATATTAAATCATAATAATAAATAACAATAATAAATTAAAGTTTAACAAAATACAGTTAGTTGAACAAAATATATTCATATTAAATCATAATAATAAATAATAATAAATTAAACTTTAACAAAATATAAAAACAACAGACAGATCTCAATAAATTGAACAGAGTAAAAAGTCCCAAGCATAAGAACCGACAAAGAAGGTCACTGGAATAACAGGCAGAATTGCAGCAAAAATGAAGTAAAATCTCTTATTTATTGTTATAGAACAGTGAGCACTTTCACAATGATAACCATTGCTTCATCAGACAACATCTTCTACAACTAACATCATATAAATACTTTAATTCATTTCAAATGAACCAATCACAACTCTCACAAATCACTCACTAATAAATTACCATAGTTACATATAATTAAAACTTCAAATTAAAAGAAAAATAAAAGATACAGAGCTATACTGAATGCATATGTATACATATAGCAAACCTCTTTCATTATGTGTTTCATTTCAACTTCCTGGACTTCAGGACTGGTTTCAATGGAGCTGAATCATTTAAACCCATTCCCCTATGTGCTCCTAGTCTTAGGATCCAATGTACTTCCATACTTTCAGTGGCATTAACTATATCCCCCATTCTGATCTTTGCACTCTGCACATATAAGACCTGAAATATAAAAGTATGTCCATCTCCTTTCTCTAAAGTGTGCTTGGCAAGGGCACTATAGATTAACCCCTTCCTGGTACAGTATAAGTGATCCCTTATACATTCCCTACACATAATTGGAAACATACTTTGCAATGAGCTACATATACTACATTGCTGGTGTTACAGTCCACTGAATTTCTAAGCTCCCACAGACGTCCAGTCTCTGGATGCTTAAAAAATCTGGACTTAACTACGTGAACACAGTATGAACAATGCCCACACCTGCGTGTATCCTTAACCACATTATCTAGCATCCTAGCTTTCCTTGGGTAACATAGCTGTTGTTTCAGGTTCCCCTTGTTTTTAAATACAAACTGTGGTTGCAGACCTACTATATTTGCAGTACTCTCATCTACCAGTAACATATGCTAATTTTGTTGAATAATATATTCAAACCTTCCTATGTCCTTGGTATAGGGCAGGACCATGGGAGTCTGTGTTAGTCTTTTATTCCTACTACATATTTATTTTATTTATTTTATTTATTTTATTTAACATTTGTTGACCGGGAATGTCCGACTAGGTTCCACAGAGCCTGTTTTCAGTGGAGGCCCAGGGAGAAACGCATATATTCCCTACTACTATTCCTCTGAGTAGGAGGGTTTCCCCTTGCTCTCTCTTTCCTTTAATACTTTATGATACACTTTATTAATCTCTTGTTCACTGTGCCCCCTACTCAAAAATCCTGTTTTAAGATTGCTAAGTTCACTGATATACACCTTTTCTTGACAGCAAAGTCGTGATACTCTCATGGCCTGTCCTCTGATGATATTGGGAAAGACACATTGGTTATACATACTTTTTCTGTGTAGGAAGGTTGGTCTATAGCACTCCTTTCTATGTAGTTTGGCAAACCACACATCACCTTCTCTATATACAGTTACATCTAAAAAATCTATATATTGTGAAGAAAAATTCATAGTAAATTTAAGAAAACTACTGATAGTATTGAGATATGAGTACATAGGCTTTGATTGTTCTTCAGTTCCTTTCCAGAAAATGAAAAGATCATCCACAAAATGCCTATAAAAGGCTATCTGGGGATTCTCCAATATATTTTCATATTCCCAGTTCACCATAACCAAGTTTGCATATGCATTGGCACAGCGAGTGCCCATTGCAACACCTGGCAATTGTTTTTAGCATTTCTATTTAAACATAAAAATACTATTTCTAAGAGTATACAAAGAAAGTCTAACTTTGCTGCAGAAAACATTCCTTGTCTCGTCAGCACTGATTTTACCATGCTGATGCCCTGATAATTTGGTATACTCATGAACAAAGAGGCCACATCTAGTGTTACTAGTATTCTACTGTTGTTTGCTCCCATGTCTTCTACTGCCCTATACAGGTCTACTAGAAATTGCTCTGTATTGCACAATCATTTAGTACTGTCTTCAATTCACTATGTAGGTAGATGGAAATAGGTTCTGTTAGCCACCCTGCCCCTGCCACTATCGGTCTAAATTTAGGGTTAAATGGATCCTTGTGAATTTTAGGGAGACCATGTATTTGAGGAATAAGTGGGTTCTCAACAAGAAAAAAATGAAACAGTTCCTTCTTCAACACCCCCATGCACATACTTTCATGTAATATATTCACAATCCGTTAACTCATATCATAAACAATGGCTGTAGATACAACTTCATAGACATTCAGATCCAACAACATTTCTTGCATGTTTCTATAATAAAAATCAGAATTCTATGCTACTATTGGTCCCTCCTTATCAGCTGGATGTATGACTATATTATCATTGTGTTGCAGTTCATACAAAGCCTTATATTCACTAGCAGTTAAAGTAAACCTCTGTTCACTTAAATAACAACCTTCATTATTATAAACGGCATTTTCACAGGCTTTTAAAAAAGTTTCAACATTGTATGACAATACAGGTACAATGACGCTATTTTTCTTAAATTGAGCACTTCTTGTTTCATTTACATTGCCAAACTGTAATTTGAGTGCTACATTTCATGTAAACATTCTTAAACATAGTAACATTTCACTTGTGTCCATCTTCGCTGTAGGGATAACAGTCAAACCGTTGTTAAGTAATGATATCTCTGCTATAGTCATTTCATAGTTGGATATATTCCATACTAATTCTCCTGACCATACCCCCACATTTTCTTTAGAGTAAGAGTTTGTAACTGACCTGGCGCTTCCTTCCGTTTCTGACCTTTGTAAGTGTCCTGGTCCACAGATTTCTTTCTGCCCATTCCAAATGGTAGAGGTAACACTGGAAAAACCTGCTGTTGACCTGCTTCCAAATTTATTTTCTGTCTCACTATAGGCATTGCAGTTTAATTATTAGCTGCTGAGCTGCAAGGAACTTCCATCGGTGTTGAATGCACTGATGCTACTTGGTTTGATGAGAGAACACTCCCACCTATTTCTTGATTCGTTGTTCTGCCATCCTCAATGAGGGCATTGGTTGTCTCTTCAGACAGTGTTCTCTCCTCCTCCCTCATTCTCTCCTGTAGCTCAATGGAAGGTAAATGCCCTCTTTGTTGCTGATAGGTTATCTGTGATGTGCCTACTTGCCCATTCATTGTTTTCACCTGTTATACATTTTGATTGGCAATTGAGTGCTCAGCTTGCTCTGCCAGCTTCGGCCATGTATATACATGCTGGTTAGTGAAATCGGCAAGATCCCTAGCCAGTTTCTTTTTCTTTTGTTCAACCAGTCTATTCTCATCTCTTAATATTTTGTCCATAAGCTTGTGCATGAAGATTTCAGTGGCAGCTTTTCCATACACAACAGACAGTTCATGTTGTTGCTGACAAATTTGTTCATTTAGTTCGTGCTCAATTGGTTTAAAAAAGTCATGCAATAGGTGAATATATGCTTTGCTACTATTTAAATTTATTTCTTGCCATTGTGCTAGTAAACTGGGGTAAGTGTTTCTGTATGTAGGCATATTTAGGACTCCGAGTCCTCTAGGAATCACATTTAGACTCAAACAAGCTTTAAAATGGAAACATTGATTCTGAAGCCGTTAAAACTTGTACAAGTCATTCTCTAAGTTTCTTTTTAAATTGCGTACCTCCACTTCATTGCTATTGACTGGGTTCATATTCAGTGTATTCACATCTAGGAGTGGGTTGTCCTGGTTTGTTAGCAAATTCAGGAGCCTTCTCTCTACATTTATGCCATTAATACCATCCTCTCCATTCACTATGCTTGTCCCAATCCCTTCCGCCATCCTTAGAGGTGAAAATCCAAAAACTACAGACAAATCCAAATAAGTTGAACAGAGTAAAAAGTCCCAAGCATAAGAACCAACAAAGAAGGTCACTGGAATAACAGGCAGAATTGCAGCAAAAATGAAGTAAAATCTCTTATTTATTGTTATAAAACGGTGAGCGCTTTCGCAATGATAACCATTGCTTCATCAGACAACCTCTTCTACAACTAACATCATATAAATACTTTAATTCATTTCAAATGAACCAATCACAACTCTCACAAATCACTCACTAATAAATTACCATAGTTACATATAATTAAAACTTCAAATTTAAAGAAAAATAAAAGATACAGAGCTATACTGAATGCATATGTATACATATAGTGAACCTTTTTTATTATGTGTTTCATTTCAACTTCCTGAACTTCAGGGCTGGTTGCAATGGAACTGAATCATTTAAACCCATTCCCCTATGTGCTCCTAGTCTTATGATCCAATGTACTTCCATACTTTCTGTGGCATTAACTATATCCCACATTTTGATGTTTACACTCTGCACATGTAAGACCTGAAACATAAAAGTATGTTCAACTCCTTTCTCTAAAGTGTGCTTGGCAAGGGCACTATACATTAACCCCTTCCTGGTACAGTATAAGTGATCTCATATACATTCCCTAAGTTGACGATTCATCTTACCTACATAGAATTGGAAACATTATTTGCAATGAGCTACATATACTACATTGCTGGTGTTGCAGTCCACTGAATTTCAAAGCTCCCAAAGACGTCCAGTCTCCGGATGCTTAAAAAATCTGGACTCATCTATGTGAACACAGTATGCAAAGTGCTCACACCTGTGTGTACCTTAACCACATTATCTATCATCCTAGCTTTCCTTGGGTAACATAGCTGTTGTTTCAGGTTTCTCTTGTGGTTGCAGACCTACTATATTTGCTGTATTCTCATCTACCAGTAACATATGCCAATTATGTTATGAAACCACAATCCTGCTTTAAACTTTATTGGTATTACCGCTATGTGTTTGTGAAGTATACACACGATATCTGCCCATAAAGTGGGCTACCTCACCTTTATACTTTTGGTTCCTGGAGTGTGAGGGAAAAGAGAGCATTATGTGATGAAAAGTGGCCTGGAGACAGCTTTGAACCATAATATGTGCTATACAATACATTTTCAAGTACTTAACTTTTGCATTCTACAGTTATTACAGTTTTATAGTTGACTGCAGTGACATTAGAACAGACATGCAATGACTACAGCCCTACTGCAAGTATTTAGACACATTTGTTATGAAACCACAACCCTACTTTAGACTTTATTGGTATTGCTGCTAACTGTATGTGAAATATACACTCAATATCTGCCCATAAAGTGGGATACCTCGCCCTTATACTTTCTGTTCCTGGAGTGGGAGGAAAAGAGAACATTATGTGATGAAAAGTGGCCTGGAGACAGCTTTGAACCGAACTGTGTGTTGTGCAATACAGTTTTCAATACATTTTTTAAGCAATTACTTTTGCATTCCACAGTTATCGCAGTTTTACAGCTGACTGCAGCAACATTACAATAGACATGCAATGTATACAGCTCTAGTGAAATTATGTTATAACACCACAATCTTGCTTTACACCTTATTGCTCACTTTTACTGGTATTGTTTATTGGTTATTGCACTACAATTTTTATTGTTTATTTATTCCACTACCGTTTTTATTTTTTACTCTTTATAGCACTACAGTTTCTATTCTTTATTCTTTATTGCACTACAGTTATCATAATATATCCGTACATACCACACATCATGGCCAGGTGCCCAGCATGGGAATGCATGTTGCGAGCCCTCTCAGCTGCAGCTTTTGGATGAGACGCACACCATTATGCATACCAGTTTTGCACAGATTCAGCTTGTATTTTAGTAAAGTATTACATGTGTCTGGGGCATGTCCATCCATGGCATCTTGGACCCAGGTGTCCAAAGTTCCCTGCTTTCTATGCTTCAGGTAATCATAGTGGGTATGACACTGCTCAACAGTGTGGGGGATATCAGTCAGGGGTGGAGCGTGCTATTGGACTACCGGGCTGCAGCCCCCCAGCTGTAAAAATAAAGAAATTAAAGAAAATAAAAGATAAAAAAAAAATTAAAATTAGCGGACTTTCGTGCATGCGCACTAGTCTGGACTGCTGCTGAGACAGTCTGGAGCATGCACAGACTGTTTCAGCAGCAGTCCAGACTGGGAAACATGTAAGAGCAGAGATCCCAGAAGTCTATGCAGTTGTAACTGCATAGACTGTCACTCGGACTGCAACATCGGCAGGCTGGAGTCTCGTCGAGGGAAGAACATCTCACATGGTGGATGTGCTCCAACGGATGTAATGCATGGGCAGGTTTGTAGTGCTCTAACAGCTATGGATTTAATGGCACAGGATCGACATCGCTCCAGGTAAGAGGAGTGTGTGTGTGAATGCCCCAGTTGCTATATACTGGTGGCTAGAACAAACTCATGGTGGTGTGGTAGGGAATACATCAGGCTTGAACCCTGTACCTTGTATGCAGGTGTTAAGGACCTGAATTCCCTACCCACCACCATTTGTAAAAAAAATTGCAGATTTTTGCCTCATATTTGATCTGATCTGATCCTCATAATATCTGTGGTTTATAAATACTGCAATGCTTGATATTTGATGGTGCAGTAATAGCATTGTTGCCTCACAGCTGCAGGTTCTCAGGTTTGATTCTTGGCTGGGGTGCCTTCTGTGTGGGGTCTGCATCTATTCCCTGTGTTTGTGTGAGTTTGCTTTTTTGTCCTCCCATGTTACAAAGACATGTCTGCATTATTTCTTCCTGGGCCTCTGCTGAAAATAGTTTTTTTTTGTTCCAAGTCAAACTGTCCTGATTAACAAATGTTAAATAAAATTGACAGGCATTTGAATTTCAGACTTCAGGTTTCTGAATGTTTAATTCCTTACATATTTAATGATGCAGTGGTAGCATTGTTGCCTCACAGCTATAGGTTTTCTGGTTTGAATCTTGGCTGGGGTGCCTTCTGTATGGAGGCTGCATCTCATCCCTGTGTTTGTGTGGATTTGCTCTGGTGTCCTGCCATTTTACAAAGACATGTGTCTGCAATATTTCTCCCTGGGCCTCTGCTGAAAATTGTTTTTGTTCCATCAGAAGTAAAATTGACAGGCATTTGAATTTCAGACTTCATATTCTTCAGAAAATACATAGTAACACAACCTTTTATTCTAGCAATTTTCTAAGTTCATAAGATAAATATTTGAAATTTGTCCTTATTTTGGGACTGTATTACCCCATTATTGGCTTTGTCCAGGTTGTTTGTGCTAAGGTTGACAGCTATGGCAAGAACTGAATTCACTGAATATGTTTGAGAGCTGTATTCCCTCATTACTGGGTTTGTCCAGGTGTTTTGTGATAAGAGGTTGACAGCTATGGTGAGAACTGAATTCATTAAATGATAGCCATTTAAGTTTCAGTCTTCCGCTCTTTCACAAAGCAGATTATTTGGCATAGTGGTATGTTGCTCTGACTGTTTTGCACAGGGACCTTGGCAGTAAAATGTATGGTGGTAACACAGCTTTTTTCTTTCACAAAGCAGGTGATATGGCATAGTGGTATGTTGCTCTGACTGTTTTGCACAGGGACATTGGTAGTAAAATGTATGGTGGTAACACAGCATTTTTCTTTCACAAAGCAGCTGATTTGGCATATTGGTATGTTGTTCTGACTCTTTTGCACAGGGACCTTGGCAGTAAAATGTATGGTGGTAACACAGCATTTTATTCTAGCAACTTTCCAAGATTATACAAGCAATGTTTAATGTGTCCCTGTTTTTTGGGCTTTTGACCCCCCCCCCAATAAATTTGGCTTTTTCCAGATTTCTTGTGCTGCGACGTTGAGATACAGTTGAGTATTGAGTAGATTTTACAAGGAGCTGAGAGCTAGTTTAGTGCTGCTTATGCTACGTCAGCTTGCATTGTTAATAGCACAACAGGTTGTGTACTCGCTTTTGTTGCAGAAGGTTGTTGGTTCTACTCCCACAAGGGGTGAATGCTGCCGTACTGAAAAAGTTAAGATACTAACTATGAGCCTGCTATCAGTTTGCCATCCATTTCCTATTGCAATATTACTAGTTTATCATTTTAAATGTAATATATTGGCATTTATTCCTCAGGGGCATCAGACACTTTATTTTTCAATGAAACCATGAAATAGAAAGGTGTTTGCTAGCAGCAACCTCTTCATTAGTTACACGTTTATTTAATGTGGAATTATTTAGATGACTTTTTTACTTCTTCAGAGATTGTGCATATTTACTGATAATGGTGGACTGTAGAATTGTGCATATTTACTGATAATGGTGGGCTGTAGAAGTTTGAGTAGACTTTTATGATGGAAATGTTCTGCACTGGGCAGTTTTGTCATAATGGGTGCATGCATTTTGTTTCATTGTTTACTGGAAAGATGTTCTGAATTGGGCAGTTTTGTCATTATTGGTGCATGCATTTTGTTTCATAGTTTACTGGAAAAATGTTCAAAACAAAAGGAAGGTGTATCAAAGAGCACATGTATGTTTCATATGCAAGGGGCCTATGATTTGAAAACAGCCCAGAATTAATCTTTATCTGCCACTGGTAAAATGTATTTTCTTTGAATGTGGGTTTCAATGCTGTTTCAATGAATGTGAGTTTCAAGGGCAGAGAAGTTTTAATGCTAAGTTTGTTAAGCAGATGTCTTAGTGTTTGTGTTGTAAAATGCAAAATAACATTTTCAAATGAAGTCCAAATTATCATAGAAGTAAATCAGTATGCACATTAGTGTTTATGGTAAATGGAGTGAAATAGCTAAGTAATGGATCATTGGAATGGCCTCAGGTGGAGGCTTCATTCGACCATGATTTTGTCAGGGGGAAGGGCAGCAAACTTAGACAGCCCCAGCTGAACTATACCCCCCAACTGTCCAGATTTTCAAAGAATGAATAGATTTTTGCTTCTTATTTTTGGTTTGTTCCTCATAAAATTTGTGGTTTTCTGGTAAATCATTTAGGAATTAAGTCACTAAATAATGACACACTGAGTTTCAAACTTCATAACCTTCAGAAAAATGCATGCTAAAGTAAGACCTGTTGTTCTATCAACTGTCTCAGTTTATACAAGAGCAATTTTTAGTACTGTTTATATGTTCCCCCAATATATTTGGCCTTGTCCAGATTTATTGCATTAACAGGTTGAGAGGTACATGCAAATAAATTGCTTTATAGAATTAGGCATAGCCAAACCTCTCAACTGTCCCTGATTTTGGCTCAAAATGTTGCTCTTCCCCCTAATAATCCGTCCACAAAATAGCAATTTTGGAAGAAAACACAAAGGGTTTACAATTAAGAAATAACTGTAATAATCAGAGTTATAGATTACTTTTATTTCAGAAATGCATCTAGATTCTTTTATTTTGTCAGCTGCTCAAGTTAGCAGTACTAATATTAAAGTGTCCCTTCTTTGACAGGTTCCCAGCTGTATTGTGTGGCTATTTTATATTTTTACATCACATTTTTGGTCCATTTTTCATAAAATTGTGTTTTTTTTTGTCAAATTAGTGACAAATCATTAAAGACTGAAGTTAGAAAATAATGACAGACATTTGATTTTCAGATTTCATACCATTCAGAAAATTCATACTAATGCAAGACCTATTCTGTTATCTTTCTAAGTTTATAAGAGCAATATTTAAAAATTGGCCTTATTTTTGGGCCTTTGTCCCACTTCTTTGTATGGCTTTGTCCAGATTTCTTGCTCTGAGGTTGAGAGGTATGACAAATGTGTCAGGGCCATCACAGTCAGCCAGAGACATTTCAAATTTTGACATACTTGTTGCACCCCAGTCCCCCATGTAGTGACTCTGGATGTGTCGAAGCAAGGCAAGGAGTAGTTATGCAGTGTAAATGTGCAGAGTATTCCCCCCCATCCAAGGTAGACACAAGTACTAGAGTGGATTTTCATCTGTCCTTGATTTTTGCCGAATGGTCTGGTTTCTGTCATATTTTTTGTACTGTTGATTTATGCTTATTACTCAAAATGCCTGTTGCTCTGTGTTTAAGTAGCAATACTTTAATGACTATCAGGTAAGCTTAGCTGAGATCATAAGATGCAAGTAAGCTTTAATAAGCATACTGTTAAAGAATTGCCAACAGTGAAAGCCTTTCTGTTGTTGCCATGTAGAGAATACTTAACTAGATACTGTGTAAGCCTTGGGTATTGAAATGCATATGACAGTATTTGTAATAAAGGACAGGATTACATTATTTTAAGAAGCTCATTACACTTGGAGACTTCCAATCATCTCTGCAGGCTTTACCTGTAAACTAAACAGAATGCCAATCTTGTGGTCCATAACCTGTACAGTAATCCTTTTAAGCAATGTATCTTGAGCTTATTTCTTGTTTGCTTTTCATTTTTTACTTTGATCATGTTTTCCCCATGAAACAAGTAGATAGTTGTCAGGCAGCAGAAACATTTTTACAAGTGGGGGCATCAGAGATTTCTACTTTCAGCATGTTACTTGGTACTTTAATAAAGCTGAATATAAATTATAATTAGAACTGCAGTGCAAGAAGTGGTTTGAGTTGAGTGCTGCTTGTTTTTCTTATACTTGATTTTGACTGGCATTCCATTAATGTATTTAAAAAGTAATTTATTTTTTCATGCTTCACAACCTTTTTGTTTCCGTCTAGATATTAAGTAAGCTGTCATGCAGCCAATGCATTGAATATTTTTATTTTTCTACACTTCATTGTGTCTTGATTGGACTCTCATAATGATGGTTTGGCACCCAGGGCAGTGTATTTAGTTAGTTTTTGTGGTTTTCAGCATAGCTCTTCCCCTTTCTAGTTGACCATACCCCTTCTCATTGACCCCACCCATTCAGCTGTCTCCTGCAGCCCCCCTTTGATTTGAAGTCACCAGCCGCCACTGATACCAGTAACATGACTGAGTTCCCTGGCAAATTGATCCCAGGCCTCAGCCTTATATTCTGATTCCTGGTAACCATCCTGCAACATTATAGGTTCATAATTGCATATCAGGATCCCAACAAAAACCTTGGATTCCAGCGCACCCCATCTATGCACCCAAAAGCACATACCCTCCCCAATATCACCTGGCATACCAACAGTTAGACAAACTCCAATGAATGCTGCAGAATTTCCACCTATTGTCCTTAATATAGGCTGTTTTCCCACCCTTACACATCATACTACAACATCCAAAAAAGTGCCATGTTGCTTAGCATCGAGTAAACTCACACAAATGTGTTTTAGCAAAGCTTAGCCATGCGAAACAGGAATAGCCATTGACTATGTTTAAGCCGTGCTTAGCACCATGCAGCTTTTCCAAATGTAACAATTTTGTTTTTAAAGTACACAAAAAATTAATTTACATTGAAAAAAATGGTATGAGTGCTAGGGACTTGAACTCAAGACCTATTAAGCTTTAGGCCATGACTCTACTCATTTAGCTACTTGGATAATATGTAAGATAGTATACCTTCACATATACTACTAAGGTGCCGTGCCATGCAGATGGGCTTAAAACCAGACATGAATAATTAATTACATCTGGTTTCTATTTTTAGATGTCTAGCAGGTGTCAATAGTGTATATGTAAGCATGGCTCGGCTCTGCTCGACTCCATGCTACACAAACAGGGGTCTATGTTAAATATTCAAACATCCAAAATGTTGAACATTACATGGTCGAGACCAAATGTTCGACATTTGGATGTTCGAACATCAAATAAAAAAAAAATTAAAAAAAGAAAAAAACACTTTAACAGTGTAGGCTGCACCACCCACACTCCCCCTACTTATATATACCAACTCCAAGACCACACTTCTGTGCAGAAAAGGGAAATTCTCCCTATCTGCACTGTACGGCACCATTGAAAATCAATCTTCGAACACTTAAAATTATGAATGTTTGGTCTCGACCATATAACATTCAAAATTTTGAGTGTTCAAAGATTTGTCAGGTACCCACAAACAGGCATTAAAAATAAAAAATAAATAAATAACTTAATAATTAATTACATCTGGTTTCTATTTTTAGATGTCTAGCAGATGTCAGCTTTATATATATATATATATATATATATATATATATATATATATATATATATTGTGCAGCTTGGCACAGCTGTACTCTGCAATGCACTGCACAAATGGACATTAAAAAATTAAAAAAATAAAATGAAGACAATTAAAACTCAAAATATTAATGCACAGTACATTTCAACAGTAGTAGGGTACATTACAGGGAGTCTCACCCTGTGCATAACATCTGACCAGGAATTCCATGGACAATCCACAACCACAGGATAGCCTCTACACTTCTGCCTACATGTATTCAATATCCCTGTCACTATGCTCTCCCTCGGCAGCGTGCTATGATTAATATGCATGGCACAGTGCTGAGGGGGAACCGTGGTTGTGTACATGGGTACATTCTGTGTAGGCTCTACATGGAGCCTACACAGATTTTATTGAATTGTGGGGAGGATCTTCTATAAAATGTTTGTAAAAACATATTATTTTGAAGAATTGATGTTTCTTGAAATATTCTTGCTCCCACCATACCATTAATAGGTTTGTGCTACTCTGGCAGCCATCACCACCCCTTTCTTTTGTCTGAAAATCTTATTTTGAAACATGAACATGTTGTTTTCTAAAACAAATCTCTAGCAGGAAACAAGTTGTGTTAACAAACCTGTTGTCAGTAGTGTTAAACATTTAAATAATTTATAACAAATGCAATACCTTGTTCCTAACAAATGCTTGTATGTAATGAAACTACATCCAGAGTAACTGAAAAGATTCAATTTTTGTATGCAATTCCACTTAATAATTCCAGCAAATGCCAAGAATCTCTTAAATAAAAGTTTATTTTTGAGAATGGGAAATTGTTTCTGTTTTATAAAATATAGATGCTACTACTGGTGTAAAATGCAGTTCCCTTTAATTTTTATGTATTTTGGGTATTCGAAACAACCAGGCATTGGGATAAACAGGCTAGATCATGAAGAACACATCTATTTCCATGTACTTCTTTTTAACTTCAGTCTCAGTTACTTCTGTGTAACAGTATCATTACCTAAATCTAACATGACTTTAATATAACTGTTGCTATCCTTGATGACTATACCATTACCTTTGCCAGCTTTCACCCCACAAATGCTGTTATTCAAAGACAATTCTCTCAATGCTAAACTTTCTTCATTAGAAAGATTGCAAAAATCCTTTGTCTGCAGATAACTTATGCCTAAGATCTTTTTCACACACATCATAAAATGCTTGTAGGTTATTTTGTAACACCAGATTGTAAATACTTGTATTTCTTATAACAGTATCATCTGGTTTACATTAAGGAATGTCATGCAATATATATCGTAAATTTCATCTGTGCACATACAATTTAAAATCAACCATAACTTTTATAACATTTGTTCTGTGTGAAGGGATGAATGAAAAACACTTTTTAAGACTGAAATATGTTCTTCTTTCAAAATAAAGTTACTGAGATTGTATGCATTTAATGTCTCTTCATCCCTTTTCCTCTCCCTGTCCCCCAGTGTTTTAATTGCTGTTGAGTCTTTGTTTACTGGGCTCCCCGTAAGGAAAGGGACTGGTGGAAAAATAAGCAACTTCTCCCCTTCATTAGCAATCATTTGTGCATATAAAACCATAGAAACCCTATCTAAATGCATTTTATAACTGATATTTGGTGCTTTATTATTGACCATTTCTTTGTTATTATTAATTAGATTCATTTTCTTACAACTAGTAAATTGATGATGCAATGAATTGGATTTTAATGGACAAGCAGTTCCAGTATGATACGCTTCTGGATTGCATACCAGTTTTTTCTTTTCCCTATGAATAATAGTACAAGCATACCTACTCAACTTAGCAGCAATGCCTTTCTACAATGTATCACAACTGCTAAAATATACGTTATTTTTTTATCTTTACATCTAAAGATCTACTTTTTGATTCTAACTTATTTTTTTTTTCTAAAAAAATTTTTATTTTGAAATTTTCAATGTACAGAACAAACAAAGATGAAACAGCATCAACCATGTATTAAAACGCCAGGTACAGAATTTATGTGAACAGTATTTATACATCAACATGAAACATTAATATTTGCAGCTGTACAAAAGTGCCATCAATTATTTTGTTACATCCATTTATCGAGCTTACCCTGTTATGGAGAAATCTTGTCATTACATATCTATATAAATGTTGAAGGTATAACTTTGCACATAAGTACCTGTGTCTTTATGATAATGTGTGTGGATTAAGCTAGCAGTATGTTAAATATTTGTTCCCATATTTTTAGTTTCTTAACACTGTTATTTTTTGCATCAGTTATTCATTTATGAGCTAGCATGTGTTTAATTGCCATCTTTTTGAATTCAGCCCATTTGATATTCATTTTGTCCCCCTATTTGGAGGCTATGTATAGTTTCATTAATAGGAATAATGTGATATGTATAGTTGTTTGATTATGGGATATTCTTGGGGGCGGGGTGTGAACTAGTGTGTATTCCCATTTAAGAGCTGCTTTTTCATAGCCTTGTTTTTGTAGTTGGATTTTTAATGAGTTCCATAATTTAAATACGCATTTGCAACTCCAAAATATATGAGTTAGATCTGATAACCAGTTCAAATCATGCTGATCCAAACCCAGAAAGAATAATGCTGACAATGCAGAGCTTCAATGAAGGCTGTCCTTCCTCAGTGAATAAACAGAGAACCCGTGTATCTTCTCTGTTTATTCATAGAGGCGGGACAGCCTTCATTGAAGCTTTGCATTGTCAACATTATTCTATATGAGTTAGATCTGCCTCCTGTGACCTACAATATGGACCGTTTGGTGAATTAGAAGAGTTAAATTTGTGTAATACTGAGGGAGTAAGATATGCATTGTTGTTGATCATGAGTTGTGTGTAAGTTAACTTTTTCAAAAACAATGCTTTATGTGTTAATGTTAAAGCTTGGTTTAATTTAGTTATTGATGAGTTACTTTTAAGCCAGTAGTTAGAAATAAGCATATTGTCTTGGAATTTGATTTCTGCTATTAATTTGTACATGTTGGATATCATTTTTCCCAGATAGCATTGTATTTGATAGAGTTTCACAACTGTTTCTATCCACTTTGTTTAATTTGGTGTTTTTTTTTATTGATAATTTGTCAAATATTACATGAAATCAAAAAAAGAAAATGATATATATACAATTGTAAAACCTATAAACTTTAAAAAGATTATATAACTATATACATTGGTGTCTGTTAAGAAGAAAGCTATAAATAAGTTTAAAGTGTAATATGAAGAATGATATATAAGTTCATATATCTTTGTCCATTTTCTCAATTATTTCTAGTATTTTCACCCAAGAGTTGTATAAGGATGTAGGTCTGGTAGTTCTGTTCTTCAGTGTAGATATTTCCATTTGTCCAACTGTTCTAGCTAAATTTTTAAATTCATTAAATGTAGGAGGAGTCTCACGTTTCCAGTGAATGGTGATGATTTTGCGAGCTGTTGCCATTAAAGTCCATAAGATTTTAAAATCTTTTTTTGGCACACGATCTGGAACTGGATACTTGAATAAAATCATAGATTTTGATAATTGATAATTATTATTAAAAACAGTCTGAAAAAAATAATTAATATTATTCCAATACAAAGTAAGACAGTTACATTCATGAAAAATGTGTTGCCAGTCAGCTCTTGTTTTAGTCTGACATCTCCAACATAGATCTTCACTAGCATACATCTTAGATACTTTATGTGGTGAATAAAAACTTCTATTCAACAATCTCCAAGTGAATAACTGCAAGTTTATTGATAATGATGACTTCTTAGAAGATTTTAAAATAATCTTTTTTTCCTTTTCATTAGGAGGGTGATTGTTTATCTGTGTATAATAATTCCAGTAGGTGTCTGTTTGGTATATTTTTGTTGTTTTAATTATTTTGTAAATTTTAGATAGATATCCAGCACCTTGATAAGGTTGATTATTAATTATAATAATATATTCAATAAACTTTGGGACAGTATGTCTAACTGTATCTTGCATTTGTCCAATTCTATTTATAAGGTATTGCCTTAGATTTTGCAGAAGTAGCCATGAGTCATTATTTATATTGTATTTTCTGATTATCTGATCTTTAGTTAATATTTTGTCTTGTTCTACCAGCTGATGCCAGTAGCTTATTGAGCTTATCTTGAGGATATTGATTTTCTGAATTTGGAATTTATCAAGGATAGTGGGTGTGAAAGCTATAGGGAAGGTCAGAAAGAACAATGAATTAATATTTGGTACTTTGCTTATGTATGTTTTAAATGTTGTTAATGTGATATTCATATATTTGGATGGGGGTTTATTTTTTTTATTTTCACCTTCTAGATAATCTTTTAACATCCAAACTAAAGGAAATGGTATTATAGTTAAATGATCTGATATGTTGTTATGATTAAGTTCAATATAGACCTGTTCATGTAATTGTTTCCATATAGGTTTGTAGTGATCATTTAACCATAGGGTTATATTTTTAACAACAGAGGACATAATATATATCGCAATAGTAAATTGATTCCTCCATCTTCCCAATTTGGTAAATGTTTATTTAAGGCAAGTCGGGGTTTGTTTGGGAACCATAAAAATTTTGGTATTAGTTTATTATATCTCTGAGTGATATACTTGGGTGGTGGCAGTGAAAAACTTTGTATTAGATATAATACTTTAGTAAAAATAATTGATTTAATGAGATATAATCTATCTCCCATTGTAAACATATATTTGTTCCATTATATATTGCTTGCTCTATTTTATCTAGCGTTTTATTATAATTATATATAAGTGAGTCAGATAAGTATTCGAGTAGATCTATGCCTAAATATACTTTTTTATTATCTTCTGCTATGTATTTGGAATATTTTTTGTTTATATGTTTCTTTTTAGTATTACATGACATAATTTTTGTTTTGTTTTTATTGAACTGTAAACCTGAGATAGTTTGAAAATTATTTATTTCCTTAAACAAAGCTTGTAAAGATGCATTGGTGTCTGTTAGGGTAAGAAGTATATCATCTGCAAATAGCTGTAGCTTAACAGATAAAGTTTTGTTGATGCAGATGCCTTTAATATTACTATTTGATCTGATCTGATTTGCAAATGGTTCTATAAGTAATGCAAATAACAGTGGTGATAAGGGACAGCCTTGTTTAGTTCCTTTTTTGATTTGTATGGGACCAGATCTATATGAACCTAATTTAACATATGCTATGGAATCTTTATATAGTGACTGGATAAGGGCAATAAAGGATGTAGGAAAATCATATTCTTTCAGGACTAGCATAAGGAAATTCCAGTTAACAGAATCAAATGCTTTATTAATATCTAAGGATATTATGTTTAAATCTAAGTTTGCATGTTTACTATAATCTATAAATGACAGAATTCTTTTAAGATTATCATATGTATTTCTTCCTTTAATAAATCCTGTCTGGTCATCATGAATTAGCATGGGAAGAAAGTGTTTAGTCCTGTCAGCATATATTGCCATGAACATTTTATAATTGATATTTAATAAGGATATTGGTCTATACAACAAACATTGTTTCTCATCTTTGTCTGATTTAATTATTGGTGATATCAATGAGTATTTCCATGAAGGTGGTATAATTATATCTTGATTAACTATGGAGTATACTTTTAAGAGTAAAGCTATAGCTTGATTAGGTATTACTTTATACATTTCTGGTATTATGTTATCTGGGCCAGGTGCTTAATTTAGTTTAAGCTTTTTAATCTGTGATCTTAATTCTGTCATAGTAATTGGTTTACTTATAGTATCAATTTGCTCCTGTGTTAATCTAGTAAGAATTTTGTTTTTAAGGTAATTTTTTATATTTTTGTCAGGCTTTTCCTGAATGTTTGAGAGGTTATCATTGTTATATTGTAATCTAAATGCTTCTAATATACCATTTAGGTCTGTGGCTTTTTCCCTTGTATTAGGGATATATAATTATTTTATTTGCCTCAATTTTATTATTTTTTTTGTTCTATTAGCTAGTTGTTTCTGATGTGCTGGATTTGATGAATAAGAATTTAATTTTATCTTTTCTAGGTTAATCATTGTCTTGTGATGTAAAATGTATGCATATTTGTTGTTAATTTGTAGTAATTCTTGAATTAAATCTTTATTTCCTTCTTGAATTTCTAATTTTAATTTAGCAGCTTTCTTTTGTAATTCTAGCATGTCTTTATTCCATATTTTTCTTTTATTTATATACCAGGATAGTACTTTTCCATATATATATATATATATATATATATATATATATATATATATATATATGCTTTTAAGGAGTCCCAGATGTATATTTCAGAGATGTTCTCCGTGGAATTTAGTTCAAGGAAAGTTTTTATTTCACCTTCAAAAAATTCTTTAAAGTCTGTTAATTTTGTAACATATGAAGGTATTCTTGTAATGGGATTATTATTTATATGCATAAGCTCCATTTCAAAAACTAGAGCATTATGATCTGATAATGGACAATTTATTATTTTGACATTACTTATTTTTGTTGCTAAATCATTGGATATGTATATCCTATCAATTATTGAACTAGTCTTATATCTATGAGAGTAAAAAGTATAAATTAATGAGTCTGGATCAGCAAATTCATTTATATCTTATATGGAGATTGCATCTATAAATTTTATAAGTGTCTTTGATATAGGTAACTTTCTTCTCTTACTTTTTGAATCTGTATCTTTGTCATCTGTTACACAGTTGGAGTCTCCTGCCATTATTAGACTACCTTTAGTTAAATGTAATATTTTTTCAAAATGATGTTTTACTGTTTCTACACCAAGTCCTGGTATCCAATATAGGTTAACTAAAGTGTATATTTTCCTATTCAACTCTATATTCACTAAGCAAAACATACCAGATGTGTCTTGAAAAGTGTTAATTATTTTGGGAGAAATAGTTGTCTTATGCATTAGTATGGCTACTCCTCTCTTCTTTTGTTTATATTGATAACTTACTAATACTGTGTAGTTATTAATATTGAGATTGTTTATATCTTTATCTAGTAGATGTGTCTCCTGAAGAAATACTATTTGTGGATTGTGTAGATTTATGTATTTATATAGACTCCTCCTTTTGATATTATTATTCAGTCTATTAATATTTATAGACAGATATTTCATGTGTTGGTTTATGTTTAATTTGCATGACAGTAAATATACATAGTTTTAACTCTTGGCTTACACTATATGTATAATTTACACTATTCTTTATATGGAAGTTCTGCTTATTTTCTGTAGACACCAAAACAGTATAAAAAATAATGAAACTTCTAAATTAACTAATTCGAATTGGTTACACCTTTTCCTATCTCTATGAGGTAATGTACCTCTTTGCATGAGTAACATAAGTACCCACACAAACCTTCTAAATCTGTGAATAGTGTTTAGACTAATGTCTCTTAACCTCATAACTTAGTATGTCACTGTTTACATATATCAAAGAGTTAATATGATCAGCTAATAGATAACTATATGCAATTTTGTGTGTAAGTATTAATATTTATACATCAATAACATGCTTATACTAATTTAATCTTACTTATAGAGTTTCTTATAATCAGGGTTCCAAAAACAATTTTTCAATTACATTTAACAAAATTTGTTTCATCTTAGTACAACATTTAACATATCAATCCAACATGACACAGTTGCTTTAATTCACACTGCTAAGACACCAATACCTTGTCGATTAGATATTATGGTTAAAATTCTCATATTATTTATGTTCTTTTTAGATTATAGTTTCATTAGACTCATAATTTGTTTAAGGTAATTTTTCACTTCTAGAGTCTGTATCATGTAATATCTGTGCTATAAGAATATTATCTATTCTATAGTTATATGAGTATTTCCCATTTTCTTCCTCACTTTTAATGGAATAATTAGATTTATTATCGCTTAACTTTTGAGAAAGTAGTTATTCAAGTCATATTCCAGAACTCTTTACAAAATTTGTGTCAACTTATATGACAATATATATACATATATACATTTATATATACTTACATATACATGCAATGGTCTTTACACATCTTAAGGTTCAAAAATACTCAATTAAAATGCACTGGAGAGATAGGCTCCTGACCCAGAAAGTGGGCAGACTGAAAAAGAACCTTAATGTTTGGATGGGAGAGAGAAAAGCACCCCAGGGATCAAACTGGCCACCTTACCAAACAAGAGTCCAGGTAAGCAAATAATGTGGAAAGAAATAGCCGGATATTATTATGATTAGGCTTATATAAGCCTTAGGGTTGATATTCCAGCACCAACATATGAACCTATGTAATTATTTATGATTTCTGTTGTATATATGTAATATTCTAGTATTGGAAATTCTTAATATTAATCTCTATATCTACTTATATAATAGTGTCTTACTGCATATCTAATAATATTTAACTTTTTTCTAACAATAACTATGTGTAAGTTGCTATTTCTGTTGGTATATAAAGTAGCTATTAGAAAATTTTGTTTAGTGTCTGCTAAATCTAATCATGTTTTATGTGCTTAATACTGTAATTATATATGTATCATAACTTCTCTTATGTCTTTTATTTGTTAGTTTCGTAATTTAGGTGTACTAGCACTTTAAGAAGTGCTCGTTTTCGGATTTACTTCCTTGACTTGTAATGCTGCAATTACGTTTTATTTAAGGGACGTTATACGCAAGCATGAAGTGCTCGCAATGAGAAATTATACATTTAGGTGTTGCTTGCGTGTGTATTTAATGCTGCTGTCTCGTGGACAGAGCGGGAAAAGTAGTGAAGATTTTTCTTAATGTTCAAGGCATCGCTTGTGGTAATATTTTTTATTGTGTAGTTTTATCTGTGTTATATGCGGGGCATATTTCATGACACATCCTAATAAAACAAACAGCACCTAGTGCGTTACTGCATATAAAAGATTTAATATGACATTCTAGTAGAGTAAAATAAATTACTGTGATAGCATATAAGGGTTTAATCTCTTAACTAACTACAACCATCCAGTACAACTCAATCATCTTCCTTATATATATCCCTTTTCTCCTTGTAGTTGGAGAATTTTAAGATGTGCTCATTTTGGGATTTATTTCCTTTCCTTTCCTAGTGATATTGCAATTATGTATTATTTAAAGGGTGCCATACGCAATCATGAAGTGCTCTCAATGAAAAACATAACATTTAGACATTGCCTGCATGAATATTTTAAGCTGCTGTCTCGTGGACGGAGCGGGAAAGTAGTGAAGATTTTTCTTATCTTTCAAGGTATCGCTCGTGATAATATTATTATTTTTTTTTTTTGCATAGCTAAAGCACAGTTCAAGCATCTTCAATAAACACATCATTACCACCCCTTCTAATCAGAAAGCTTTGTTTATGTATGTTAAATACAATAAGAGCCTATGTGGTGCACCGGGATGCGACAACATCATATTTCATACAGCCAGATATGTACGCACACTCAAGCTGTCTTTCTATCTCAATAAAGTAAATCATTACGACAGTAAGTACTTCAACCATGCAAAATATCTAACACAAACATATCATTTATCAAAAAATGTATTTATCCCCACCACCCCCCACCCCGGTTGGAAAGCTTAGATTAGACATATTATATGAATAAAGCATTCAGAGATTTTATAACAAATTGCTAGAATAGCTAAATATATGGTGAGATGGTTGTATCAGCTTGAATCAAATATCAATTAGCACACATCTTAAATATATCACTCTATGCATTTTGTTTGTTAATGATTAAGTCAGAGATGTAGAGAAAGAAAAACACTGTTATCAGGTTTCAAATATATTTGTATAGATGTAAGTGATAATGATTAATTTACTTAGTTTATATTTATTCTAAATTAAAGTGAGATAAAATAAATAAAAACTGTACCTGTTATATTACTGTGATTTATGACTGGAAGATTTCCTGTTAGTTTTTATGACATTGTTTAAAGCTTTGTATTACATGTAATATATAAGTTATTTGTCCTTTAGTTTTTTTTTTTCTTTTGTTCAACAGTCTAACAGTTGTTTACTTATGCATTTCTTTTTGGTGTACTGTTTGTCCAATCCATAGATTCTTCTTGTGTTAAAATGTTATTTGTGGTTAGATATTTTATTGCTGAGTCCACTGTTTCAAATATTTTTATTCCTACTGGAAGGAAAATTTGAAGTCTTGCTGGAAACAAAAATGAGTTTTTAGTTGTTTCTTTTTCAAGATGTTTATTATTGGGATTAATTCTTTTCTTTTGAGAACCACTTTTGTAGAGTAGTTATTATCAAATCTAATTAATGCATCATTATATTTAATGGGTGAGTTAGTCCAAGCATTCTTGAGGATGAGTTCCTTGTCTTGCATGGAGAAAAGTTTTACAATTATGGATCTTGGTTTTTTTTTAATTAAAAATGCATTCCCAGAAGTTGAAAATGACCTGTGTGCACGTTCTATACCATAAGAAAGGGCTTCCGGTAATTTTAATACATTTGGGATCCAGGTAGTAAGAAAGTTTATTATATTATCTCCTTTTGCTTTTTCTGGCAGACCATATATTCGGATATTATTTCTTCTCATTCTGTTTTTCATATCATCTATTTTCTCCAAAAGATGTGTATTTTGCTGCAGTAAAAATTAAATTTGTTGTTCTTCTTGTAGGAGTCTGGAATCAATGTCATTTAATGACTGTTCTATGACAGAAATTTGACCTTTCTGTTGTGTGAACATTTCCTGAAGCTGCTCAAGTTGTTGAGAACATTTTTCTTTAAAAGAGTCCAATTTATTATCCATTTTATCTATTTTAGTTGTCAACTCCTGAATATTTAAAATAAGTGAATGTAAATCTCTTTTGAATGTTGGGTCCTGAGGTGGATTCCTGAGATGGCTCATTCTGAGTAGCTGATGCTGCTGTTGATTTTCTAGTATTTAATTTGACAGGAATTTTCCAATGAAAGTTGATAAAAATTATTCTGATGATGTCTCTGGATATTACAAAGTAGTTGGTAGTGAAAATATCCTCTTATTGTTCTTTTTTTCTCAAAATCTCTGTCTGAAATATTATTGAGGAAATAGAGCTGTGTGAAAGTGCTGTTACCAGATCACCATCTTGGCCACACCCCTCCTAATTTGGTGTTTTGAAAGTGTTTGGAACATACTTCTATAATTTGTCTCAAGATAATTGTGTACAATTTTGGTAAATTAAGTTGAGATCTCAAGTCTGTAATTGTATAGTTGTGGTAAGGGTAGAGGGCTTGAATTCTCAAGTCTTTCAATAAAGGGTAGTTGTTGAGATTTATCATTGAGTTGTTAATTTTTAAATTTGGGTTATTATGGATTGGTTTAAATATGTCCATTGCTGGCCCAAGATCTAGGGAAGTGAACAACTTTTGAAGTACGATAATGAAGTGTTTTATAGGGTCAGTGATCTTATAAGCTGTTATATGTTTTGTGGTTAGAAAAGGAAGAGCTCTAGGATTAATTTCTAGAGATTAGATATAACTGTGATATATTTTCAACCAGATGGGAGACCATTTGTTGGTTGAAGGGGAAAATTCTGCTATCTTTAATATTCTGTTACTATTGATAATGGTATAGTATAGTATAGTTTAAAATCTAGTAAGTTTAAACTCCCTTTTAGCTTTGCTAGAGATAGTTTTTGGTATGATATTCTTGTTTTTTAGGCTTACAAATGAACTTGGCCAGGAACGTGTGTATTTGTTTGAAGAATTTGTTATGTATTACCACTTGTGTGGTTATGAATGTATGGATAACTCTGGAAAGAATATTAATTTTGATTATCGAGACCTTGGATAAGAATGGTATTTTGAGATTGTTCCATTTGTTGCAATCTAGCATTACCATATTCCATTTATTCAGCATTACTTCGATAAAAATCTTTTTTTGTTTTGGAAAAATGTAATCCTGAGATATTTGGTTGAGTCTTTTATTTTAATTGTGTCTAAAAGTGGGATTAACGATAATAATTTGGGAGGATTTAAGGGGAAAATATATTTTTTAAGTAAAGTTTATAATTAGATATACTTGAGAAATAGTCAATTTCTTTTAGTGATTTGGATATATCAGTGGTGGTGGTGGTGAAGTAAATGTTTAAATCATTGGTGAAAGCTGTGTAAAAGATTTTATAGTTGAAGAGAGATGGTGGGTTATGATATGTTTTCTGTTTAATCTACAGGGACATAGGTTTGAGGTGTAAGTTGAATAAGAAGGGGGTAAAGGGCGTCCTTGACTCATCCCGTTTTTAATCTTTATTCTGTTTGATAAAGTTCTATTAATATATAGGTTAGTATAAGGGTTTTCATACAATATTTTAATTATTTGTATGTATTTGCTAGGAAACCCAAAATAAGGTAAAAGTTGAATTAAGAAAGTGATATTCACTCTATCAAAAGCTTTATGGGCATCAACCACCATTGTGTATATGGGTGTTTTCTTAATGTTTGCAAAGATTATCATGGCTTCAAGAGTTAAGGTGTTATCACAAGTCTGTCTAGATGGAGTAAAACCTGATTGTTCATGAGAAATAATGCTGGTAATAACATTTTTTAGTCTATTTGCTAGTACTGAAGTAAGAATCTTAGCTTCTATATTTAGTAATGATATTGGTCTATAGCTACCACGGTCTTTAGGATCTGATTGTTCTTTCAACATAAAAATGTTTTTTGAGGCAATAAAGTGTAAATCATTTATTTTGTTGTTTATTATGCAATTTAGTACCTGTTGTAATATTTTAGCAACTAGTGGTGTGAAGCACTTGTAAAATTCTGGGGTGAGGCCATCTGGACCTGGAGCTTTGTTGTTTTAAGATTTTTAAATGTGTCGATGATTTATTTTGTTGATATTGGGTTTGTTAGATTATTTTGTTGGTTAGTATCTAGTTGCGGGAAAACTATATCTTGAAGGAAAGCTTCCCTGTCCATTTCTGAAGATGATAAAGATTGTTCTCCACAAATCTGAGTATAAAGTTGTTCAAAGAGGTTTATTATTGCCTGGTTATTTAAGTATGATTTGTTCTGGTGGTAAATTTCTGTTATAATGGGTGTGTATTTGTGTAGAGAAGTTAGTCTCGCTAAGGCCCTGGATAGCATTTGAATAGTCTCCAAGTATTTGGCCAAGTTTCTCATTTTGTTAAATGATAAGTTTCTTATCTCTTTTAGGTATAGTTTTTTTTTGTGTTTTTCTTAAGAGGTCTTTGGTGTTTCTGTTAGGACCTAACATTAGTTCCAATTCTAATTGCTTTATTTTTTGTTTTAATACAAATTCTTCCTTGGAGAATAATTTTTTATAGTGCGTTGCTTTGTTAATCAAAAGGCCTCTAATCTTTTGTTGAAGCCCATTCAATGGCTAGTGGTAGTTGTGAATTGACTAGATTTAAAGTTAGGGAGTTTAGTAGCGTAGTTATGCCTTCTAGCACGTCTTGTTTATTTAAGAGACTGGAATTCAATGTCCAGTTGTAGCCTATGTTAGATTGTTGTTTATTGTCCCATTCAATGAGAAGTGTGATTTTTGAGTGGTCAGAAAATAATCTGGTATGTGCATGGGTTGTGACTTTCATGTTAAGGAATGTTTCAGAGATTAGAAAGAAATCAATCCTCAACCACATTTTGTGACATTGTGACTAGATGGTGACATTTTCTGTTGTATTGTCTCTCCCAGAATACTTAAAGGGATCAAATAGTTTGATGACTTGTTTCTATTCCCTAATTGCTAGTGTGGTCTGTTTGTTATATATTTTATTTGGATTAGATCTATCTTTATCTGGATTTTGATAAGAGTTCCAGTCACCCCCAATAATTATAAAGTTATCTTTAAATTTTGTTAATAAAGTGTATAGTGACATGATAAAGTGCTGTTGGTTTTTACATGGAGCATAGATCTTGAGCACTAATACTGGTTTGGGAATTGTGGGGTTGATGTAGACTATATCACATCATCTTCCCTCTTTATCAGTATCAGTTTTAATTATGTTACCTTGGAAATCTTGCTTTATTATTATTGCAACTGCTGCATTATTTGTTTTTCCCTCTGAAGCTGTGATTTGTCTTATCCATTTTTTTTTTGTCTATGTTTGTCCATTGTTCATTTGCAAGATGAGATTCTTGAATTAATATTATTTTGGTTTTGGTTTTAAATATAAGATGCAAGAATAGATTTATTTTGTTTTTTAATTGTAGGCCTTTAACATTCCATGATTTTAGTTCCCACATTTATCTCGGTAGTGTCCTTGATGTCATAAAACATTTATAGATAGTTTGTGTATGGTTATTCAGGTAAGCTTATTTTACATGTGTTTGATTATGGCATCTGCCTATTCCCGTTCCAACCCAATGCCTAATCATTACTTCAGTAGACCAAGAATAATGAGGGGAAAGAAATATGTTTTTAGTGTACAAATACTATTTTCCACTTGTATGTGTAAGGGAGTATTTTATTTTTTATCCATTGTCATTTCCGTATGATTTCCCTTACAGTCAATAATAACAGTGTAGAGAAAGCCTAACGTATCAGTTCTAAAACCAGCACTTCTTAATACTATTTCCTATTCTCTACATCTGCAAGATACTTGTAAAGCAATTATATAAAAACAATCTACTAATACATTTATAAACAATACAACTTTTTAAACCCCTTTGTATTTATCTAGTATTTTTGAGCATAAGCAGGCTTTTAAGGGAATCAAACTTTAATACTTTGGAATTTTAACATGTCATGGAGTCAATACTATATTTTAATAGTCTTCTAACATACTCTTTGCTATAGCTCCATAACTGATTTCCTTTAGTTTGTCAGATGTTTCGCAGTATTGAACACAATCAACATATTTAGTACCCAGACATACATTAGTTATTAAATATTTAGCACTCGTAGTGTTAGGAACAGTTTACATTACTTCTGTTTCCATTGTTAGCATGTATCCAAGACTAATACTTGAGCAGTACATGCTTGCTGCTAAGTATAAAGTTAACATAAGACTACTGAAAGAGCAAATTAGTGCTCCTGCTGGTAATATGCAACTTTATACTATAAGGCTTGTCCAACAGCCTGACAGGTAAAGTCTGAGCAACCTTTATTTTTTCAAAGGTACCCATTATTAACATATTATTAGTTAACCTCTCTCCTTGATTGTTACACTTTTATAACACAATCAGAATTAACATGGCAGCCTCCCGAGCAAGTGTTTTTATCATTGTAAGAAAGAGAGAAATAAAATACTTCTAAAGTTATGTTATGTAAGAGGTTTCTCAACAATTAAACCTACAATATCAGATACACAATTTAAAACTCTTTCTCTGATAATTGTAAGGTATTGCTAATTCTGGTACAGCAAAGCATGTTAAAAAATATATACATTAGTTCATATTTAGTAAATTAATTTTCAAGCGGTAGCGTTGTCGCCTCACAGTAAGACGTCCTGTTTGATTCTCAGCTAGAGCGTCTTCTGTGTGGAGACATACGTGAATGGGAGTACCTTCGTTGAAGGTTGTGCATCTGGGCCGGCAACTCGGCATGTAAAAATCTACTGCCAGTCATTAGTGGACCGGAGTTCCGCTGTGGCGACCCCTAACCGGGAAAAGCTGAAAGACACAACAACAACAACTCTTCAAGCTTTCAAGCTAGTGTCAAATATTACTTTGCAGTCTTTCTTCCCAAGCAGCAAAAGGCTGTTAGATTTAAGGTATTCTGCAAGTATTACAGAATAAACTTATTTAAACTGATTTTTTATTCAGTACCTTATGATGATCAGAAAAGCTGGGAATCATAGCTGAACATTCTAACTATTATAATCCTGCTGAAATCTTGCTTCTCCAGACCTCCAAAGCTTCATTTCTTCATATTGAAGTTTTTATTGCCAGACTGTTTTTTCAAGACGTTTATGGCCTCGGCTTACTTTGTAGGTGGAAGACAATTCATTGTAGAGTCCTAGGAGGTGGTAACCTTTGAATTGGTCCACCCAGCAAACAGAAACTGCATTTTCAGTTTTAAGTTATCTGCGGTGGTGGTGCTGCGGTAGCATTGTCACCTCACAGTAAGATGCTGTCCAGTTTGATTCTCAGCTAGAGCGTCTTCTGCGTGGAGACATGCGTGAATGGGTGTACCTTCGTTGAAGGTTGTGCATCAGGGCTGGTAACTCGGCATGTAAAAATTAACTACCAATCATTAGCGGACCGGAGTTCCGCTGTGGTGACTCCTAACCAGGAAAAGTCGAAAGACACAACAACAACAATTGCAGTATTTTAAGTTCCCTACTCACCTCGTGGTCAGCCGTAGCATTTTAGAGGCCTAGCCAAGGAGGAGCCAGCTTAAATTAGAAGGACTCGGACTTAAATGACTCCCAGATGGTCAGAAAAGCATCTGAAGCTTGTTTCACCCAGAATTTTCTTCATTTTGATTCCAGAGAGAGAATTTCTTTGAAAACTGTTTGGAAGGTTGCTTTAGCCTCCTTTGGATTATCAACTTTATATTTTCCATCCTAAACTTGCAGAGTGTGTTTGGATATTTAATTTTAAATTTTATATTTTTCTCTATTAGGCTTTTGCAGAAAGGTGAGAGCTGCTGCCTTGCTTGTCTTATTTGGATGGGAAGATCCTGTGCAAAGATTTTATTTTTATTCCAGGTAACAAAAACTTTCTTTTTTGCAGTAAATAAAATCTTTGAAACATCTTGGTAGTTTAAAAGTTTAATGCATACAGGTTTGGGTTTGTTTGTTGTTTGTGATTTTCTTAAGGCATGATGAGCTCTTTCTATAATTATCTGTTGTGAATCTACAGATTCCTCCAGCAATAGTTGCAGTACTTGTTTGATGGTCATTATTAGGTTATTGTGTGTAATGGTTTCAGGTATTCCCCTGATAATTAGATTATTCTTTCTAGAGCATGTTTCAAGGTCTTTCAGTTTAGCTTGCATGGATTGAATTTCTTTTTGATTGGAATCAGCTTTTTGTTGTACAGTGTCTATTCTTATTTCATTTTCCAGGATTTTAGATTCTGTTTTTTCCACTCTGGTCAAGATTTGGTTGAAGGATTCTCTAAACGTTTTAAATTGTAAAGAAAGGTCTTGAATTGCTTGCTGTATAGGCAGTAATGCATCTTTTATGTCATCTTGGTTGGCTGGCTGATCAGATTTATTTTTATTCTAAACTTTTGAAATATCCGTTGGATTTGTAGTCTTCTGTTTTTTAGGTGTTGTATCGTTTTCAGGTGAAGCCAATACTGCGTATTTAGTTTTTGTTGTAGAGGTTTCCATAGCATTTTCTCCCCTTGGCATTTTGTATTTAGGTAGAATGCAGCAGTTCACTGACTCAGTAGGCCTCAGTACCAGATGTCATCAGCTTTATTTTTTAAATCTTAGTCAATCCTTCTGGTTTTTGTATTTTCATCTTCTTCTTTTTGGTATTTTTTTGTTACTGTAATGTCTTTTAGGTGAATATCTCTTATCCTTTTGTTGATTTAGTTCCTTTGGGTTAGCTGAAAGAGGTTTTTTTTCCGGGTAAAATCAGAGAGCTAGAAATAGCAGTGCTTACAGAACTGCCATCATCTTTGATCTTGATTCTAACTTATTTCTTTTTAACCTATAATCATCCACCAAAATACTCATGAAAGTAACCTCAGTGTCATTGAATAATTTCACCAAATCTTTGAAAAGTTTATCTTCTTTTCATATCCCATTTGGAAACTTGAACTGTCTTAACCCAAATGGTACCACTTTGAAGTTAATGCAATATTCTAAGTACATCACCTTGTATTGTGGTGTCTTCATGTGTGTGTGTGTGTGTGTGTGTGTGTGTGTGTGTGTGTGTGTGTGTGTGTGTGTGTGTGTGTGTGTGTGTGTGTGTGTGTATATATATATATATATATATATATATATATATATATATATATATATAAAATTACACTTCAAAAGATCTAAAACTCATAACATCTAAATTCAAAACCACAAACATCTAAAACCCAAAACATCTAAAACCCATAACATCGAATTTCATAACATCTAAACTGTGCATCACAACATCAAACACTACAAATCACATAAAAATAACATCCACTCCACCTATAACAACACCAAACTAACAAACACACTTTTTACTACGTTAATGCAGTGGGGCAAGCCCCGCTGCACCCCCCCACACCCCAGGTAAATTAAATATACCAACTCTGAGATCGCACTACAGTGGGGAAAAAGTTAATTTCCTAACTCCACCGTATGGCAATCACCATAAAGAATGTACACATAATGTCTATATCATTTACCTGTATGGCCTAAAAAACACATACACAGTGGCAAAATAAACACTATATAAATAGTATAAGTTACTACACTATATACATACAAACTACAACATCTCATACTGATACCACAAGAATAATAGATTAAACGTTTCATGATACACTATTAAATATTATACATTTTCAATGTTCTGAAATTTTATGTTATGGATTTTAGATGTTTTGAAGTGGAACTATATATATATATATATATATATATATATATATATATATATATATATATATATATATATAGGCTTACTATCAAAATATCGACATTCATATACATGAACGGTCTTCCAAAAATGACATCATCTTGCATGAATATTAATGAGGGAAAACATCAACTCAGTTGATCAACATCAACAGAATTGACATTTATATCGAAATTGGAACATGCTGGCAGTGTAGGTGCAAATGTACATTAAACACCTACACTGTCATTCAAATTTTACAAGGGGGCAAGCCCCCCTGCACCCCACACCCCCTGCAAATTAAATATTCTAACTCTGAGATCACACTACAGTGAGGAAAGGGATACATTTCCCAATCCGCACTGTACCACGACTCTACTCATAACCTCAAGTTCATATCAGCGAATGCACACTTGCATTTACTGATATGTAATCTCTATCTCCTAATGTTCAGCAACACAGAAAGTCGACTAACTAGTGTTCGACTTTCCGCGTTCTCTGAATTAACATTCAACATTTTATTTAGAGTGTGTGTATGTGTTTGCATTCAGGAGTGCTTTCCCTTAGCTATCACTTCCCCTCAACTGATCCTCTGACACCAGACATGTTATTCTAGTTCAAGCCAGTAGTGTCACACTTAGGCATCCTACTTTCTAACATTACATTGAGGTTCCACTTACCAGAGTATTTAATTTGGTCTACAATTCCTCCATGTGTACATTCCTGTGTAAAAATGGATTATTTTAATCCTATTTCACCTATAACTGTTATGAATAAATGCTATCTAGTGGAAATAACTCTCTAACTCTGATGCTACTCTATTGGAAACTGTATACTTTTATAAAAAAGTTTGTTTTGCAATTATTAAGTAAAAGGATACATGGATCATAATGGGAATGCAGACAGTACAACACATCACAGAAAAAAATTAAATTTGCCTGACATTGTTTTATACAAATGGTGTTCTTTGAAACCTTTCAGAAAATATTATTTTGCAGGGTTATGCTATAAACAATTTCATACCTAAAACATAATTTAATAAAAAAATGTCTCTACAAAGTTATGTACCAGTGTAATGCTAGCTGCTAGCTTAACTGGATTCCATTTTCCTTTCCTATAGAATGGTTAAAGGTAGCAAGGGGTTACCGCAATATTTTATCATATTGCAAAAGGAGACTTTGATAAACACTCAGCAGATGTTATCAGAGTTAAAGAAAGCAATGACCGCATTTTAAAACTGAAAAATACTTCTGAATATTTGGTTTTGCAATCACAACATTTATTAAAATACTTTAACAATTTATTCAGAAGCAGAGACCAATGCAGCACGAAGAGAAAGATGCAAATTATCAGAAAGCTGAATGATCATCATCATCAGCCCTCTTTTTCCCACCTTTTTCTACATAGGGTCAGGGTATCATGTTAACTGTTGCCAGCTCTCTCGATTAAGTGCCACACTCCTGCCTTCTTCAGTACTCATGCCTGACTGTCACAGATCTTTCATGCAATACATCCACCTCTTTGTTGGACATCCTCGCTTCCTCTTACCTTCTTTCTGTCTGTCCCAAATCTTCCGCACCAGACTGTCTTCTGCTTTTCTGCATCTGTCCAAATCACCGTAATCTGTTCTATTTGATCTTTTCTGCAATTGTAGCTACTTTGGCTTCTGCTCTTATGTCCTGATTTCTTCGTCTGCCCCACAGTGTGCATCCTACCACCCTTCCCAGGCCCTTCATTTCCATCACGTCTAGCTTCTTCGACTGTTCTGCCTTTAATGCCCAGGTTTCTGTACCATACAGTAGTACTGGTTGCACCATTGTCTTGTACACCTTACTTTTCAGCTTCTTTGGAATTCTTCTGTCATAGACGACACCTGACACTCTGTGCCAGTTGGCTGCAGCCCCTCTGATTCTAGCTTCACCTCTTCATTCAAACATCATGTCTCCTTAACCACCCCTCCCAGATACTTGAAGCTGTTTACCTGTTCCACTATCTTCCCTTCTAGCTGAATGATGTAAGTCAAATAAAGAATGAGAAAGAGTAAAGTCAAGCAGCGAGGCAGACAGCATGTTTATGAGTTCCAGCTTATTTTCCTAATACAAGAAAACAGTTACTTGCTTTGAATGTATTTTGCAGGTATGCTTAAAAGTCAAAGCATAAAGAGAATGAGATGTGGGACTGTTATTTGTTATCACAATACACAGATCAGTATAGTGATAATGGAATATAATGCAAAAAAGACTATTTTTTCTAGGCATTACAAGAGGAAATACATGAATACTTGCAAAATACATTCAAAGCAGGTAACTGTTTTCTTGCATTAGGAAAATAAGCTGGAACTCATAAACATGCTTTCATGTTTTACACTAATAAATTTACAGTAGCTGCTTAAAAAGATTGAGTCAGCTATTTAAAACATGGTTTTACTTTTAATTTATGTTAGTAGATCCTTTCAGAAATTGATCTGAAAGATTTAGCCTGTCTTCTTATCTCTCTGTTTAGTCTTCTATTAAGTGCCATATTCCCTATTTATTTATTTATTTTTTGGGCTAAACATTCTTCTGTTACTGGGGAGGTGCAGTGGTATAGCAGGTAGCACTGACACCTCACAGCAAGAGGTTCTCTGATTCAATTCTCAGCTGGGGTGCCTTCTGTGCAGAGTCTGCATGTCTTTCCTTTGTTCATGTGGGTTTCTGCCAGGTGCTCCAGTTTTCCTTCCACACTCCAAAGACACGCAGTAGGTAGATTGAGCACTCTACATTGGCCATAGGTGTGAGTGTGTGTGTGTGCGTGTGTGCGTGTGTGCGTGTGTGTGTGTGTGTGTGTGTGTGTGTGTGTGTGTGTGTGTGTGTGTGTGTGTGTGTGTGTGTGTGTGTGTGAGAATGTGTGTATGCGTGTGGTGCACCCATTGATGAGGGCTGGGCCTTGGGCTAGTAACCTGAGCCTGGTAAACTTCTAACTGCTACAGAAACAATGACCGTTGAAAGGTGCTTATTGCCCAATGTACCACATGGTGCATAAACTGGCCAGAGAGAGAGAGAGAGACTTCTATTGCTGACATTATAGGATAGTGAAGGAAGCTGTACATTCTGATCTCTTCCTTTTCATCTTCTGGATGCAGTGGCGGCTGGTGACTTCAAATCACAGGGGGGTTCAGGAGACAGCTGAATGGGTGGGGTCAAGGGGAGGGGGTGTGGTCAACCAGAAAGGGGAGGAGCTATGCACAAAACCACAAAAAACTAACTTTAATTAAATACGCTGCCCTGGGTGGCAAACCATCATTATGAAAGTCCAATCAAGACAAAAATAAGTGTAGAAGAATAAAAATATTTCAATGCATTGGCTGCATGACAGCTTACTTAATATCTAGATGGAAACAAAAGGTTGTGAGGCATGAAAAAATAAATTACTTTTTAAATACATTACTGGAATGCCAGTCAAAATCAAGTATAAGAAAAACCAGAAGCACTCAACTCAAACCACTTCTCCTTGCACCGAGTCCTAATTATAATATATTCAGCTTTATTAAAGTACCAAGTAACATGCTGAAAGTAGAAATCTATGTGATGCCCCACTTGTAAAAATGTTTCTTATCCAAAAAGACCTGCTGCCTGACAACTTGTTTCATGGGGAAAACATGATAAAAGTAAAAATGAAAAGCAAACAAGAAACAAGCTCAAGATACATTGCTTAAAGGATTACTGTACAGGTTATGGACCACACATGATTGGCATTCTGTTTAGTTTACGGGTAAAGTCTGTAGAGATGACTGGAAGTCTCCAACAAGTGTAATGAGCTTTTTAAAATAATGGAATCCTGTCCTTTAATACCCAAGGCTTATACATTATCTAGTCAAGTATTCTCTGCATGGCAACAACAGAAAGGCTTTCAATGTTGGCAATTCTTTAACAGTATGCTTATTAAAGCTTACTTGCATCTTACAATCTCAGACAAGCTTACCTTATGGTCATTAAAGCATTGCTACTAAAAACACAGAGCAACAGGCACTTTGAGTAATAAGCATAAATCAACAGTACAAAAATATGACAGAAACCAGACCATTCTGCAAAATCAAGGACAGATGAAAAGCCACTGTAGTACTTATGCAGTGTGTCCTCCCCATCCAAGGTAGATACAACTACTCCTTGCCTTGCTTGGACATATCCAGAGTCACTACATGGGGGAGTGGGGTGCAACAAGCATGTCACAATTTGAAATCTCTCTGGCTGACTGTGATGGCCCTGACACATTTGTCATACCTCTCAACCTCAAGAGCAAGAAATCTGGACAAAGCCATACACAGAAGTGGGACAAAGGCCCAACAATAAGGACAATTTTTAAATATTGCTCTAATAAACTTAGAAAGATAATAGAATAGGTCTTGCATTAGTATGAATTTTCTGAAGGGTATAAAATCTGAAACTCAAATGTCTGTCATTTTCTAACTTCAGTCTTTAGTGATGTCACTAATTTGCCAAAAAACACAATTTTATGAAAAATGGACAAAAACGTGATGCAAAAATATAAAATAGACACACAATACAGCTGCTACCTGTCAAAGAAGGGACACTTTAATATTAGTACTGCTACCTTGAGCAGCTGACAAAATATAAAAGAATCTACATGCATTTCAAGTAATCTATAACTTTGATTATTACAGTTATTTCTTAATTGTAAACCCTCCATGTTTTCTTCCAAAATTGCTATTTTGTGGAGGGATTATAAGGGGAAGAGCAACATTTTGAGCCAAAATTGGGGACAGTTGAGAGGTTGGCTATGCCTAATTCTATAAAGCAATTTATTTGCATGTACCTCTCAACCTGTTAATGCAGTAAATCTGAACAAGGCCAAATATATTGGGGCACATATAAACAGTACTAAAAATTGCTCTTGTATAAATTGAGACAGTTGATAGAACAGCTCTTACTTTAACATGCATTTTTCTGAAGGTTATGAAGTCTGAAACTTAGAGTGACTTCTGGCAAATCATTTAGGAATTAAAACTACAAATTTTATGAACAACAAACCAAAAATTAGAAGCAAAAATCTATTCATTCTTTGAAAATCTGGACAGTTGGGAGGTATAGTTCAGCTGGGCCTGTCTGAGTTTGCTGCCCTTCCCCCCCTGACAAAATAATGGTTGAATGGAGCCTCTGCAGCCATTCCAATGAACCATTATACTTGGCTATTTCACTCCATTTACCATAAACACTAATGTGCATGCTGCTTTACTTCTATGATGAGTTGGACTTCATTTGAAAGTTTTATTTTGTATTTTACAGCACAAACACTAAGTCATCTGTTAAACAAAGCAATGCAGTCTCACAATGAAAACTTAGCATTAAAACTTCTCTGCCCTTGAAACTCACATTCATTGAAACAGCAGTGAAACCCACATTCAAAGAAAATACATTTTGCCAGTGGCAGATAAAGATTAATTTTGGGCTGTTTTCGAATCATTGGCTCCTTGCATATGAAACATACATGTGCTCTTTGATACACCTTCCTCATTGTACTAAAATTATATTCCTTGTACAATACAGTACACTTGTTACAGGGTGTTTTAAATTTGTTTTGAACATTTTTTCCAGTAAGCATTGAAACAAACCATATGCACCCCTAATGGCAAAACCGCCCAGTTGAGAACATTTATCATAAAAAAGTCTACTCAGACTTCCACAGTCCACCATTATTAGTAAATATACACAATTCTACAGTCCACCATTATTAGTAAATATGCACAATTCCACAGTCCACCATTATCAGTAAATATGCACAATTCCACAGTCCACCATTATCAGTAAATATGCACAATTCTACAGTCCACCTTTATCAGTAAATATGCACAATTCTATCAGTAAATATGCACAATCTCTGAAGTCAGTCATCTAAATAATTCCACATTAAAGAAATCTGTAACTAATGAAGTGGTTGCTGCTAGCAATTACCTTTATATTTCATGGTTTCATCGAAAAATAAAGTGTCTGTTGCCCCTCAGGAATAAATTGCCTATATTACATTAAAAAAATGATAAGCTAGTAATAATATTACAAAAGGAAATGGATGGCAAACTGATAACGAACTCATAGTTAGTATCTTCACCAAGGAGAACATTCTCAGTATGGCAGCATCTACCCCTTGTGGGAGTAGAACCCACAACCTTCTGCATCAAAAGCAAGTACACAGCCTGTTGTGCTATAGTATTAACTTGGCAAAGCACTAAACTTCTATTCCCCTGCAGATCTCAGTTCCTTGTAAAATCTACTCAATACTCAACTGCATCTCAACTTCGCAGCTCAAGAAAACTGGAAAAAGCCAAAATGTATTGGGGGGGGAGTCAAAAGCCCAAAAACAGGGACACATTAAACATTGCTTGTATAATCTTGGAAAGTTGCTAGAATAAAATGTTGTGTTGCCACCATATATTTTACTGCCAAGGTCCCTGAGCAAAAAAACAGTCAGAGTAACATACCACTACGCCACATCAGCTGCTTTGTAAAAGAGAGGAAGACTGAAACTTAAATGGCTATCATTTAGTGAATTCAGTTCTCACCATAGCTATCAACCTCTTAGTACAAAACACCTGGACAAACCCAGTAATGAGGGAATACAGCCCTCAAACATATTCAGTGAATTCAGTTCTTGCCATAGCTGTCAACCTTGGCACAAAAACCTGGAAGAAGCCAATAATGGGGGAATACAGTCCCAAAAATAGGGACAAATTTAAAATATTCATCTTATAAACTTCGAAAATTGCTAAAAAAAAAAAGGTTGTGCTACTATGTATTCTGAAGAACATAAAGTTGGAAATTCAAATGCCGGTCAATTTTACTGCGGACAGAACAAAAACAATTTTCAGCAGAGACGCAGGGATTAAAACTGCAGACACATCTTTGTAAAATGGCAGGGCACCAGAGCAAATCCACACAAACATAGGCAGGAGATGCAGACTCCACACAGAAGCCACCCCAACCAAGAATCAAACCTGAAAACCTATAGCTGTGAGGCAACAATACTACCACCGCACCATCAACTATGCAAGGAATTAAACATTCAGAAACCTGAAGTCTGAAATTCAAATGCCTGTCAATTTTACTGCGGACAGAACAAAACCAATTTTCAGCAGGGATTAAAACTGCAGACACGTCTTTGTAAAATGGCAGGGCACCAGAGCAAATCCACACAAACACATGGAGGAGATGCAGACTCCACACAGAAGCCACCCCAACCAAGAATCAAACCAGAAAACCTACAGCTGTGAGGCAACAATACTACCACTGCACCATCAAATATGCAAGGAGCTAAACATTCAGAAACCCTTAAGTCTGAAATTCAAATCCCTGTCAATTTTATTTAACATTTTTTAATCAGGACAGTCTGACTTGGAACAAATAAACAATTTTCAGCAGAGGCCCAGGAAGAAATAATGCAGACATGTCTTTGTAACATGGGAGGACACAAAAGCAAACCCACACAAACACAGGGAGAAGATACAAACCCCACAAAGAAGGAACCCCAGCCAAGAATCAAACCCAAGAACCTGCAGCTGTGAGGCAACAATGCTACTACTACACAATCAAATATCAAGCATTGCAACATTTACAAACCACAGATATTATGAGGAACAGATCAGATCGAATATGAGGCAAAAATCTGAAATTTTTTTACAAATGGTGGTGGGTAGGGAACTCAAGTCTTTAACACCTGCATACAGGGTACAGGGTTCAAGCCTGAGGTTTTCCCTACCACACCACCATAAGCACCTGGGGCATTTTCACACACACACACACACACACACACACCAGTAAAGCATAAGCACCACACACACACACACCAGTAAAGCATAAGCACCACACACACACACACCAGTAAAGCATAAGCACCACACACACACCAGTAAAGCATAAGCACCACACACACACCAGTAAAGCATAAGCACCACACACACACACACCAGTAAAGCATAAGCACCACACACACACACACACACACCAGTAAAGCATAAGCACCACACACACACACACCAGTAAAGCATAAGCACCACACACACACACACCAGTAAAGCATAAGCACCACACACACACACACCAGTAAAGCATAAGCACCACACACACACACCAGTAAAGCATAAGCACCACACACACACACACACCAGTAAAGCATAAGCACCACACACACACACACCAGTAAAGCATAAGCACCATACACACACACCAGTAAAGCATAAGCACCATACACAAACTCCTGCCCGACGAGATCCTAATGCTCCTTCCCGACGAGATCCCTAATGCTCCGTCCCGAGTCCGGACGCGACCCATGATCCTGGTGAGTCTGTGCACTGTAAAAGTGCACAGACGTCTCCTTGTGTCCCCCTATGGGGACTGCTGGACTGCCTTGAGCATGCGCAGTAGTCCCGAATATAGTCGGGACTACTGCGCATGCGCAAAGTCCGAAAAATAATTTTTTTTTATTTTTCATTTTTCTTTCTATTTTTTATTTTGAGGGGCTGCAGTCCGGCAGCCCGATGCCATGAGCCGCCCCTGTCTGGATGAGAAGGTAAACCAAAGACCTATCTGCTTCAGTTGGAGGTAGCTCAGATTGATGTAAAAGATCCCACTGCATCTATCAAAAATAGTAAGGGAAGTTCAGTGATGCCCTGGCCAAATTTCCACTAGTAGTATAAATGTTACCTTGGGTCTATACTTTGAATAGAGGCCATTAACCTATGGGGACTAACCTATTGATAGATAAATCAATAAAATAATTTTTTTATGAATCAGTCATGTGCTTTATTTGCTAGTGCATGACCTGAGTTCAGCCTTAATTTAATTTTTATTTGTCAACGGTAATATAACTGGTTGTTGTGTACACTTAATATCCCCAACCTGTGCTACTAAAGGATAAAAAATGCAATGTATATGGGCAGTCCAGAGATGCACATAAGATGACATACTTTTGGAAGGTTGGAGGAAACACAGCTATCCACAGAAACCCCCACAAAAACAAGTGTCAAATCTGTGTCAGGATGGCCGAGTGGTCTAAGGTGCCAGACTCAAAGATTGAGCTCCTTTCAATGTTCATGGGGATTCTGGTCTCCATCTGGAGGCATAGGTTCACATCCCACTTCTGACAGGTGTGTTTTGTGCCTCTTTGTTCTAGTGGTAGGACTTCTGCCTTTAAGCGGTAGGTATGGGAGTTTGAAACTGTCCGTCCCAAACTCTTGGTGTGGAAGGGTGGCCTAATGGTTAAGGTGTTTGCTTTACAAACACAAGGTGCAGAGTTTGAGTCTCACAAGGGATAATTGGCTAGGCTTACAATAGCTCGCAAGGGCAGTTAGCTGAGTACTAACCTATGAAGGACATGCAGACTCCACAAAGACAAATTAAACAAACAAACAAAAAAGACAAACTGTGGAACTATAAAAACATCAAAAACAAAAAAATGTAGATGTCCACTAGTTCCATATATGATTTTCTCCACAAAGACAGTGACCAAAGGTTAAAACTTAACCTGAACACTACAGATCTGAGGCAGAGAAACACACTAACTCCTGAGCCACAGTGCTGTTATAAGATTATAATGCAATCACCTCAGTTTGTAATCAGTTGAAGGGGTTTTCCAAGGCTATATATTCAAGTCAGTTTACTTGCATATTATCTTTGTTTTATTTTTTGTTACTGTGAAGTAAGTATTATTTTCCTCATTTATGTGATTTGTATATTTTTTTGCAAAACATGATACAAAACAGTTTTCTTTCACTTTTGCTATCAGTTGTTGTATCTGATGTCAAACTGGAAATGCAGCTCATAGCAAGACAACCTATAATTTGCATAACGACATAAAATGCTTTGGCACCGCAGTACAGACATATGACATAAGTATTAGGAGAATGAGTATATGAACATAGGCTTAAGGCTCTGCATCACAGCTGCCTAACATGTGGTCAATGTCTTCACTGGGGAGTAACATTTTTTCTAGTTATGTTAATGTTCCATGCAAACCCCAGAAAATGCATTTCACCCAGTATTACCTACTGCATTGGTATGTCAGTATTCTGGGTCTAACGTCTGATTCGAGCTGCTGGAAACAGTTGTCAACCTCATCAATATCATGCCATGTATGAAAACTAAGTGCAGTTTGTGTCACTATGATGAGTGTAGCAAACAGTAGTGGCAACCATGTGAAGCTTTTGTCTTATCATAATGTGCCTAGACAGTATGCCAAAAGACTATCACTGTTATAAACAAATGTAATCTATTTAACAATTGACAAATGCAAACCATAAAAGATTTCTAGGTTGTACTTATGCACAAGTAATTTAATGAAGAAATGGGAATTATTTTTTAGTTTTACATTTAGGCATTTGTATTTCTAAAATCAAGTTTGATGATGTGTATATTTTATAACACAATAAGACGTTTCTGTTTTACATAATCAGGAAAAGTGCTGGCAATGTATTTCATCAAATTACTTCATTCTGACAAATATGAATAAAAAAGTTCACATAAGTATGGTGCAGTAAATAGGTGTCTAATTGCTATTTAAGTAATAAATATATAATCTGCTGCTTTCTAAATTATGTATTCCAAACTTCTTTTTTTGATGTGCAGGTGTTTCTGACTGCAGCTTGTTTTGTATATCTCCTCTTATAATTCACTTTAAGTGTTATATTTTGCGAATCACTATAATCAAAAATGCAATCTTCTAATAAGTGATAGGGATAAGACATAGAGCAATTATATCTTTTAAGTAATACACACATTGAAAAAACAGTTGTTTTGACACACAAAAAGGAATTTAGAATTTGCTCTCTTAGGAGTTATTCAACACAACACATATCCATATTTCAGTCTGAAGGATTCTGTGTGGCTTACAATTCTCACTCAAAAATCAGATGAAAAAAAACAAAAAAACTCTGAAGTCTTATGTTCTAAAAATATATGACACAGCCCCTAAAACAATGAACAGCAGTACAAACAGATGGTAAAACAAACTATCTAAGCTGATATTTCTGGTTCAGATTATGGAGCCTGTTTTCACCTACTATGAAAAAGAGTAAGCCAACAACCAAACAAAGGTCTTTTAACATCCATAAATGTACTTGTACATAATGTTTTCTAATTTGTTATGAAAAGGAATCAATAGGTCACGTTACAATATGGTGAAATTAACAATAAATTAAATAAGCTCAGAATTAGTCACATGTTGCCCAAGTCATATTGAAGCATACCAGAAATGAAGACAGATTGTCATTACTGGAATGAATACTAGAGTAAAAGGAGCAGATTGTGAATTAACAAGAATTTTTTAGCCATTTTGCAACTATACTGAATAATGCAGAGACAGCTGTGTAATGTGAACTCGTATTCTCTAGGCAAGCTATTACTAATATGCAAAGAATTAATCTCTTGTCCCAGAATAACTCTGGAGAGGGTGAAGTATTAAGTTAAATGATCATTCCTCATCAATCTCAATACCTGGAACTATTATAAAAAAGAGGATATGAACAAAACCTTGCTCAGATAAGCTTTCATATTTATTTGTATGTGTGCTGTTTCTGCCCTACCCTTATCACTGTTGCCATCTTGTTACAATACAGCATATAGCATTGCTGTTCCATCTTACCACAACAGATATGTGGTGTCTCTGGGTCAGACCTACCACAGCACTATGTGCAATGTAACAGTCTCCACCCCACATTGGCAGCATGTGTCAATCCCTTACTACACTAGTATGTTTGGTGTTTCTGTCATCATTCTTCCATAGTACTATGTGTGGTGTCTTTCTCACCATCCTAATACTGCAGTGTGTCATGTCCCTGTCTCAATCCTACTTCAGCAGTATATGTGATGTCTTGTTCTCAATCCTATCTCAGAAGTATGCGTGATTGCTTTTTTCATCATCGTATGATAGCGCTCTGTGTGAGGTCACTATTTCCATCCTATCAAAGTAATATGCTGAATGTCACCACAATAATTCTTTCACAGCAGCATGTGTGGTGTCTAACGCAATATGTGTGGAGTCTCTGTTTCAGTCCTATCTAAGCAGTATGTGTGATGTTCCTAGCTCTATCCTACCACAGCAGTATGTGTGATGTCACTATCTGTATCCTACTACAACAGAATAGTAATGTCACTATCTCAATCCTACCACAGGACTATGTGTGATGTCACTTTCTCCATCATGCAACGACAGTTTGTCTGATGCTAATATCTCCATCCTAAAACAACAGGATAGGCAATGTCTATATTTCCATCCTACCACAGTATATGTGATGTCACTATCTCCATCCTACCACAGCTATATGTGATGTCGCAATCTCCATCCTATCACAGCAGCATGTGTGATGTTATGATCTGCATCCTACCTTGTCAATATGTGTGATGTTAATATTTTCATCCTACCATAGAAGTATGTGCGATGGTTTGTCACCATCCTGTCACTGCATTATGCATGGTATCATTATCTCCATGCTTCCATAGCAGCCTATGTGGTATTACTGTCACTATTCTACCACAGCATATATGGTTTAACTGCCTCCATCCTGCTACACCAGCATGTGTGATGTCACTGTCACCACCATGTCAAAGCAGCAGCTGTTTTGTTGGTGTCTCAATCCTTCAAAAGCAGTAAGTCTAATATCACTACCTTCCACCTACCGCAGAAGTATAAGTGATGTCATTATCTCCATCCTGCCACAACAAGATGTGTGATATCACTATCTCAATCCTAAAGCAGCACCATGTGTTATATCTGTCATAGTTCTACCACAGCAGTATGTGTGATGTTATTATCTCCATCCTAGCACAGCAGTATGTGTGGTATTTCAGTAATAGTCCTACCCTAGTAGTGTGTGATGTCATTTTCTCCATCCTTTCACATCAGTAGGTGTGATGTCACTATCTCCACCCTACCAAATCACTATGTGTTCTCTCTGTCTCAGTTCTGTCACAGCAGTATGTGTTATGTAAATATCTTTGCCCTATCACAGCAGTACATGTAGTTTCTCCACTTCAGTCCTACCTCAGCAAAGTATGTGTAATGTCATTATTTGCATCCTGCTATAGAAGTATGTGTGATGTCACTTTCTCCATCATACCACAGCACTGAGTGGTGTCACTCTCTCAACTGTACCACAGTAGTATGTGTGATGTCACTATCTCCATCCTACCAATGCATTGTGTGTTGTGTCTCAGTTTCAGAGCTACCTAAGCAGAGTTTCTGTGATGCAGTATATATAATATAGCTATCTCTGTCCTACTGCATCACTGTATGTGGAGTTTCTGTCTCAGTTCTACCATGCCAGTATGTGTGATATCAGCATCAACATTATATTATGGTAGTATGTGCGATGTCACTACTTTTATCCTATGTGAAACTATGTACAATATCACCATCTCCATCCTGTTACAGAAAATATGTGTTTTGTGTCTCTGTCTCAGTCATAGTGTAATAATATGAGTGATGTCTCTATTTCCATTGTACCATATCAGTATGTATGATTTACCTACCTACATTCCATCACCATCCTGTTGCGTGATGTCTCTATCTGTATCCTACCACAACAGTATAGTCTCCATCCTATAACAATAGTATGTGTGTCATCTCTGTCTCCATCCTTCCATAGTGGTAGCTGGAGTATCTCTGTCACCATTTTGCCACCCCAGTATGTATGCTATCAACTGTCTCCATCCTGCCATAGCAGTACATTTGTTCTCACTGTCACCATCCTGCCATAGCTATACATTTGATCTCAGTGTCACCATCCTGTTTCATTAGTATCTGTGGTGTCACTGTCACCATCACTCTACAGTAGTGCATATGGTATCTCTCTCTCTCTCTCTCTCTCTGTCCTAGTCTGCTACAGTAGTATTCATTGTATCTCTTGTCACACTTTGTCAAACCAGTACAAGTGATGTGTCAGAGCCCAAACTTGCTACTGCACTATTTGTGTTGGCAGTGAATGCTACTGAATGTCTCTGCACATCCAGCTACTAGCCTTGGATTAGAGTCTCAAATGCTATTTAGTGGCATAAGTACCAATCTAGATAGACAACATCAAAGAAAGATGTAATGTTTAACAGAGTCATAACAGCAATGAAAGCAGCTTTACATATTTAATAAAAGTGTTACCACAAAAAGCAGCAGAGCTTGAGAACACACAAACAGGCTATGATGCCCATGCACTGGCCCAGTAATCAAGGAGCCTCAATCCTCACTACTAGCACCAGTGAGGGGCATGCATGTTGGGGGGATAACAAGTACACACACAGTAAAGTACAATTTCCCTTAAGAGCACACAGAGATCAGAGTCAGTCTAGGGTTGATTTCTCACTTTCTCTCCAGATCCCCAATAAGACTCCCCATTGGCACAGCTATAGGGTCCAGATCTCAACCTAGTGGTCAAGCTAAAACCTCCAGCACCCTCTCTGTCCAACTAGTGCTTTGTGTCCCTGCCCAAGTAGCCGACACACACACACTTTAAGATTTGATTTAGATACAAACACACAGACACTCCTGGGGATAGCTGCCACAGTTTCTCCAGCTATGCCCCCTTTCTGCTTAGACTATAATGTAGTACTGACTGCCACCAACCACTATTATCAGCTACTATAAGGCCCTTCCCAAAGGGTGACCAATTTCACTGTGTAATATTACTATTATCCAAATAGTAAGTGAACAGCAAAACTATTTGAGTGCCTTCGACAGTATCACGAAATACATGCAATGTACCCTAAGAGCTTAAATTATCTCTACACAAAACAGCCACAGTTGAAAAGTTTAAAAATATTTAATAATAAATAATAAAAACACAAGACAATACTCCTCGATTCAACACAGTGCTAATCAAGAGTTCAGAAATAACAGTAAACTTTAAAACAATATTGTAGGATAGTCTGACATGAGTATAGAAAACAGCTAGACTAATCTGGCTAAATTCCTATCTAACTCTAAGAAAAATCACAGTTCCAAATACTACTTACATATATAGCAAGCAAGTGCTGGTGAGTTGTTGTCAGATCTAGATAAAGATACAAAATGCTCATTCTTTCTCTCTGAGAAAGTCTTAAATTGATAACACCCAGTACTGCTGAGTCATTTCACATTACATCATTTTTATCACTTTTCCTTTAGGTCCCAGGCTAACAGAAACTCAAAATTTACATTTCTTTGTAAGCTGCATCTGGCCAGGAAGCCACATCAGTAAAAAGAAGCTTTTGCATGTAAAATCTAGTAATATCTCTGTCTTAATAACAATAGAAAGAATTTGCTAGCCCAGACATCTTGTCTCCAAGCTTGAGATCAAACACAGTTGTACTTCTTTACTTAACAGCTTTCTTTCAGCATGGTGCACTGTGGTTACATTTTTGAAGTTCAGCATATAACACAGTTTTCTTACATTTAGTTTTCTTACATTTGTAAAAACAAGCCTGTGGATTATATTAATATTTACAATGATATATAATTATCTACAAAATTATATATATCTAGGCTGGCAGCATTCACACAGGCCACATTAACAAAGTGGAAATAACAAATATCCAGAATCCTTGCTATTACCCACAGCACCTGAAACTCCATTATCTAGCAATTGTATTTGAGTATTTGTTTTTTTTTTTTTTTTTTTTTGGAGTTTCCCTATACTTGGCCAAGTGTAAAGAGAATGAGACTGAAACTCATCACAAGCCTGCCCCTCTTCTCTGCCTAACCTACCAATCCACATAAGTAATAACCAAATCCTCAATGGCATAGAAAGAGGGAGGGAGGGCCAGCAGAAGGTCCATGCCTAAATCTGACATCCCCACTCAGCTACACTCACATAAAACCCCTTTAGCCCCTCCTTTCACTTACCTCACTTCCTCCACAGCACTCATCCATCCAAACTTAGCCCTTCCCAACCCTCTACTTTACCTAAACTCTTTCCACTTCCCACCCAGCCCTAACATCCCTCCTTCCCAAACCTTTAAACCTCGCTTTTCCCACTTTTCCTCTAACCAAAAAAAAAAAAAAAAAACACTTGGAGAGTGTCTGGACAAATAGTTTTTTCCCAAACCTCATTTGTCCCAATCCCCTTCAATAACTCACACCACAGCAAAATGGCATTTAACAACCTTTATTACAACTTTTTTAATCACAACTTTGTTGGATGACATTCTTAAAATGTATTAATCACAGCAGGAACATTGATGTAACAATTTACCAGGGTAGTGTATTCCACCCACTCTGCCTCATTGTAAGCAGCATTGTCACAACTGGCCACTTAGTCTCTTATATCAAAGCAGTGTACTACCACTCACTTTCATCACTAACCAGCCTCCTTTAATCCAACACCCAACACCAGAGGGGGAACAGAAAAGGGACAAGCCTGCCTGTCTTCTCCTCCCAGCAGCCTGACACAGGCTGTCCCCCCTCACTTACTGCAATACTTTCAATAAACTTTCCAAAAACAAAGTCAGGAGTACATTAAATATATTGAATCCAAACTCGCTCAGGTGCACCCCATCATCTCTAAACCAAACTGAGTCCCTGTCATCAAAGTCCCTGTACTCTATTGCATGAATACCCAAATTCACCCAAATGCCTTGTCAACCTAAAATTAACAAACCAATGGGCCCACTCTATTCCTATAACTCTGCTGGCTTTCCTCCAAAATAAATGTGGCAGTATTTTAGACCACACAATACTCATACCTGGAAATGCCATCTTTAATGTAGTTAAATCCTCTAATATCCTATACACCAACTGTCACTTTGGAATTACTTCCAAATTGTTACCTGACACATGAACCACTAAAACTCATGGAATCGCATTCTGTGACTGTATGTCCACAAACTCCTCCATGATGCCATCTGAGTCCTCTGATACCATGCGATTTGACTCTCCACCTGAAGCGAAGTAAACCCAGCTCACTTCCATCCCACCTAACTGCAGTCCATTTCACCGGCCAATGAATATTGGAATGACTCAGAATGACAATCACTTTTCCTTAAAAAGTAAAAGTTACTGAAACGACTGCATTAACCAATTATCTAATATAAGAAAAAAAGATATTTGAAGACCAACGACCTACCCTCTCGATAACCTCCACTGACCTACCTTCTCTCGTCAAATCAGAAGCCCTTCCAATGTGAAAGGACTGAGTTGAAAACTTCTCTCCTGGAAAACCAAGACCCTGGAAAGCTCTTCTCATCATGCAGAAAAACTGATTTCCCATTATCACCTTACCCCCTTTTGACCAAAAACCAAATCCTAAAGATTCCCAGCATGAGAAAGCTATAACCTCCTAGCCCACCCCACTGGACAAAACAACTCATTTCTGTCCTTCCCCAGAACCATCTACATGCCCCTCCCCATCTGATCCATCTTAGATCTACACAACCAAATCTCTACCGATGCAGAAAATACTGCCACATCCTGCCAAACTGGTGACCCCAACAACTCTGACACCCTAAATGCTCGATGATGCATCCATAGTGACAACGCCACTAACAAATTATAATCTGCTGAATCACCATTCACTAACTCTAAACCTCACAACAAAACCTTCAGAATCTATCTTATCATTGGCCATCATCTGTCCACTCTTAACACTGCCAGCTCTACCCCATCTCTTCAATATACGAGCCACTGTCCAGGACTTCATGAAATCATGCAACCCCACCACCAGTGCAAATATTAATAGCAGCCAGTTTCATCTTTAACCAACTGGGCAGCCCTAACCTTGGACCCAAGCCTGAGCTAAGTATTGCAATTACAATTTTTCTAATCAAACTCCCTCTTCAGGCAGCTGCAAAACAAATCTATAAAAATCATGTAAAGCCCTACCATATGCCTTCCTTCAAGAAATTGCCCAAGGCTGCTGCACCAACTGCCTCATTACTTCATCTACCACATATCATTTGGCAACACAACTGGTTCACCTGCTGCCTCTGCGGCTAACTGCTGGAACCTGGAAAACTGAAAATGAGACCACCTGTCAGCAATCCGGTTCCTAGCACCTGCCAAATGCACACCTGTAAAAGAAAAGTTAATCAACAAACTCTGCAAAAACAGTTTCTGTAATATTAACAAAAGCAATCGAGATTTTGTTGTCTTTGACTGTAAAACTTGCACCAATGCAATATTGTCCAAATGAAAAATTACCCTCTTACCACTCAACCATTCTTGCCACATCACAGATGCAGCCCGAATCGGCATCAATTCTAAAAAAGCCACGTTTCTCTTCCATTCATCTTTCCAGTCATCTGGTCATCAAGCTGCAAACCATTCACTGCTAAAAAGTGCTACCATCCCAATACCCCCTGCCACGTCCATAAACAATTGCAACTCCCCTTGACCAACCCAATCCAACCGCGAAAAGGAAATGCTATTGAACTGATCCAAAAAGGTCAACCATAATGCTAAATCAACACAAACAAGTGAACTAACACTCACCTGGTGCTGTTTGCTTCACTCCTCTTTCAATAAAAATGCCACAGGCATACAAAATATATGACCAAGGTGACTTGCCTGGCAAGCATAATTCTATGGCCCCAATAGTTCCATAATGTCCCTAATCCACAACTTGTCCTTGCCCTTCACCCAAGCAATCTTCTACTTTAAGAGGCAGGCAAAATAACCCATGCCTTATGTTCACTGGTAATCCCAAAAAACATAATGCCTTGGCAGGGCTCTCCAACTTCTGCACCACAATGGGATGCCCAGTTCCTCACACATTGCTAAGAACATGCCCATACCCTCAAGGACTCCTGCAAACCCTTCAGCCATCAACAAAATAAATCATTCAAATAATGTACCACCTTCTGAGTGTCCAGCCTTTGCTGCCAAATCCAGTGGACTGCAGTGCTAAACTTCTCAAAAGTGGCACAGGCCACTGAACACCCCATTGGCATGGCTTTGTCAGAAATGAAATTTGCAGTCAATCACCATGCCCAACAGAGGCCACTCTTCTTCCCCTATTGGTAGTAATCAAAAAGCAGATTCAATGTCTACCTTTACCAATCACGGACGGGTAAATCACCTAATGATTTCTACTGCATCATCCAATGAAGGATACCAAACATTTGTGTTCTCTTCAGAAATAAAATCATTAACCAAATTCCCTTTAGGATAGGGCAAATGGTGAATCAAGCGAAATTCACCCGGCATCATTTTAGGAAGCAGACCCAGCAGTGACACCTTAAAACTGCCAAAGGAGAACAATCAAATGGACCCAATGTCCTGCCTGTATGCCACTTCTTCTCCACTAAACCTTTCAAATGTCATCCCTCCCATGTACCAAATGTAAATTCTTACAAACTGAACCATCCCCCTGAACCCCCAACTTAATAGGAAAACCCATGGAAAATCTCTTAAGTAGCTCCTCTACAATTGTTAAAACTGAAACTCACCTTAACATGCATCTCAGCTTCTGCACTTTAATTTTAATGCTGACTGAGGCACTCAGTCTTCCTCTCGGTTCCCAAAACCACACTCCTCACCTAGATCCTGGAAAATTACCTCAACTTTGAAACCCCAGAAATCCTTGATGCAAAGGAGATGGTGCACCCATATCGGTAAGGAATGAACCTGCATTGACTAAATCCATTTCTTGATGACCACAATTAGCTGCTGGATGTCCCACCACACAGCTAGAATAAGAGGGTGAGAATCTACATGCCACACCCAGAAAAAAACATTCCAGTCCAAAGATAACAAGCATCTTGCCTCGTGAACTTCTGATTCACAAACTCCTCCACTACACTTAGATGGAACCACAGGAGAAAGACAGAAATAAACTTTGCACAGTAACTCTTTTCCTCCATACCCACCAGCATTTCCAGGCCTACCTTTTCTCCAAGTACCTAATGGGCATCTTGGATGTACAACTTGCTATAGCAAGTTCATACCTAAATCTGTACTCCCCACTCAGCTTTACTTACATAAAACCCCTATAACCCCTCCTTACACTTACCTCACGTCATCTACAGCACTCATCCATCCAATCTTAACCCTTCCTTTCCCAGTGATTTACCTAAAGTCTTTCCACTTCCCACCAAACTTTAACAACCTTACCGGCCCCTTCCTAAACCTTTAGACCCGACTGTGCCCACCCTTCCTCTAACCAGCTAACCACTTAAAGTGTCTCTAAGTAAATTGGTTTGTTCCAAAACCTCATTTCTAGTTGTTTATAAGTGTTAATAAATTTTGGTCACAGTATAAGGATGCAATTAATGATGTTCATAGTATAAGGATGGAATTAAAGATATTCACAGTATAAGGATGGAATTAAAGATATTCACAGTATAAGGATGGAATTAAAGATATTCACAGTATAAGGATGGTGAGTAATGTATTCACAGTATAAGGATGGAATTAAAGATATTCACAGTATAAGGATGGTGAGTAATGTATTCACAGTATAAGGATGGAATTAAAGATATTCACAGTATAAGGATGGTGAGTAATGTATTCACAGTATAAGGATGGAATTAAAGATATTCACAGTATAAGGATGGTGAGTAATGTATTCACAGTATAAGGATGGAATTAAAGATATTCACAGTATAAGGATGGTGAGTAATGTATTCACAGTATAAGGATGGTGAGTAATGTATTCACAGTATAAGGATGGAATTAAAGATATTCACAGTATAAGGATGGTGAGTAATGTATTCACAGTATAAGGATGGAATTAAAGATATTCACAGTATAAGGATGGAATTAAAGATATTCACAGTATAAGGATGGTGAGTAATGTATTCACAGTATAAGGATGGAATTAAAGATATTCACAGTATAAGGATGGTGAGTAATGTATTCACAGTATAAGGATGGAATTAAAGATATTCACAGTATAAGGATGGTGAGTAATGTATTCACAGTATAAGGATGGAATTAAAGATATTCACAGTATAAGGATGGTGAGTAATGTATTCACAGTATAAGGATGGAATTAAAGATATTCACAGTATAAGGATGGTGAGTAATGTATTCACAGTATAAGGATGGAATTAAAGATATTCACAGTATAAGGATGGTGAGTAATGTATTCACAGTATAAGGATGGAATTAAAGATATTCACAGTATAAGGATGGTGAGTAATGTATTCACAGTATAAGGATGGAATTAAAGATATTCACAGTATAAGGATGGAATTAAAGATATTCACAGTATAAGGATGGTGAGTAATGTATTCACAGTATAAGGATGGAATTAAAGATATTCACAGTATAAGGATGGTGAGTAATGTATTCACAGTATAAGGATGGAATTAAAGATATTCACAGTATAAGGATGGTGAGTAATGTATTCACAGTATAAGGATGGAATTAAAGATATTCACAGTATAAGGATGGTGAGTAATGTATTCACAGTATAAGGATGGAATTAAAGATATTCACAGTATAAGGATGGTGAGTAATGTATTCACAGTATAAGGATGGAATTAAAGATATTCACAGTATAAGGATGGTGAGTAATGTATTCACAGTATAAGGATGGAATTAAAGATATTCACAGTATAAGGATGGAATTAAAGATATTCACAGTATAAGGATGGTGAGTAATGTATTCACAGTATAAGGATGGAATTAAAGATATTCACAGTATAAGGATGGTGAGTAATGTATTCACAGTATAAGGATGGAATTAAAGATATTCACAGTATAAGGATGGTGAGTAATGTATTCACAGTATAAGGATGGAATTAAAGATATTCACAGTATAAGGATGGTGAGTAATGTATTCACAGTATAAGGATGGAATTAAAGATATTCACAGTATAAGGATGGTGAGTAATGTATTCACAGTATAAGGATGGAATTAAAGATATTCACAGTATAAGGATGGTGAGTAATGTATTCACAGTATAAGGATGGAATTAAAGATATTCACAGTATAAGGATGGTGAGTAATGTATTCACAGTATAAGGATGGAATTAAAGATATTCACAGTATAAGGATGGTGAGTAATGTATTCACAGTATAAGGATGGAATTAAAGATATTCACAGTATAAGGATGGTGAGTAATGTATTCACAGTATAAGGATGGAATTAAAGATATTCACAGTATAAGGATGGAATTAAAGATATTCACAGTATAAGGATGGTGATTAAAGATATTCACAGTATAAGGATGGTGAGTAATGTATTCACAGTATAAGGATGGAATTAAAGATATTCACAGTATAAGGATGGTGAGTAATGTATTCACAGTATAAGGATGGAATTAAAGATATTCACAGTATAAGGATGGAATTAAAGATATTCACAGTATAAGGATGGTGAGTAATGTATTCACAGTATAAGGATGGAATTAAAGATATTCACAGTATAAGGATGGTGAGTAATGTATTCACAGTATAAGGATGGAATTAAAGATATTCACAGTATAAGGATGGTGAGTAATGTATTCACAGTATAAGGATGGAATTAAAGATATTCACAGTATAAGGATGGTGAGTAATGTATTCACAGTATAAGGATGGAATTAAAGATATTCACAGTATAAGGATGGTGAGTAATGTATTCACAGTATAAGGATGGAATTAAAGATATTCACAGTATAAGGATGGTGAGTAATGTATTCACAGTATAAGGATGGAATTAAAGATATTCACAGTATAAGGATGGTGAGTAATGTATTCACAGTATAAGGATGGAATTAAAGATATTCACAGTATAAGGATGGTGAGTAATGTATTCACAGTATAAGGATGGAATTAAAGATATTCACAGTATAAGGATGGTGAGTAATGTATTCACAGTATAAGGATGGAATTAAAGATATTCACAGTATAAGGATGGAATTAAAGATATTCACAGTATAAGGATGGTGAGTAATGTATTCACAGTATAAGGATGGAATTAAAGATATTCACAGTATAAGGATGGTGAGTAATGTATTCACAGTATAAGGATGGAATTAAAGATATTCACAGTATAAGGATGGTGAGTAATGTATTCACAGTATAAGGATGGAATTAAAGATATTCACAGTATAAGGATGGTGAGTAATGTATTCACAGTATAAGGATGGAATTAAAGATATTCACAGTATAAGGATGGTGAGTAATGTATTCACAGTATAAGGATGGAATTAAAGATATTCACAGTATAAGGATGGTGAGTAATGTATTCACAGTATAAGGATGGAATTAAAGATATTCACAGTATAAGGATGGAATTAAAGATATTCACAGTATAAGGATGGTGAGTAATGTATTCACAGTATAAGGATGGAATTAAAGATATTCACAGTATAAGGATGGTGAGTAATGTATTCACAGTATAAGGATGGAATTAAAGATATTCACAGTATAAGGATGGTGAGTAATGTATTCACAGTATAAGGATGGTGAGTAATGTATTCACAGTATAAGGATGGAATTAAAGATATTCACAGTATAAGGATGGTGAGTAATGTATTCACAGTATAAGGATGGAATTAAAGATATTCACAGTATAAGGATGGTGAGTAATGTATTCACAGTATAAGGATGGAATTAAAGATATTCACAGTATAAGGATGGAATTAAAGATATTCACAGTATAAGGATGGTGAGTAATGTATTCACAGTATAAGGATGGAATTAAAGATATTCACAGTATAAGGATGGTGAGTAATGTATTCACAGTATAAGGATGGAATTAAAGATATTCACAGTATAAGGATGGTGAGTAATGTATTCACAGTATAAGGATGGAATTAAAGATATTCACAGTATAAGGATGGTGAGTAATGTATTCACAGTATAAGGATGGAATTAAAGATATTCACAGTATAAGGATGGTGAGTAATGTATTCACAGTATAAGGATGGAATTAAAGATATTCACAGTATAAGGATGGTGAGTAATGTATTCACAGTATAAGGATGGAATTAAAGATATTCACAGTATAAGGATGGTGAGTAATGTATTCACAGTATAAGGATGGAATTAAAGATATTCACAGTATAAGGATGGTGAGTAATGTATTCACAGTATAAGGATGGAATTAAAGATATTCACAGTATAAGGATGGTGAGTAATGTATTCACAGTATAAGGATGGAATTAAAGATATTCACAGTATAAGGATGGAATTAAAGATATTCACAGTATAAGGATGGTGAGTAATGTATTCACAGTATAAGGATGGAATTAAAGATATTCACAGTATAAGGATGGTGAGTAATGTATTCACAGTATAAGGATGGAATTAAAGATATTCACAGTATAAGGATGGTGAGTAATGTATTCACAGTATAAGGATGGAATTAAAGATATTCACAGTATAAGGATGGTGAGTAATGTATTCACAGTATAAGGATGGAATTAAAGATATTCACAGTATAAGGATGGTGAGTAATGTATTCACAGTATAAGGATGGAATTAAAGATATTCACAGTATAAGGATGGTGAGTAATGTATTCACAGTATAAGGATGGAATTAAAGATATTCACAGTATAAGGATGGAATTAAAGATATTCACAGTATAAGGATGGTGAGTAATGTATTCACAGTATAAGGATGGAATTAAAGATATTCACAGTATAAGGATGGAATTAAAGATATTCACAGTATAAGGATGGTGAGTAATGTATTCACAGTATAAGGATGGAATTAAAGATATTCACAGTATAAGGATGGTGAGTAATGTATTCACAGTATAAGGATGGAATTAAAGATATTCACAGTATAAGGATGGTGAGTAATGTATTCACAGTATAAGGATGGAATTAAAGATATTCACAGTATAAGGATGGTGAGTAATGTATTCACAGTATAAGGATGGAATTAAAGATATTCACAGTATAAGGATGGTGAGTAATGTATTCACAGTATAAGGATGGAATTAAAGATATTCACAGTATAAGGATGGTGAGTAATGTATTCACAGTATAAGGATGGAATTAAAGATATTCACAGTATAAGGATGGTGAGTAATGTATTCACAGTATAAGGATGGAATTAAAGATATTCACAGTATAAGGATGGTGAGTAATGTATTCACAGTATAAGGATGGAATTAAAGATATTCACAGTATAAGGATGGTGAGTAATGTATTCACAGTATAAGGATGGAATTAAAGATATTCACAGTATAAGGATGGAATTAAAGATATTCACAGTATAAGGATGGTGAGTAATGTATTCACAGTATAAGGATGGAATTAAAGATATTCACAGTATAAGGATGGAATTAAAGATATTCACAGTATAAGGATGGTGAGTAATGTATTCACAGTATAAGGATGGAATTAAAGATATTCACAGTATAAGGATGGAATTAAAGATATTCACAGTATAAGGATGGTGAGTAATGTATTCACAGTATAAGGATGGAATTAAAGATATTCACAGTATAAGGATGGTGAGTAATGTATTCACAGTATAAGGATGGAATTAAAGATATTCACAGTATAAGGATGGTGAGTAATGTATTCACAGTATAAGGATGGAATTAAAGATATTCACAGTATAAGGATGGTGAGTAATGTATTCACAGTATAAGGATGGAATTAAAGATATTCACAGTATAAGGATGGTGAGTAATGTATTCACAGTATAAGGATGGAATTAAAGATATTCACAGTATAAGGATGGTGAGTAATGTATTCACAGTATAAGGATGGAATTAAAGATATTCACAGTATAAGGATGGTGAGTAATGTATTCACAGTATAAGGATGGAATTAAAGATATTCACAGTATAAGGATGGTGAGTAATGTATTCACAGTATAAGGATGGAATTAAAGATATTCACAGTATAAGGATGGTGAGTAATGTATTCACAGTATAAGGATGGAATTAAAGATATTCACAGTATAAGGATGGTGAGTAATGTATTCACAGTATAAGGATGGAATTAAAGATATTCACAGTATAAGGATGGTGAGTAATGTATTCACAGTATAAGGATGGAATTAAAGATATTCACAGTATAAGGATGGTGAGTAATGTATTCACAGTATAAGGATGGAATTAAAGATATTCACAGTATAAGGATGGTGAGTAATGTATTCACAGTATAAGGATGGAATTAAAGATATTCACAGTATAAGGATGGAATTAAAGATATTCACAGTATAAGGATGGTGAGTAATGTATTCACAGTATAAGGATGGAATTAAAGATATTCACAGTATAAGGATGGTGAGTAATGTATTCACAGTATAAGGATGGAATTAAAGATATTCACAGTATAAGGATGGTGAGTAATGTATTCACAGTATAAGGATGGAATTAAAGATATTCACAGTATAAGGATGGTGAGTAATGTATTCACAGTATAAGGATGGAATTAAAGATATTCACAGTATAAGGATGGTGAGTAATGTATTCACAGTATAAGGATGGAATTAAAGATATTCACAGTATAAGGATGGTGAGTAATGTATTCACAGTATAAGGATGGAATTAAAGATATTCACAGTATAAGGATGGTGAGTAATGTATTCACAGTATAAGGATGGAATTAAAGATATTCACAGTATAAGGATGGTGAGTAATGTATTCACAGTATAAGGATGGAATTAAAGATATTCACAGTATAAGGATGGTGAGTAATGTATTCACAGTATAAGGATGGAATTAAAGATATTCACAGTATAAGGATGGTGAGTAATGTATTCACAGTATAAGGATGGAATTAAAGATATTCACAGTATAAGGATGGTGAGTAATGTATTCACAGTATAAGGATGGAATTAAAGATATTCACAGTATAAGGATGGTGAGTAATGTATTCACAGTATAAGGATGGAATTAAAGATATTCACAGTATAAGGATGGTGAGTAATGTATTCACAGTATAAGGATGGAATTAAAGATATTCACAGTATAAGGATGGTGAGTAATGTATTCACAGTATAAGGATGGAATTAAAGATATTCACAGTATAAGGATGGTGAGTAATGTATTCACAGTATAAGGATGGAATTAAAGATATTCACAGTATAAGGATGGTGAGTAATGTATTCACAGTATAAGGATGGAATTAAAGATATTCACAGTATAAGGATGGTGAGTAATGTATTCACAGTATAAGGATGGAATTAAAGATATTCACAGTATAAGGATGGTGAGTAATGTATTCACAGTATAAGGATGGAATTAAAGATATTCACAGTATAAGGATGGTGAGTAATGTATTCACAGTATAAGGATGGAATTAAAGATATTCACAGTATAAGGATGGTGAGTAATGTATTCACAGTATAAGGATGGAATTAAAGATATTCACAGTATAAGGATGGTGAGTAATGTATTCACAGTATAAGGATGGAATTAAAGATATTCACAGTATAAGGATGGTGAGTAATGTATTCACAGTATAAGGATGGAATTAAAGATATTCACAGTATAAGGATGGTGAGTAATGTATTCACAGTATAAGGATGGAATTAAAGATATTCACAGTATAAGGATGGGAATTAAAGATATTCACAGTATAAGGATGGAATTAAAGATATTCACAGTATAAGGATGGTGAGTAATGTATTCACAGTATAAGGATGGAATTAAAGATATTCACAGTATAAGGATGGTGAGTAATGTATTCACAGTATAAGGATGGAATTAAAGATATTCACAGTATAAGGATGGTGAGTAATGTATTCACAGTATAAGGATGGAATTAAAGATATTCACAGTATAAGGATGGTGAGTAATGTATTCACAGTATAAGGATGGAATTAAAGATATTCACAGTATAAGGATGGTGAGTAATGTATTCACAAGGTTAGTA
>NC_056740.1:22241682-22243317 GCF_019279795.1 Protopterus annectens | reverse complement strand
ATTTGAGCGGGTTTGAAGAGCATTGCTATGCCTTTTCTTCCTGCAGTTACATAACTTCAGTGAAACAGTTAAAATCAATATGAATGTGTACTGAACATTGTTAACAGACTAATGGGGAAAAACCCTGTTAAACTGCTAACAATAGATCAGTAAGAAGATATGCTAGGTGTATAAACTGTAGAAATGTTGCCTGAAATATTGTTTGGTACAGTATCTGAAGATATGACTGTCAGGATGGCTAAGTGGTCTAAAGTGCCATAGACTCCTTCCATGTTTGATGGATTTTCTGGTCTTCAGATGGAGGCATGGGGTCATATCTGTTCTACTATGAAATTACAACTTCCTAAATGAATACTGATGTGTACACAGGATAAAAAAATGCCAGAAAGAAACTAGGTAAAAAAAAGTCCTTTTATCTGTTTTCTGCACCCCTGATATGGGGGAGCAAACACCCCACATCCCTCTGAACCAATACTTTCCTATGGGGAGCAGGTCTGGGACTATGCTGCTCATTTTTATGGGGGGGGGTCTACTGATGTTCAAGCAAATCCATCTGGAGGATGTGTAGGGAAGCTGTTCATATTCCTCTTCCCAAAGATATTTGGTCAGGATGGCCAAGTGTTCTAAGGGGGCCAGATTCAAGGATTAAATTCCTTTCATAGTTGATGGATACTTAGGTCTACAGGTGGAGGAGAGGTTTAAAATCCCACTTCTGAAAGGTGTTTTATAGGGGCAACACATTCATCCTGTGTCTGGATTACTCTTTCTTAAAATATAGTAGGTATGAAAACAAAAATACATATTTTTCTTTTTTATAAGAAATATATTCTCAAAAATATACTATACTGTGAAAAAATGGAAGCATTGCAAAATTATTTGAGTATGGAAGAAAAAACAGAGGAATAACATGTGAAGAGGAAGAGGACAAACCAAAGTAAAACAGACCATAACAGACCATAGGGCATACTTTGAGCATGTTTTTTTCATTTATGAGATGTTTTCTACATGACTTCTCTATTTCTTTTTTTTACCTAAGGGACTGAAGATTATAATAAAAGAGAAAGTTGCATTTTTAAATGATAAGCAAGTTTAAACTTATACATATTTTTGCAGTAACTTCAGCATTTTGAAGATAAAAATGCAATGCAAATGGACGATAAAAATAGCAAGAATTAATCCTTAAGTTTAAGAAGAATGCAAAGTCAAGAACAAGATAATGCAATTTTGCATAACTTTGTAGCTCTGCATCGTGGATGAATTTTACTACTTTATATTATTTGGGACAATTTTCCACCAAGCTTTAAAGATATTTATAGGACTTTTAAAAAGAAAGACAGGAGAAAGCAATGGGAGTTAATTGTTCTGTTTTACATATAAAAAGTTGTACAGGTAAATTATAATACAGATGCAAACTGAACTAAATGTGACAAGACATTTGCAAAAACATGATGAGATATAGTGAAACAATTTAAACCAATAAACATGATTAAAAGAAAGGAGGGTAAGGTTACAGAATTACATGGGAGTGAAATGAAACTAAAAAGCTTAGATCTTGTGCCATGAAAGTTAAAGTAATTTGAAATATTTATGTCACATAAGAATTCTAGCCATGTAAGTATGGCATTTAAAGAAGTG
>NC_056740.1:22236682-22239182 GCF_019279795.1 Protopterus annectens | reverse complement strand
TATATCTATATCTATATCTATATCTATATCTATATCTATATCTATATCTTAGGTTCATAGGTTCATAGGTAGATACTAGGCTATCTGCCCTAGGGTATTTATAAGCCTAGACAGAGTATTTGGCTTCCGCCTCCATATTAGATTAGCCTACTCTGCCTCTGTAAAGTAGGTCACAGAAGGTACCCTATTAAGATTAGTTTACTGTGCCTCTATCTAGCAGGGACACAGAAGAGATCCCAGGGGTGAATTTGCGGTTTCCCATCCACGCATCCAGATTTCGCTTGAAGAGGGTCAGCGAGGGGCTATGTCTAACATGAATTGGGATTCTATTCCAGAGTGAGGGGAGCCTCTGGGAAATGAATCTGTCCCTCCAGCATGTTCTATTTATTTTTGTGCTGAGGTTTAGGTCCCTGGAGTGTGTAGCTCTAAGGGACTTGGATTTTTTGAGGTGGAGCATGTCCATTAATTCTGGGTTTGACATGGCTTTGTACTTCAGGCATAGATCACCTCTGAGTAGACAGTAAGCAACTGAGTAGAGCTGGAGTTTATTTAGTTGAGCTGCATAGGACATCTGTTTGTAGCCCATGATCCTCTTGGTGAGGTACATTTGGGGTCTCTCCAGTTGCTGCAGGTGTCGGGTAAGGTACATCCCAAAAGGGGCATTGTATTCAATTATGGGCCTGATGAATGACGAGTAGAGGGGCACAATGACCTCTCTTGATCTAGATGCGAACCCTTTTGTGATAAGGTAGGCTATATAGAAGGTCTTTCTTACCACTTTGTCAACGTGATTATCAAAGGAGAGATTACTATCTACGTTGGTCCCCAAATCTCTAATTACTTCTTCTATACTTAATGGATTATCACCTATGTGTTAATTTGTGGGCACCTTGTTTTTCCCAAAGGGGATGACTATGCACTTTTTAGCATTTAGCTTGAGGCCATGGCTCTGGCACCAAGCATCCGTCTCTGTGAGACCCTTTTGGAGGATGCTTGTGTCAACTGGAGATTTGATTATGGCCCCCAGTTTGCAGTCATCTGCAAACTTTGTCAGCCATAATCCCCCCGTGTTAGCCTGAACCTCAGAGAAGTATATACCGAACAAGAGAGGTCCCAGAACTGAGCCCTGTGGGACACCACTTGTAACTGGTTTGGATTCGGACATGGCACCTGCGATTCTGACCATGTGGGTTCTATCTCTGAGCCAGTTTGCAACCCATCTTATGATATAGGGGTTGATATTTAAGCTGGTGAGCTTATTTATGATGCCTGAGTGGGGTATTTTGTCGAAGGCTTTTGCGAGGTCCAGGTAGGCTGTGTGGACTACCTTGCCCTCATCTATGGCTTTGGTAACTGTTTCAAAGAAATCAACTAGGTTTAAGAGGCAAGATCTGCCCTTAACAAAGCCAAATTGGGTAGGGTCCAGTGTCTGGAGGCTCCTAATGTCTTTGTTTATGAGTTCCATGATAATACACTCCATAGCTTTACAGACCAGACTAGTCAGGCTTATGGGGCGATAGTTTCCGAGGTCCGTTGTGGCACCACCTTTGTGGAGTGGGACCACTGTAGCTGTACGCCATTCTTTGGGTGCATATCCTGTAGTAAGGCTAAGTTTGAACAGTGACTTAATGTGAGGGTTCAGTTCTTCTTGGAGCTCGTGTAAGACACAGCCTGGGACATCATCCGGTCCCATAGATGCTGTGTTTTTTGCTTTGGAGAGGGCAGCTTTCACCTGTGCATCTGTGATGTCAGGAAGGTTACATTCAGTTGGGATAGGCATTTGCTCCTTTGGGGGGGAAGGGCGGGGAGAAGTTTGCGCTGAATCTGTCTGCCAGGATGTTGGCTATGTCTGTAGGTTTGGTATATTTTGTACCGTTATGCAACAATTCAGAGCATATCTGTGAGTTTCCGCCCATGTTCCTGACATAACTAAAGAAGGCCTTGTGATTATCTTTAGTGTCTAGGGCAATTTTTCTTTCGAAACTGGCCTTTGATGATTTTATGAGGGATCGAAGTTTCTTGCTAATACTGATCAGAGATGCCTTCCCTTTTTGGGATTTTGCTCTGTCATGTAGTAGCTTCCTGCTTCTGTTGTATAGCTTATTTATGGCCGGGGTCCACCAGACCGGTCTCTTGTTTTTGGAGGAGTGAGTCTTGGTTTTATTTGGGATAGCACGATCCATGCATTCCTGCAGGTGATCATAGAATGCATTTGTAAAGGATTCTGTGGATTGGGCTGTATTATCCTCTGGCCCAGGGGCTTTGAAGAAATCCACCTCAGTTTTGAGAAGTGCAAAGTTGGCTTTTGAGAAATTCTTTACAGTGATTTCATTGGCTGGGGGTGGGGACGGGATATGGATTTCCAGGGAAATTTGTTTATGGTCTGATCTTACCAATGAGGGGTTTACCTCTGGTGTGGAACATAGAGTCCCCATGTTGATGATAATCAGGTCCAATATGTTATTCCCTCTTGTGGGAGTGGTGACCAGTTGTTCCATTG
>NC_056740.1:22141682-22226682 GCF_019279795.1 Protopterus annectens | reverse complement strand
TTGCACCAGTGTACATAACACCAAAACAGCTACAGCATATGGGGACTGAGTAGGAGGCCAAATGCTTGAGACAAAAAGGAAGAAGAGCAGAGAACATGTATTTGCAGTGGCATTGCCAGGAGATAAATAGTCTGTTGGAAATAAGGAAGCATGAAGTGATATTTATGGGATGTGCATACCAGATCAGTCATAGATTTTCATTCCTAGATTAGATAAAGAAGGGGGTGCAACAGTAGAAATGGGCAGAAATGCTGTCCTTGCAGCATATACAAAGAAGTATAAAAGTATAAAAATGTAGTAAGTATAAAAGTATATATATATATATATATATATATATATATATATATATATATATATATATATATATATATATATTCAGCTGCTCTTACTGTAACTGTCTTAGTTGCTGTTCTGCGGGCTATCTGTTCAGTTGTTCTTACTCTGCACTTATTGCTGCTTGTTAGTAGCCTTCAAATTTAATGCCTTCTGCACTTGATTTTTAGTCATTTGTTAATTTAATTGCATTTAATTAAACTGTATTTGCCGTAATATTGATATAAGTGTGCTAGTCTGCACTGCATTTGAATTGTATTTACTGCTGTTTTAGCTGCTTTTTTGTAAAAAAAAAAATCCTAGCTTATTTTCTGCCTTTCCTGTAACTTATCTAGTCCAGATACAGATTTTCTGTATCCAGGTCTGTTTGTAAGCTCCTGAGCCCCCAAGCCTTTCTGTGTTGGAGGGAAGCCTTCTAGCTTATCAGTGGGAGTAGTAAGCACTAGCTAGCCTATCTACCACAGGAGAAGGGGTTTCTGGCCCAGAAATTATAGTTTATTGGCCGTTTGGGAAGCTCTTCCATCTCTTTCAACCTTCTGATTCAAAAGCCTGTGTTTGTGCTTGTTTCCTGCCTTTCCTGTAACTAGTCTAGTCCAGGTACAGATTTGCTGTATCCAGGACTCTTTGTAAGCTTCTGAACCCCCCCCCCCCACCAAGCCTTTCTGTGTTGGAGGGAAGCCTTCTAGCTTATCAGTGGGAGTGGAAAGCATCAGGTAGCCTATCTACCATGGAAAGAGTGGGTTTTGGCCCATAAATTGGAGTTTATTGGTCGTTTAGGCAGTTTTCCATCTCTTTCAAATTGCTGGCTTAAAAGCCTGCATTTGCGCTTGTTCCCCACCTTTTCTGTAACTAGTCTAGTCCAGGTACAGATTTGCTGTATCCAGGACTCTTTGTAAGCTTCTGAGCCCCCCAAGCCTTTCTGTGTTGGAGGGAAGCCTTCTAGCTTATCAGTGGGAGTGGTAAGCATTAGGTAGCCTATCTACCACAAGAGGAGTGGATCCTGGCCCAGAAATTGTAGCTACTGGCCGTTTGGGCAGTTTTTCCCATCTCTTTCAACTTTCTGGTTTAAAAGCCTCACTTGTGCTTGTTTCACACCTTTCCTGTTACTAGCCTAGTCCAGATACAGAGTTGCTGTATCCAGGACTGTTGGTAAGCTTCTGAGCCACGCAAGCCTTTCTGTGTTGGAGGGAAGCCTTCTAGCTTATCAGTGGGAGTGGTAAGCACTAGGTAGCCTATCTACCACAAGAGGAGTGGTTCTGGCCCAGAAATTGTAGTTTTTTGGCTATTTGGGAAGTTTTTTTTTCCATCTCTCTCAACTTTCTGGTTTTAAAGCCCGTGTTTGTGCTTGATCCCCACCTTTCTCGTAACTAGTCTAGTCCAGGTACAGATTTGCTGTATCCACGACTGTTTGTAAGCTTCTGAGCCCCCCCAAGCCTTTGTGTTGGAGTGCAGCCTTCTAGCTTATCAGTGGGAGTGGTAAGTACTAGGTAGCCTGTCTACCACAAGAGAAGTGGTTCTTGGCCCAGGAATTGTAGTTTATTGACCATTAGGGAAGTTGTCCATCTCTTTCAACTTTCCTGTTTAAAAGACCACATCTGCACTTGTTTCCCATCTTTCCTGTAACTAACCTACTGGAAAGCACTAGAAAGCCTTAAACTGATATAAGCCTTCTAGCTCAAAAGAAAGACTTTGGAGTGATTGAGTATCAGTTTTCTGTATTTTCTTGCTGTACTTAACTGTTTTTCCGCCTAAACGCTGATTTTCCAGCACTTATTGTGATTTAAAAGCTTGTTTTTTTTCACATATTTTACTTATTTGACTGCTTGCACTTTTAAAAAGTTGATTTTTGTTTAAATAAATTGTTTAACTGTTGTAGGCTACACACTAAAGTGTGATAGCCTTTTCTGATCACTTGTAGTCTTTTAAAGCTGTTTTAAGTGTACTTTTTACTGTTTTTGCCTTATCTTTTAAAAAAAAAAATAAATAAATAAATGTCTTGTTTCCCGCCTTTCTAAGCTAGTATAGTCCAGTTTTCAGGCTAGTGCTGAATTCAGGGCTGTGTTACAAGTTTCTGAGTTGCCCATACCTTACTTGGATAGAGGGAAGTTTCTCTGTTCACCTGTGAGAGAGGGGAACTTTGAGCAGCCATCTGTCCCTGGAGGAGTGGTTCCAGCCCAGAAGTTAGTAGTTTAAAAAACGCGTTGCATGGTTTTGTGTGCTGGGCAGCACCAGTTAGCTAGGGTTAAATTATTCCCGGCTCCACTAAGTCTCCTCTTCAGTTTTTCATTTGAAACTAGTTTAACTCTCAACCTAAGCACTCAAAAAGCATCCTATAGTCCAGCACTTGCTCAGACCTACTAGCAAGCACTAATATACCCCAACACTTGACTGCCCAGCAGGGCAAGGCTCTTTATCCACCCCTCACCAACCAAGCGACTAAGCAGCTCACCCTACTATTCAGGCACGACCAAAGGGCAACTTCAGGTGTACTCTCCAGTCCAGCTGGTGAATCTGGGTATCCTGAGGCAATGTTACAACTGCCTCATGTACACAGACAGCCCTCTCCTCCTACCACAAAACACTAACATATGTGAGAGATGCAATTATACAGCCAAACTGGAGGCTAAGGTATCTCCACCCAAGACTGGAACAGACAGTCATGAGGAGAAGGTTAACACTTGCACCACACCTCCAGCCTCACATAGACCTATTAAACCAGCACTGGCAAAAAATACACATAAATACATGAAATCATACTCAGAGGCTCTAAATAAAAACCTGCAAAAGCATCAGAGAGCTCTAAAGCAGACACCCACAAAACCTGCACCTCCCGTCACAAACCAGACAACACATTAAACACAAAATCAATATGCCACACAATCATAGCCCTTAAGGTGAAATAACATACCTAACACACTAGTAATAGGTGACTCAATAGTCAGGCACACTGACGCCCCACTCACTAGGCTGGACAAGGAGAAGGTTACTGTTAGCTGCCTGTCAGGAGCCAGAATCCACCACGTAACACAAGCACTCAGATCACTCCAGAACAAGTACAAATATGACTCTGGCATTGTTCATGTTGGTGTGAACGACCTGAGCCATACCTCCCTGGACTACATGAAAAGAGACATGGAAGAGCTGGTGTCATTCAAAGGGGATCCAGTGTCTGTCAGCCTGGGATGACATGCTCCACAAGGCGCGTTGCTTCACAAGAGATGGCTTGCACCTGTCACCCCTTGGCTTTTGAATACTGGCCAAGGCTCTTGCTGCCCCCATAGTGCCTTTTTTAGGCAAGGCACAAAATTCAAAACCACCTCCATAAACAGCACAAGTAAAAAACTGGGGGTTATGCTACTCAATGCCAGGAGTTTAAATCTCAAAATGCATGCGCTCGAAGCACTCCTAAGTATGAAGAACATCGACATCTGTGCAGTAACTGAAACCTGGTTCAAGGCTTCAGAGAGCACTCCATCACTACTGGGCTACAACTCATACCACATGTTTCGGCCACAGAACACTGACTGAAACACAAAAGGAGGGGGTGTATCCATATTCATCAAGGATACCCACACCTCCAGATTAGTGGTGCAGCATGATACCTCTGAGATCATCCATGTGCAACTAACATTGGGCAGATCTGCAATGCAAATTGTGGCCTGCTACAGATCACCCTCCATGACCCAGGACCACCACTCTGCCTTTCTGGAGACACTGGAAAACATGAAGGTCCTACCGAACACCCTGATCTTGGGAGATTTCAATTACCCTACCATTAACTGGGAAACCTACTTGAGTACAAACTCCCAGGCTCAGTGCTTCCTGGAATTTATCAACCAAATGACCTGGATCAGCTGGTAAACTCCCCTACCAGAGGCCTCAACATATTGGACCTGGTCATCACCAACATGGGCGACAGATGCTCCATACCGGAGGTCAACCAATCATTGGTTAGATCAGACCATAAACTAATCACCCTGGATGTCCACACCCCACCACCACCCCCAACCAAGGAAACCACATTGAAAAACTTTTCTAAAGCAAACTTCACCTTACTTAAGGCAGAGGTGGTAAGTTTCACAGCCCCCCACGCTAAAGGATAACACTGTCCAAGATGCAGAATCCTTTACAATTGTACTCTATGAGCACCTACAAGGATGCATGGATTGTGCCATCCCTAGCAAAACCAAGACTCACTCCCCTAAGAGAAAGAAACCACTCTGGTGGATCCCTGCCATAAACAGGTTATACAACAAAAGGAGGAAACTAGTTCAGAAAAAAAAAGCAAATCCCAAGAAGGAAAGACATCCCTGATTAGTATCAGTAAGAAACTAAGGTCCCTCATAAAATCATCCAAGGCTAACTTTGAAAGAAAAATAGCCAAGGATTCGAAAGATAACCACAAAGCCTTCTTTAGCTATGTCAAGAATCTAAGTGGCAACTCACAGATATGCTCTGAGATAGTGCAAAATAGCACTAAATATACTGACCCTACTGATATTGCCAACATACTGGCAGATAAATTCAGTGCAAACTTCACCTCCTTCGCACCTTCTAAAGGGCCCACAACAATACCGGAAAAGTGTAGTGTCCTGGAAATCACAGAAGCACAGGTGAAAACAGCCCTTTCAAAAAGCCAAAAACACAGCATCAATGGGGCCAGATGGTGTCCCAGGCTACTTCTTGCACGAACTACAGAGTGAACTAACCCCCCCACCTAAACACGCTGTTCAACCTCAGCCTATCCACAGGCTATGTGCCCATAGAATGGTGCACAGCAATGGTTATTCTGCTCCACAAAGGAGGAGCCACAACTGACCCTGGTAACTATCACCCCATAAGCCTGACTAGCCTGGTCTGCAAGGCTATGGAGCGCATCATCATGGAACTCATTAACAAAGACATTGGGAACCTCCAAACACTATTCCTGACCCAGTTTGGCTTTGTTAAGGGCAGATCATACCTACTAAACCTGGTTGACTTCTTCGAGACAGTTACCATGGCCATAAACGAGGGAAAGGTGGGTCACGCAGCCTACCTTGATCTCGCCAAGGTGTTCAATACCATTCCTCACTCGGATATTATAGAAAAACTCACCAGCCTGAACATAAACCCCTACATCACAAGATGTGTTGCCAACTGGCTTACAGACAGAACTCACACGGTAAGAATAGCGGGCTCCAGGTCTGACTCTAAACCAGTCACAAGTGGTGTCCTGCAAGGCTCAGTTCTGGGACCCCTACTGTTCGGCATATATTTCTCAGAAGTACAGGCAAACACAGGAGGACTATGGCTAACCAAGTTCGCCAATGACTGCAAACTGGGAGCCATAATTGACTCTCTGGCTGACACAGGCATCCTCCAAAAAGGCCTTACTGAGACAGACACCTGGTGTCAAAATCATGGCCTCAAGCTAAATGCCAAAAAATGCATAGTCATCCCGTTTGGGAAAAACAAAACACCCACGAATTACCACATAGGTGGCAGCCCCCTTAATACAGAAGAGGTAATAAGAGATCTGGGGACCCAGGTAGATAGTAATCTCTCCTTTGACAATCATATTGCCAAAGTGGTTAGGAAATCCTTCTATGTGGCCCATCTAATTACTAAGGGGTTCGCATCTAGAAATAAAGAGGTTATAGTGCCCCTCTACTCGTCACTCATCAGACCCATCATAGAGTACAATGCCCCATTTGGGATGTACCTCACAAGACACTTCCAACAGCTTGAAAGACCACAAAAGCACCTCACCAAGAGGATTACTGGCCTCAAACATATGTCCTATGCAGCCCGACTGAAAAAACTCCGGCTGTACTCAGTGGCATATCGCTTACTCAGAGGTGATCTCTGCCTGACTTACAAAGCCATGTCCAACTCAGAATTGATGGACATGCTCCACCTAAAGAAATCCAAGTCACTGCGAGCCACGTGCTCTAGTGAGCTAAACCTCACCGCAGCAATAAATAGAACATGCTGGAGGGATATATTCCTGTCACAGAGACTCCCCATGCTTTGGAACAAAATTCCTAACTACATTAGGCAGAGCTCCTCACTAACACTCTTCAAGAGAAGCCTTGATGAGTGGATGGGTAACAGAAAGTACACCCCTGGGATCACTTCATTGGCTCTGCTTGACAGAGGCTCAGTTAATTAATCAATGGGGTGGCGAAAGCCAACACACTCTGGCTAGGCTTATAAATGCCCTCGGGCAGATAGCCTAGTACCCACCTATGAACCTAAGTTTATTGCCAGTTGTTTGAAAACATTATTTTTCTTGTACTAAATATGGGAAAGTGAGAGAGAGAGAGATAATGATGTAGTGTAGAAATTAGATCACATAAAGAGATGTGGGCAGGAGAAAGAAGAAAAGCTGATGGATGGAATAGGATATGAAATTTTGGGGTATTCATAGCAGATTAAGAGGTAATGGGATGAGGCATATTATTAGTCTTGGAAAAGGGGGAGTGATAGTGGTAGGGTAGGTGACCTATGGTGTGAGGATCATAGAATTCATAGAATTTATAGATGGTCATTCCACTCCAATTGGCCTATGTAAATAGAAAGGTCTAGCAAATGTGTAAGTAATCATCAGTGTAGGTTATGGGTCTCAGGAGAAGGTTGGTTGTGATCAATATGGGGGATAGATGAGGTACTTATACTTTGCAGGTATCAGCAGAAGATCTAGAAATGTAAAAAATAAGGGGTGCACATACCCTGAACATCATTTGTGTCTGTGCTTGGGGAAACTTCAGCACTCCTAGCAACAGAAATTTAGTTTTAAAAGGAAGGTCATGTGTCATCAACTATTGTATCTTGCCACTAAGGCACATGCAATTTGGACTAACAAACGTCCAAATTAGTCAGTGGCAGACGTATGTGACTAGAAAAGTTTAGGCCATCATATGTACTTTCTCTGTACAGACATTATAGGAGGAAGGTGTTACTTGCATCTAGATGAGGTTTGCATATGTTGTGTGATGTGATTATATCATACAAAGTATGAGGTTTTGTTGACAATAAAGCTTTGCTGCATGTGACACAATGTCCATGGTAAGTATTGGGGAAGGACTCATGAGTGTTTCCTACTTGTACTTATACTTTATTGATAAACAATATGTTATAGTAATTTGATCAAACTGCTATTAAATATGGTGGAAACAAAAGACTTATATGTGTGTATATGTGAGTGCGCGCACATGTGTGTCCACCACTGTATTTCAAAAGCCATTCAACAAAATTCTGACTAGGGTTACTGTATTTGAATCACATCCTTAATGTAAGCTGTGAAGTTAATAGCAAGTCACAAAGTAAGAAAAGGAAGGAAGCTGTGTTACAATAACCATGCTCCAGCCAGTGCCGTTAGAACCTCGCATCAGCTCAACTACTGTAGCAGACTGTTTTTTCACTACAATTCCATTAAACCTATTAGAATTAAGTCATCTTTTTATGAAACCTGACTCAGATGATTCCTCCATTTTCTCCTCAGTATAAAATGCTCTAGATAGTCGTGGAGGGCTTTGTCCCAATACCTACTTTTCAATATATAAACAAGTATATAGGTCACCTCATATTGTAGAAGAGGAGAAGGCAGGAGATCTTGAAAGTTAAGTTTCACCCAAGCAAGGCTTTGATCTAATAGCTTTTGTCACATCACAGCAATGATCTGTCTCATACTATCTGGTCAGTCCTCTGCCATGTTGCTTTATAATTGTGTCTTATAAGTAATATTACAGTTTGCTTTATCACAGCATGGTGGAATATGTGAAGCAGAAGTACATTACAGATGTTTTTCCCTTTCTTCCACTGTAGTGTAAGTGTGGAGTTGTTATATATAGATTAGACGGTGAGGGGGAGGTGAGTTATGCTGGGTTAAATTAAGTGTGTTTAGTTCATTTGTGTTTGCATATTTCGCCTATTAGATAAAATGACTTATACCTATATATAGACAGATAGAGAGATAGCAGGGATGTGGGAGGCACAGCTCTACCTTACAATGTGAATGAATTAATGGAATTACATCAAATTTCAAGATTCACTGTAATTATTCCCTGGTTCACACATTAGTTTTCATAATAAAGGGACTCTTAGTTAGATGTTTCACTTTCTCAATAGTGAGCCACTTTTTCTAGTTCTTATAAAATGTGCTCATTCTCAAAAGTATTCAGAATATGCATGCCTTAGATCTAACTTATCATCATTCATTTTTTATCTACATGTATGTATTTGTATTTAATAATTCCTGGACTGTAGCCATGTTTTTTCATTTTCAAATGAGAAAGCATCATCAAATATGCATATAAACATAAAAATTAAATGAAGAATATTGTCTAGGTTATTGTGAGAACTCATGGGACTGAATCATTGACAGTATTGAACTAAAGTTTGAAAGTTATCAAAACTCTGGTTATTGTGTTTTCATAAGATAGTAGTTTTATTTTAGTTAAGTGCATTGACTTTAAATAAAGCTATATTGCAGACTACAATGTTGAGCTCCATGCATAATGCCATCTGTTTAACTAAAGAGAACAATGATGGTGAGAAAAAAAAAATTACTGTGAAAAAAATTAATAGTGTGTTAAAGACAGTGAATGTTGAATCAACTACATGATTGAATGGAATTGAATATTATATGTAAAATATACGTGAGATTGGCAGAAGAAGTATTTTGTAGAAGTATTAAATGAATGGTTACAGAAAGGCATGGAAGAAAAAGAAATATATGTTAGAGCTATGAAAATTATACTGAAGAAAGGAGATAAGGACGATATAAGAAACTGGAAACTGATGTTAAATGATGCAGACTATAAGGAATTTATGAAAATAATAGAGAAGAGAAGAAAAAGTAAAATAAATAAAATACTTTAAGAAAAATATTTGGACAGAAGGGGAAAGGAAGCCAAGAACTTTTGATAATAATGAGAGAAATTGTAGACGATATAATGAATAGGAAGTCCAAAGTTAAAATAACAGCAGGTGATTTGAGTAAAGCATTTGATAAGATACAGCATGAAACTTTATGGGAAGTACTAAAAGATTATAAGGAAAAAAATAATAAAAAAAATTAGTTTTATTGTATGAAAATAATAATGTGAACATAGTGGTGAATGGTTAGAATGTAAGAAGTGGTATAAGACAGGAATGTCCAGCGAATAGTATTTTGTTTGCATTGGTTATGAATGCAGTTGTTAGCAAGATAAATATAACTTTAAGAACAGCGGTATACAGGGCTAGAGAAGGAATTCAAGTACCAGTGATGTTTTCTTATGCACATAGTATAATTTTAATGACAGAAAAAAAAGAATGAATGGAGGAAGTGATTAAGCAACGTAATCGATATTTAAAGGCTATTGGTATGAGTACAAATAAGGGTAAAAGGAAAGGCATAGGAGCAATAGATACAATTGGAGGTATTCAGTTTAATAGAGAAGAAATATATATAAGTATAAAATTTGGTATTGACCTTCATAGAATTCAACAATGGGGTAATAAAATACAAAAAAGTAAGAAGTATATGGTTGTTCTGGAGGAAGTGCAAGTTGGCATATAGGAAAAAAGTATACGTAATCAATTCTGTCTTATGAGAAAAATTGCATATTTAGTGATTGTGTTTATGGTGCCTGCAAAGTATGAAAAAGAAATAACGTCGATTGTGTACTCGTTTATATGAGGGTCCAGATTAAACCCAGTGAAAAGAGGGGTATTATATGTTAAGGAAGAGGAAGGAAGATTAAGTTTGGTTAACCCTGTTGTCCATGCAGCATCATTGAATTTATATAAAGTGCTGACATGGTTAAAACAAGGTAATAAATCTTTCATAACTTTAATAATGAAAGGAAAATAGAGGAAATATGGGAAAGGGAAATTTAAAGGATAAAATAAATGTAGGTAATATAGAAAAAACATAAAAGAATGGTATTTAAATATAATGAATAAATATTATGTATATCTATGGAAACAGCAAGAGAATGAAAAAGGACATACCATAAAGGTGAGATTAGAGTGGTGTAAAATATTTTGACTGTAGAAATTTCTTGTGGAAATTAAAAATAAAGAAGTTGCCAGTAAAAGTTAATATGCCATATAAAAATATAAGGAAAAAAATATGAATTTATTGTGGTGAAATTGAAACTACAAAACATGTGTTTTTAATATATAAAATGGTAAAGGAATTATGACAAAAATTAAGTCTAAAAGCATTGAAAGTTAGTTGCTGCAGCATTGAACATTAATTTCTGAAGCAGCAAATAACCTTCAATGCTTTTAGATTAGACTTCCAGGCTTGAATGAAAACAGTAATATTTCTTGTCTGTTGTAAAGGAGGGCTTTAGAGAGATAGTTCTCTAAAAAATTCTTTCTTATAAGTTTTTTAAGGTTATATGTTTATCTATAAAACTTTTTTTGCAACAGTATTTAATAGGGAACAAGAGCATGTTTTTATTGTGATCATTTTATGTTTCATTTTTTAAGAGGTACTTAGGGAAAAGTGAGTTTTGTCTTTTTTATACTGTTTTTAGGGGGGATTTCTCTTGTATTTATGTGGTGGGCTTTTATAATACTCTAGTAACACTCGAGTGCTTATCTCTTTTAAAAAAGCCATCTGTAATCATGTGACTAAAAGAGGGTTTAAGAATGTGAATGGGACTTGGCTTTTTATCTGATGAAGTCTTGGGGATTCCAGGACAAAAGCGCTTATCCTTGATTGTGGTTTTATTTTATCCCTTTATTTGTGGATTCATTAAAATATGGAAAAACTTTGCCTGCTTTCTCTTCACTACCTTCCATTCTGAGTTGTTTGTGGTTTACTCATTCATTTGTGGATTTGTGTTATCTCCTTTAAATACTTTATCTACAAGTCTTCTTTGAGCTACCCTTCTTCCAGCTGCTACTCATATCACCATACTTTTACTCTGCCCTTTTCAACCACGGTCTTCTTATTTTTCTATAGTGGTATGAGACATTCACATCATGAACCTTGTTCTCTTCTCTTTTAATGTAAGCATGGCCAAAGTTCAATACTTGTCATCATACCTACCTATTTTATTTCCTTTATGATTTTGACAAGACTGTTTTTACATTGTCTACCAGTTTAAGTTCAGCTTTTCTTTATGATCACCAAAAATGATCACTTAGAAAACTAAATTATGCAGGAAAGTGTCTTTCATGCTGAAATTGGTAAGAAAAAAACTTTATCATGAGTGATGATGCAGCCAGATTTGTAGTTGAAGAAAGGATCCTGTCCATAATAATGGAACATATGCAGCATTTAGCACAAGTAGTAATCATCATGATGACATGGCAAAACTTAATCGAGATATTGATCTAATAGGTTCTGCCAAATCACAGTGTAACCATATGAGACAATGTTAGTCCATTTGAATATTATGGAACAGGACATTTCATCATAGCCTTGATTATCAAGTATCTATTCAGGTACTGCTATTACTCAAATGTGCCATTAATCAAAAGAATAGTTTATCCTGTGTTCTTCTTCAACTGCCACAATGGGGGGGGGGGTATTTCCCTCTGTGGTGTTTACTTAACTACAAAGTGAGTGGGAGCACTCATATTTAAATAATTCTGACTGCACTTTATATATATATATATATATATATATATATATATATATATATATATATATATATATATATGGGTCTGTCAGAACATCATAAGCTCAAAAGACTGAAAATCAAAATATCTAAAACTCAAAGCATTTTTAATGCAGGGGACAAGCCCCCCTGCACCCCTCATGTATGGGCCTGCACCCCCTATACCCCCTGCTAATTTTGTATACAAACTCTGAGATGGCACAACTCTGGAGAAGGGGTAAAATCCATTTTCAGTGGTCTGAGTTTTAGATATTTTGAGTATCAGTCTTTTGAACTTCCCATCTTCTGTAGGGGACCCATATCTATCTATCCATCTATACACACATATATATATATATATATATATATATATATATATATATATATATATATATATATGTATAAAATAGCAAGTGCGTGATTTAAAATAAGAGATTTATACTGAAACACTCTGTTTTACTGTACTGTGTGTCCATGTCCATTTTAACTTTTTTTTAAAGTATTCAAACAGTTGCTAGTTGGTTGGTTGAGATATTTGTGATAAGCAGACTTTTCATATCTGGGGACTCAGCTAGTTGATCTGTGATGTGTCCTAAATCCATATATTACCAATATCAAAGACAGGATTATTCCTCTTCTGTCACTGGTGTAGAGACATCAATTAACTCTTGCCATTGACTTATTGACTTCACTATATATATATATATATATATATATATATATATATATATATATATATATATATATGTATATGGGTCTACCTCACTTCACCTAAAACTCATTTGCCGACATCCATTTCACAGAGACCAAATCACCTAAACTTCACTGGTAGTCTGTAGAGCACTGTAAGGCAAGTAAAAGGTATATGTCCTTTTCCTCACTGTAGTGCGACCCTGGAGTTAGTATATATAGTTATGGGGGTGTGGGGGGCATAGCAAATGTGCATTCATTCATGAATATTTATATTATTTGTGTGGAAGATTTTAATTGTGGATTGTTATGCAGGAGTAAAGACTCTAAAGACAGGTAGAAGAGTCTAGAAATCTTGACATAAACACCTAATTTGAAATGAATGGATAATGAAACAAACATAGAAGCAAGAAAATGTACAAAATAGTACTGATTACACAATATATACAAAGACTTTAGGAATGATGAGGATTTTCTATTCATATTGTTCTTGAGGCATTGAATAATATACAGGAAGGGCAGTTTTGTGTGAAAAAACTGCTGAAGTTAAAGGAAGAGTTTACACAGAAGGAAGTAGTTTTGAAAGGTTTTGTTTATTATGGGATGACCATGCTATTATGAGGCTCTGCTGCTCCTCTTGGATGATGGGTTATAAGAAACAAAGGCGTAGCTAGCTATTCCAATGGCCGGTGTCATTTTCCAATCTGCCCGCCCCCATTCTACTCCAGATTAAGGAGCAAAAGAAATCCAAGGAGCAAAAGAAATCCATCTTCAATTCAGAAGTCCTGGAAAAATGAAAATAAAATTCTCTCCTTTTAAACTGTCCCCTATTAGGATAAAATGATTACTTCTAAGGAAGAAGTCTAACTATGCACTAAGGAAAAGGGGGATTGATGCAGCAAAGAAATGTGCATGTTAATACCACCACCTGAAAGTAATTTGGGCAGGACTCATTGTTAGCTGTAATAATTACCTGACGTATGCTTGCAAATTCACAGTTTATTCCTTTTCATAATATTAGCAGAATTTCTTTGGCCCTGTCAAGATACAAGGCCTATTTTTATAAACATTTTGAAAGTCTCAAATAAAATGGAGAAAATGTATTTAATCATTTTAATGCTTAAACAAATGCTTCTAGAGCAGTCATTAAGTGTTATCTATATTATGCATATACTGATATCTATTTATTTATTTTAATACTTATTTTTGCCATAACACCAAAATGTTAACTATTGTCTAATAATCAAAGAGACAAACTTCTTCTAATTCCTGAACCAGTAAGATAGTATGAAACATTATCAATTATCACATGGCCAGTTAGGAAAGTAAGGTAAAATCAGCAATTCTGTATGTATATATTTATGTATTTGTTTATTGCTTTTTTTAAACAAATGGATCTAACATAGTGCCACATTTTTTTCCAACTGGTGACTCAGCTAAAATACATCCATCCTGTTGAAAATTAGTTCATACTCAGACACTCACAGTAAAATAATGCAGAAAGAAATGTTACTGTAGTACACAATACAGTAATATACAGTTTTATAATCTCATTTCTACAACTGAAATTTTGCTATATTGACACCCGGTATCCTGAAGGAAAGAAATGGTATTCATTCTATACATGAGTTTTGACAGATCTTACTATGACATTAGAGTAAAATAATAATGGAACAGCAATCAATAATTCATTAATTATTAATAAATTAATTGATAAATAATGAATGTGCCATACATTAGGTACATAGTTCACATACTAGGGTTATCAGTATATGCTTTCCTACCTTATGCTATATTGCTTCCATTCACTGCCTTTACAGATACATTTTCTTTTGCATTAGACATTGTACTTCAAACTCAGACCTGGCAACTGTATATATATATATATATATATATATATATATATATATATATATATATATATATATATATATATATATATATATATATATATATATATATATATATATATATATCTATATATCTATATATCTATATATATCTATATATATATGTGTGTGTGTATGTGTGTGTGTGTGTGTGTGTGTGTGCGCGTGTGTGTGTCTGTCTGTGTGTCATATTCTAGAATCTAAAATTGTTTAGAATTTAAGAATAAACCACAGCTGCAGTACTATATCACAATGCGATTGTATATTTTATATTTCTATTCACCTTTGGGGCTTTTTCCTCCAGCATCTGCAATGAAAAGGAGAATCATTGTTAATAATTCATACTAAATACATAAATAAAATCAGCCCATAACTAAATTTTCACTTTGATTGCCTTCCAGTACATTTTAATATTTCCCTAGCCATCCTGAGTTTTAGTGCTGTTAATCTGCATTCACTGCAGTGTTCTCCATGACAAAAAGTTAAATATCTGGCTTATTGTTTTCCATATTCAGATCTTACTACTGTGTTCATATCTTCTTGCAACTGCATTAGGTTTTACATACTAAGTGCATCAGCTTACTAGTTGTCTTCAGATCTCTGGGAAACAAGATGTTACATTTCCATTCGAGAATATCTTGGCTGAACTAAATAAAATAAATGCAGGATTTTAGAATAATATCTTACTAAAACAGAAAATGAGCATGCCTCAGGATAGTAAAACTCCAGCATAGAATTTGTCTAGCCATGCCTTGAATGGAGCCGCCAATAACTGGCGCTGGAAGAAGCAGCAAGGTTATTAATTAGCCACTGGCAGGCCCATAAAACATTTTAGACCTCTACTGGTATGACAGAGCAAACTAAATCAATATAGTTAAATTCAACACCCATCATTACCACTGAATTCCCTGTTAGTTGAAAGGTTCTCATCAGAATTTGACAGGAAAATTATACTCCACCTCTACTTAGTTTTAACAGCGTAATAATGCACCACTGCCCATCTAAATGTTTCATTCTGTCACAGAAACTGTAGACAGAATGACTACTTCAGCAAATACAATAAACCTCAGGTAAATATACATGAGATCTTTATTTTTTTAGTTGTTCTAATATTTAAAGTTGATTCCTTTGAGTAAATGAACAAGTAGTAGAATTTATAAATATGCTTAGATACCAGAACAATGACTGCAAATCGAAGTTTCATTCAGTAGCTTTATTTCTTAGTCCCTCCGTGAGTGTATATCAGAATCCTGGCCAGCAGTGTTATGAGAAGCACTTCTGATTCACAAACACACAAAAGCTGCAATTACATCAGCCTCGAATGCCAGCCCTGGAACACAGGAGCAAAATAAATTGATCCAGCAAGTGCCAGTATTCTCATGGAAATTGCTATGACATTTAACAGCATGTGCAGGTCCTCTCACATCTTTCTATAGAATTGTCTCCTTGGGCTTGTACTTGGCAAGAAAAAACAGGGACTTAAGTAATCATTTCTGGTATTTAAACATGCACAAGCATGATACCTGGGTAATTGGTCAGTCATGTTTTCAGTTAGTAGCATGATTATTTGGACTGGTAGCAATATTCCAAAGTTTAGGGTCGTGACCTCTTTCTGAACTACAGCCAGCAGATATGGGTTTGTTTGCAAAAAATCTATTTTCATTCTATGAGACTCTTTGCAAGAGATCTATCTGCATGCATGCATTCATTACAGTTCTCTCCTGAATACAGTCATGTGTGTGTGAGTTGCCCTAACCTTGGTCATAGTTCTTAACCTCATACCTCCAGAATGAAGGAAAAAGTCTAAACTAATCAGGGACACATTATAAAATATTATTACTATTAGTCTGAGAAATTGACAGAATAAGATAATATGAATTAACATGCATTTTCTGAAATAAAAGAAGTGTATAATTAATTATTACCATGTTTAAATATAATGAACCACATTTTCTTACTAAGTCACCAGCTTTAGGAGGGATTATAAGACACAGAGTAAAAGTTTGAATCAAAATTAGGGACGTCCCTGAAAATCAGGACTGTTGAGACATGTAACACTGAATATCAAAAATAAATGGCCAACATGGAACCCATTTATGACATTATTAAATTTGTCTTAAATGTTAATTACTGTCTGCCACAGAAAATGATAGCTGTCAGTAACAGGTGATCTTTTGAATAGTAATGTCTCCTGTGTTAGTGTGTTTATGTGAAGAAATATGTAATCTTGTCACAACATATTCCAGTTCTTAAATAGTCTGCATAATATTTTCTTGGATTTTAACACCCATGATCCATTTTCCACTGGCTGTGCTGTACATCTGCAGTATGATTGTTCTGCCTCATTACCTGTAATTGTTTTTTGTATAAGTAACTTGGGTTATCAACTTATTTGCTGGGTGAAAATAGGAGGGCTTTATGTTGCATATGTCTACAGTTTATTATAATTTCTAGCAATGCCACACTGTGCTTCATCTATGGAGAATCTCAGAGGATAAAGTCTTTCCTGGCACCCCCCCATTCTATAAGTTTTTGAGAACAAATCACCAAATCAAAAATGCAGATACACATGCACTTCAGAACATGCACACACACGCACACACACACACACACACACACACACACACACACACACACACACACACACACACACACACACACACACACACACACACACACATGCATACGCGCACACAAGGATCAATCTATTAAACTGAAAAGGCAATGCCATATTTGGTCATGTCAGCTAGATTTAAATTTGTTTCGTACTGAGGGATTCATAATTTGCATCTGTTATTTACTCTTTTATACATGTGGTCTAACTTTCTTAACTGCTTCAGAGCAGCATCTAGTTAAGTAACTTGCTTGGTCACTTAGTAGGTAAATGAAGGCTATGGTAACCAAATCCTGGACTGCAGGAAGCAGCTTTTTTGACATAGTTGGCTTTGCTAGGACTACATACATTTTTTATGAAAGACGCAAGCTAGTACTTTTACACATTATGGAAAATTTCATGAGGACATCAATGAAATGCCAGGTTCTAGCTTTTACCCTACCACAGCTACTGCAAAGTTAGGAAGGAAGGAAGACAGTTAAACAGAAAGGTGGTACCACTTGCTATTTTGTTTTAGAAACAGATGCTTAAATGTCATTGTCTTCTTTGAAGTCATCTTATTTACTTTCTACAGCTTCTTGCACTACAATGAATTTGTTTCCTACAGTAATGCTATAAGCACCTTTATTTCATTACACAAACTGCATTCTGTGTGCCCTCATTCGTGATAACTTAACTGTGAAGAAAAGAAACCTCATCATTCCGTTATTTGTGAAATCTGCTAACATTAACTTCCTTTGCCTGTAGTGCAACTCTGCCTTCTGTTCTTTCTTGTGTCTGAGCAAAGTCCTTTTATTTCTTTTCTATGAGAACAGTCAAAGGAAGCCTTACTACAACATGCTTGCTGTGTTCATCTTTTATATAGTACATAAAATCACACCCTTCCATGTCATATGACATACGCCACTTATTTTCCCAATGATCTCTCTCTCATGACCTAAGTCACACAGCAAACATTATGCCTCTGTAGAATCATTTTTAACATCACCATGTCTTCTACAATGAGACAGGATTTAAACCAAATATAAAAAAACACACCATACCATCCTTGGAATTTAAGTTCATCTTAATTTCCCATCCACCATCTTTCTGTATTTAAAATAGGTATGGGGTTTTCCAGACTGACACTTAAAGACTGCAAACAATCTTTGAAATGAAAAGTTGATCTGTGTTTTGAATGACTTTATTATGCTTTGTCAAATTATCACTAAGAGGTGATCTTGAAAGTGTTTTAACAGAACTTCCTGTACATGAGATTCATAATAGAATAAAATGATTTGCAAAGCAATCTTTGTCCTGAAATTCGCTTATTCTGCAAGTTCTATATGCAGGAGAGCAAGTATATATGCAGCCTTCATACCCCACTCTGCCACAATCAGTCTGTTAGTGTTTTCATCTACTAATAGCAGACATTACTTACACCAAGATTTAATATTCTTTTGAATTTCTTATAGGATTCCACAATCCAGCTTTTTCTCTGTACTTCATCAGGCAATAATGCTGCTGCTGACCAGTTAAACTAAACAACATCTAATACACTAGGGCCTGGCAGAGAAACAATGGGAAAACTATTACTTAGTTTGTCACAAAAACAAGGAGAATTTTCTGCTTCTTGCATCAATTTATCTCCGTAGAAAACAGATTTTTGAATATAACACCCACCATTTGGCTTAGGAGGCAAAGCAGTTTGCTCTGAAACATCACTTTCCTTAGGTTCTTTCATAATAGATTAAATCAAGCATAGAGCTTCCTTCTCTGTTATGTCAGTCAGTATTTCCTTTGTCTTCTTAACTGTCTACACAAGAAGCTTAACCCACAGGAAGATGGGCAGACCTTGTGGGTATCACAGCAGCATGGGCAACTGACAAGAGGGGTGTGGGACATGGGCATGCCAAGCTATAGGCTGACATGGAAGTAGAGATGTAGCTGACTTTAGCAACACCTGGGGCTGCTCTCCATAATGGTGCCCCATTTCCCTGGCTCTTCATTTGAAGATAGTAAAAAAAAGTCTGCTCCTTGTATGGGCTCACCAAACAAGTGACCAGATACTCTCCCTCCTGCCCCAACTCCTTTATGGAAGAGAAAAAATATTTTGCGATCAGGTGTCTTGGGCTCCTGAAATGCTGGTGCCGATCAGGTCCCTTTTCTGCACCCTGTGCCTGACACTACTTCCTCAAATTTTAGTGGAAAAAATTGAAAATTGTTTTCTTTTAAACTGCAGTAAATTGCTTTATACATATATGACAAGCATTGCTACCGTTTATACCCTACATAGAGAGCTATATTGCTCATGTTTTAGTTAGGGAAAAAAACAAGAAACAAATATTTTTTTTTTTTGTTACTTTTAAACTGTAGCAAAGGGCTTGCTACTTTTTATACTCCATACGGGGCACTACAGCACTACAGTTTGAGTTGGAGGAAAAAAAAAAAAAAATATATATATATATATATATATATATATATATATATATATGTATATATATGTATATATATATATATATATATATATTATATATATATATATATATTTGTCAAATGTGGCATTGATAAAGTCATATCTGAAGAAATTTGTTGCTGGTAGTGTATGCTTAACAGTTTAACTGTTCAGTGATGTGTAGATAACCAAACATTATCCAAAAGGCAGGCAGATAGACAGGGCATTCTACTTACTCTCAATGAGCCATTGATGAGTTCTGTATTTGTCTGTAATGTGATAATTCATTTTGATGGACATTTCTAGGACTTCAGCTAGTTCCACATTTGTATCATAGAATCAGGTGTGCAAAAGCGGGGTTATGAGTAAATACATGTATTCTCCCATAGCTGCTGGTGAATCTCGGTGAGTGGTAGACATTGTACTCTAGAACAAAGGGAAAAGCTATCACTAGACTGCAGCCTAGATTCAGTAATCCTACATATTCAAGTTCAGAAATGTTGTTGGCTTTAACGGAAACCATCCATAGAAATATGCACAATGACCATTTCAATAGTTCCATATTCATTGGCAAGAGTAAGGGTTTTGACCTTGCATACTATGATCCAGTTCACTATGCCTTATAGTAAGCTGCTTTATGTCAGGTTCATTGGGCTGGCTGGTCAGCTATCCTTCCTGGAGATGGAATGAGGTCATAATTAATAACTTCACTTCCCTGTGCTAAACACTTAGTTCTGGTTTATCTCAGAACTTAGTCTTAGGGCCTCATCTCCTTTCTGTTTTTATTAGTACTTTTGAGTATTGCCCTCCCATCACCATCCAGGTGCTTCTACAATAAGGGTCTTGCTACAAAATATATTCAGTGAATTACAAAATTTGTTTAATGACATGTTTTTATTTTTCTAAATATGCCATAACCATGTTTTTTCTCTCACTTCAAATTTTAATTCCTGATTATATGATGCATATAGAGATAATTTGTCTATAAACTGGCTAAAATGTCTTTAAATATTAAATAATTGACATATATAGATATATTGTATCTATTCTTAAACCATTTTTTTCACAGTATGTCTAATTTAGTATAATTATTTAAACTGTAGATGTTTTTGTATTATTTTGAAGACTACAAAATTATTGTTCTTAAAATGTTTTTGTAATACTTGGAACTTTTCTCCCCGGGCCTCCATTGAAAATGGACACCCACTCAGATGGACATTCCTGGTAATCAAATGTCAATAAATAAATAAACAAACAGATAAATAAGAACAAAAAGAAAACTTAGCGAATGCTACTTGGCTCCCAACAAAAATCTAAAATGTGTTCTTGACAGCTGGACATTTACTGGATGTACTGATTCACAATTGAAAAGGTACAAGAGTTCAGATACCGCAGGATTTCTGGTTGTGTTCCACAATTTCTATGACTCATCATGTCCTGATAAGCCAGGAACCATTTTAAGCAGCATGTAACTTTTGGAAGTTTTTGAAATACCTTTGACCACAATCTATAATTGACATTTTTAATGGTGTCATTATTCTGCATCTAGGATATGGACTACCCCTGATGCCTATATCTTCCCTCAAAAACCTTAATTGCCTGCAGTCTTTCCAATCAGAGATATTTGCTTTATTTTTCTTGCACATGTACCAGCACAGCTGGCACAGAGGGCAAAGCCCTGACTATGATCAGGAGACTTGGATTCAGTTAGTAGCTCATGCAACAGTTCAAGTTTGGTGGGGGTAGGAGAGAATACCATGACTTAATCCTCTCTCCTGACTGAGTAGGCATGTAACTTGAAACATTTTTGTGGTAGAATTACCACCAGAGACTGGAGTCCAGGAAGAATTACTGTCTACAGGGTGGGGCAGGTTCTTGGATTATCTATTTGTGGAAGGGGATACCGATCTCACAATGACCCATTACATGCCCACTCCTGGCATGTTTCAAGCCATACACAAGGGACCACTAAGGCTTTAAGGAAAAATGCCATTCCCTGCAGGTCTGATAGTACCATCACCAGATGGTATGATCCTTGCCATCTAGGAGGCAAATACACTGAAAGGATTTCACACCAGGAAAGAGGAATGATTCATTCAGTTCTACATTGGGAGTGATACTTAATGGCCAAGAGGATCAGTGCAAATAAAAAAAAAAAAAAGGTGTTCTGTTTCTGGCACCTGGAAGGGAGATCTGGAGTGTCACCTTAAGCCATCCTGGTTTGTTGCAATTGCAGGTAAGCACTGGCTTGCTCTTCTGTTCTGTTATTTATAAACTTAAGTTTTATGGTAGCACTGTTCCCCAGCAAAGAAACTGATAACTGCAACAGAAAGTAATGAGGTTATGCTGAGTGCTAATGCAGCTGTTCTACTAAAAAGTCCCAGAAACAACTCTTAAAAAATGTCTGTGCCTTGTTAGTCTAAGCACTGAAAAGCACCAATGATATGAAGGCATTCAGGACATAGTCTATCTCACAGCAAAGTGATGTTTTTTAAATGTTAACAAATATTTCGCCTCTTTGAATTTAAGTCAGTTTTGCACTGTTTTTTACCATTACTTATATTCTATATTATATCATCTTTATGCCTCATAGATGTCAAGACTGTCTGTAGAGTATATTTGTCAGTATTCTTGTTATGCAGTCTAACTTTATGAAATTAATGAATTGGTTACTGGAAAAATGTGGGGTGCAGCTCTTGGTCAGTTGATTGGTTTGGGATTTAGATGCCTTATTTCTGGCATCTGAATGTCCTCCATGTATCAAGAGTTATAATTTCCTATCACATTCCAAAGGCAATTTGATAAGTTTATTTGATAATTCACCAAACAGCTTTTATGTGTCTGTGGGTGAGTTTATATGTGCATTCTGTATTGGGCTGATGTCCTATCCCTAATTGGTTCCATGCCTTAACACTTGAATGGCATCTGGACTATCTGTGATGATGTGATACATTGCCAGTTATGCCAGGAGAAGTAGAGCAGTGGATGTGTAACATATGCTAACACAACTAGGTGGAATTTTGTAAATAATTATATGTCATTTGTATATCAAACTGGTTTGTTCAGGTACTGTGTTGAAAATGTATTTGTAAAGTTGCTGGGATTAAAAATGTGCCAACAGTGGTTCTTGACTTGATTGTAACTGTTTAAATGTATATGTTCTATCAGAGGATACTGGAAGAGAAGAGGTTAATCTCGATCCACATGACTTAAAAATATTTTGAAATTAAATTACTGGGTGAAGACCATAAAGACCACAGTTTTGAATGAAGCCAGAGATTCAATGTCTGTAAGAAGCATGGTTTGTTAGTTTCTGTAGGAAGAGCAAAAGTGTTGAAATTGTTTTACAGCTTCCAGATGCTGCAATAAACTTTAGCAATGCTTGAGATATGTATTGTAACACATATGAGCTAAATAATGGCAGCTTCTAGTGATGGGGGTAGTGTGGGAAACAGACGTCAGATGACCAGATGTATGTGATGTCATTCTATAATCTAGGGCCAAAATTATGTTTTAATATCAGATGCGAGAGAAGCCTCAAGGCAGTCTGTTTTTGAAACCTGACAGAGAAGGACCCCTCAAGTACTTCATCTTGCCTTGCTCTAGTAAGTGACCAAGGAATAATAATTCTTTAGATCAGTCAGGAAAATATAGTGAGATTAGTTAAGTACTGTTTTTCTGTATCTGTGTAAATCTATTCATCTGTGTCATTTTAATACTTCCTGTGATTGAAACTCTGGTGTTTATTGTAAATAAATATTTAGCATTTTCATGTTCTTTTATTATTTATTATCAAATATATTTAAACTTTTAATTGTGGCTGGTCCTTTAGAGAACACTTTAACCTTTGACAGTACTTATATTGGTTTGGTGACACTGTGGCCACTCCTGAAAACCTTACTATACAGATCAAACTTTACTATTTGTATTAATATTAATGTCATTGAGTATAATTGCATACCCTTGTAAGAGCCTTATAGTAGCTGACTTTGGAGTGTCTGGTGGCAGTAACTACCTTATAGCCTTGGCAGAAGGGGGTATAGCTAGTAAATCTGTGCCAGCCTTTCCCAGGTGTGTGCATGTGTGGGTGTGTGTGTGTGTGTGTGTGCGTGTGCGTGTGCTTGTGCGTGTGCGTGTGTGTGTGTGTGTGTGTGTGTGTGTGTGTGTGTGTGTGTGTCAGCTGCTTGGAGAAGGGGCATGAAGCACTGGTTTCACAGAGAGGGTGCTGGAATACTTTACTTGGACATTTGGCTGAGGACACAGCTCTGCAACTGTGCCAGTGGGGACTCTCATTGGGGCCCTGGAGAGAGAGAGAGAGAGAGAGAGAGAGAAATCCAGACCCTAGACTGAGTGTGCCCCCTGTGTACTCTTAAGGGAAATTGTGCTTGATGCAGAGAGCTGCATCTGGAAATACTGTGTGTATCTAATTTTGTTCTAAGTGAATGTCCCTCTCCAGTGTCAGTGGTGAGGATTCAGGCTCCTTGATTACTGGCCCAGAGAGGGGATGCCACACTCTCCTGTAAAATTTATTAGGATAAAGTAGGTATAAAAATGATAGGATGAATGAACTGTTTATCTCTTCTGAAATAGTATTCATTTATACCATATTATTTAATTTTACTGTGTCTTCAGATGTAACATGTCTAGTATACAGTTTCAGGATGTAAATAACTTTTGGCTTGAATAGTGGCTGAAATGGATAATTTTTATCAGTTTATTGACCTAATTAACACATGAATAAGCAAACAAATATTAGTGAAGACAGAGGCTTATTATGCCAGCCATGTGGTACAGCACATCCTTGTCAAAGCACCATTCTATAAAATATAGACTAACATCTTAAAGATAGCTGCAACATTGTGGTTATTTCATAAGCTCCACATGCCAGCTTCTACAGTATACACTGATGAAACACATATAAGATGTACTCATTAGAAGGTCATTCCATGGCTGCAGCAGAAAAGATAATGAACCAGCAAGTATTCTGCAGTGGCCCATCTGCTTTCTAATGATACTAATAACTACTGCTAAGTAATAACTATGCTTTGCAAATCATGATGATGTTCAGTGGTAGAACTGCAACACGAGTGAGGGCTAATGCTCAACAGCCACACATTCCTTCAGCTTATCATACATACTCTTCTAAGCTCCGTGAGCATTGTTGAGAACTATTTAGATGTTTCACTGAAATGGCAGAAATAATTAGCATAACTGGAATGTCAAATATCTCAACAACATCAACAAAGTCAAACAGGGTAAAACTGCATGAAAAATGCATATGTACTGGCATCTAGAAGTGTAATCTGAATAAGGTAGATCAAGATGATATGTGAAATGTGTGCTTCTTTAGGAAAGTTGCATATTTCTTTTTATGTCATTATGTGAGGATGACTACAATGTCCTTGTTTTCTATGGACAGGGTACAGACTCATGAAATATTTCTCCTTTACTGGATGATTTATGGAACCAAAGACAGTTCAGAATAATTCAATATTGCCATAGATTGGGCACCACCTAACCTAGTGTGGAGAGTTGTTGCCAAGTTACGTCAAACCGCTTAGTGGACTGAGGGATAATAGGGCACCCTAGTTAGAGTTAGAGGATTTTGTTTCCATCTGTGAGTGTGTAGAACAAATTCATTTATATATCTACTGCCTAATATGAAGAAAGGTGAACAAATTGTTTGACACATTGAATATTGCTACAGAAAGGTAGATATATAAATGGTAGTCTTACTTGGAAGAGAAATGGAGCATTTCAAATTTGTGCTATTTTTTTCTATTTAAGGTTTTCCCTTATGTTCTTTTAAATAAATGCAAGAAAGTAATAACTGAGTCAGTTTATAATTTTACAGCATGCAGCAGTCTAGCAAGTGACTATATTAAGATGGGGAAAGAGACATTTACCATACTGTAAATATAAGGGAAAAGCCTCTGCAAGAAAAAAATAAAATATTTGCTGTTTCTCAGGGGCTGCAAGGTACTGGAGTATTATAGAGCATCACTTGCCATTACCAAAGGCTCAGTGGAAGGGTTTGTGCAGGCATCAGGTAAAAATTAATGAAGACCAGTCTGGGTGTATTCTGCTGTATGTCAGCTGACATAGTCCTCTATACTGAATCTATCATCAAATGTCAAATATATAAACAGCTTTATCAGTAAATACTGAGTAAACTCACAGACTGTACATAACTTGAAAAGAAAAAAGTAAAAAAACAGAATTTTGTTTTGTAGGGGGCAAGCCCTCTTAAACCTCCCATGTGGATGGGAGGAGGTATCTGCAGCTTTATATATACCAAGATGTCATAACAATGGGGAAAAGAAAAACTTTCCAAATCTTAATGCTGAGTGATCTTGAAACAAAAGCAATGCAATGTTTGTCAAAATGGGAGTTAACCAAAGCATTTGATAATTCCAACTTTGACAAAAACACTGCTTGATCAAATAATCTACAACCAATAAACTAGTAATCTTTGTTTCGACCATTTACAGGAAACCAACATATTCAAACACCCTTTTGCATTTTGAAAGTGAACACCCCTTGCACCAAAAAAGATCACTTGTCAAGGGACAAGGTGTGAGGTTGGCCAGAATGGTTAGTGAGATAGACACGTTTTATAAAGAGAGGGAGGTTTTATTGGGTATGTTGTTGAGAGGAGGGTACCCTGAAGAATTTGTGAGGCCTATTTTAGAAGAAGTAACTAAGAAAAGAATAACAGGTCACTTTTATCCACTGTTGGGTCTAAGAATTGATGAAGGGGTGCATTTGTCAGGGACCAGTAGTATCAACATTGGTAGTATGAGTAACAACATTATATACAAAAATGCATTGACAATGACCTATAATGCACAATTTTCTTTCATTAGAGACATCTTAGTAAAAAATTGGTTCATCCTTAAAAATGATGAACATGTTGGAAATCAAATAGGGGATGAACCATTAGTGGTATATAAAAAAGATACATGTTTCAAGAATATACTGGAACAGAATAAAGAAGGTGTGAGACGCAGAAATAATGGTAGGATGAATAAATGTGGACACTGATCGCAATGTAAGTTTATTTTGGAGGGGGACAGTGTTGAAATTAAAAAATATGCAGTGATAAGATATTACCACAAAAGTAATTGCAGAACCAAATATGTGTGCCAGGTTTGTTATAGATACTACATAGGGAAGACAAAAAATACTTTTTTAGGACACATATATCAGCACATGTATGACATTAGCAAAGGTAATACAAATAATGCACTTGCCAAGCATTTGAATTATTTCTCCAACCACAGTAAATTTACTCTACCTGAACATGTAGAGTTGGATGAAAGAAAGGGACATCTTGAATTATTTCTTGAGTATAAAGAGTTAATGTGGCAACTCAGCATGAATGCCACTAGTCCCCCTGGGTTAAATGAAGTTGTATCCCTTACTAGTTACTTAAATCTTAAAGCTGAATTTTTATTTTGATGCTAATATGCAAGCATACTATATTTTATTTTATTTATATATCATCATGTATTAAATTTAGCACTCACATTCATTGTTGTTTTAGAGTGTTCAAAAATATGTGACTTTTTTAAAAATAGCAGGTTTTAAATTTTGTAGTCTGCAGCTTTAAATAGAAGGTCCTGATGTTTAATTGATTGGTGTTATGTATGAAAATGCATTTTTTGATGAATATTTAATGTGTTTTGGTGGTACACTTATTTATTCTGAAGAAGTCATAACTTATTGTTGATGAAAGCGCTAAAATAAAAGTTTCTTGGCTTTTACTACTTCCTCATAAGTTCTTTTTTTACTTATTTCATTTGTCACTCAAGAGTTTTGAAACCAGTAATCCTACACAGTGTTACTGAGGTTGCAATGCTTAGAAAAAAACAACCATACACATCATTACTATGGTGTTTATTTGGTCTTGATGACTGTAACAGTATATTGTGATTCAGAAGATGGCAGAGTGTGTAGGCTTTTAATAAGACAGGAATGGCTAATCACACCACCTGTGGGGCCACATATGAGGAAATAAGTCACTGATTATCAAGATACAGGACAGTAAAGTATGTAATGGTACCCATCATACCTTGCAACTGTCCACATTTTTGCAGACTGTCCAGATTTTTACCAAATATTGTGTTTTTTTTTTTTGGCAAACTAATGAGTATTGCAATAACTAAGTAATGAAACAGATCTGAATTTTACACTTCATATCATTTAGAAAATGCATGCTAATGCAAAATCCATTTTCTAGCAACTTTTTAAGTTGATAACAGCAATGTTTAAGATATGTCCCTGATGTTAAGCTGTACCCCCCCCACCACCATTATTTTTGGCTTTGTCCAGATTTCTTGTGCTAAGAGGTTGGGAGGTATAGTTCCCTTTTATGACACAATGGAAGAGTGCCTGGAAAATGTATTGTGATCAACTCTGGAATGCAGTAAGCTGATGATAGTGATTACTTAAAGTCTAAGTGAAGCAATGGGGGTCAGCCTGACCATTAAGAGGCTGTGTGAATGTAGTCTGGATACATTCATTTGTATGATATAAAATGGGGAAAGGATAGAGATCCATGAGAGGTAAAGAAAGAAGATGACTTCCATCTCTATGAAGAAAAATGTGGTGGGAAGGAAAGGGACATTGACACATGGTACAATTTACAGAGGAAGGTGGGCACAACTGACTGCAAAACTATGAAGGCTGCACAGAATGCTGATAGGATGACTGGAATGAGGGCTAAATGACTGCATAATGCTATGGTATGAGGGACTGAGGGCACTTATCACTACTAGGACATGGAAGAGGGTTGTGGTGTCATTACAGAGGTGAGCTTAGTCTGGTATAAAGATTGTCTTCTCCATGTCACATCTTATACATGGTGCAAGCATTCAGTTAAATTTATTTTCTGGGTATCAATGACTTTGCTTACCCTTGAAGGAAATAAAAAGATGGTACTTCTATAGTCACATTCCTTTAAATAGGCAAAATCTGCTTTTTATTGGTTTATAGATAGTTACTAGGCATGCAGTCCAGGAGACCATTAAGGAGCTAGCCCAAGTTCCCGAAAGTATTGTTAGTTTAAGGGACTTGTTTACTCACACAGTAGACAAATGGATGATGAGGGAATCAAACCATGGACTACAGGAAGCAGCTCTTGAACTTCTCATAAGCTTAATCCTCTGTGCTGCTAGACGTTTTGTTTATGGTATGCCTGAGGAAGTTAAGCATACTGGTATGGACAAGTGACTACTTCACTTCACTATTTCATTCTCTCTCTCTCTCTCTCTCTCTGTTAATTTCCTGTCTATCTATCTCTCTGGCTCTCTTTCTGTCTTTCATATTCTCTTATCCCTTTTGGGAGTTTACCTGTCTTTATTCTAAGAGACTCTAGAACTGTTCTTATTTTTTACTCAGATTGTTTTGCTTTTCTGCACTTGTTTAGTCACACAGTAGACAAATGGAAGATGACCTAATCAAACCATGGACCAATGGAAGCAGCTTTTGAACTGCTCATAGCTTAATCCTCTTGTGCTGCTAGATGTTTTGTTTACAGTATGCCTGAGGAAGTTAATCACACCTGTATGGACAAGTGACTAATTTCTTTTGCTAAATGCTATTTTCCCTCTCTCTCTTTCTCTCTGTATGTCTGTCTGCCTGTCTGCCACTCTCTCTCTTACATTCTCTTATCTCATCTGGGAGTTTAATGGCTGCCCTTATTCTAAGAGACTGAAGGAACTGTTTTGTTTTAAAATCAGACTTTTGTTTTTCTGCATTTGTCCCATCACCAGAAATATATAGATCATTAAATAGCAGTAGGTTGATCTTTCAAAATCATATCTTATTTCTAAATTTATAACCATAGAGAGAGAGAGAGAGAGAGAGAGAGAGAGAGAGAGAGAGAGAGAGAGAGAGAGAGAGAGAGAGAGAGAGGCACAACATTTCTTTTGTTACTCTTTTTTAGTAGCTCAGTTATTAGTCTCATATTAGGAAAATTGACTTGTTTATAAAAGAGTTTTAGGTGATGCAAAGATGACACACTATAACTGTGAAACCAGATATGAGTACAACACTAAATAGCATTTTGGAGTGACACTCCAACCCCATCTACAAGAAAAGGAAAAAGGGATTGGAGCTGGATTGATGGATGGATGGAATCTTGGTTCATTGCTGAACGGTTTATAAAGTAATTGATGTGGTTTTGGTCTGCACTGCAGAAATACACAAATAACATCTATACTGCTGTCCTACTTTAACTTTATAGAGGAGGCTGCAGAAATATATAATATCCCTCCTTCTTTGTACTTCTGGGGAGGGAAGAGAATGATGTTGCTAATATGACCTAAAGTTAACAACATGCAATGATCCTGTGAACCAGTGTGAGCTCTTTTTTTCAGTTTACTGATATGGATCTCCTTATGGGCAGCAAATCAAATTACAGTATGACTCCTTTCCAGGGCACTATCACACTGAGTTCATTTCAAATAAAATATACTTTACTTACTAATCATTGTCATAGACAGATTGGATATGATGCCAATCAATGAAAACAACTGAGTCTCACTTTTAACCTGCAACTGATGAAATATTACTATAAAACAGAACTTGCAAGACTTAAAGCCAAAGCTTCATCCTTAAAGACTGAATTGTTGAGCTAATTTCCCTTGAAGTGCTTTATCTATCTGTCTTCACTTGAAATGCTATAGTGAATATCTATCTATATATCTCTATATCTATTTATATATGTATGAGTGTGTGTTTGTGGATCGATCTATCTATCTATCTATCTATCTATCTATCTATCTATCTATCTATCTATCTATCTATCTATCTATAATGTGGGGGGTGTGATTTAATGTCCATTCTAATTTCTCCAACTCTTTTGGGTTTCTAATACCATGACAGGAATGGACCCCATTTCTAAGTCAAACTACGATTAAAGTTCATGAAATTAGTATTGTTTCAATCTTTGATGTCAGCCAAAATTGCTCTTCGCTGCACCTGCAATGTGCCTGGTAATGACTTCTTTTGCAATTCGTACGGGGTTACATGGATGGATAACATATCTAAATATGATTGTAAATTCTTTTTTATAAAACCCGTTGCTCCTACTACTATTGGAACTGTCGGGGTGTCTTTCTTCCACATTGCTCTCATTTCTGCCTGCAGATCCTGGTATTTTATGACTTTGTGTCTCTTTGTATGCAAGACACTATAGTAACTGGGTGTGGAGATTTCAATGATTAATGCTACTTTTGTCTTCTTTTCTTGGACCACTATATCCAGTTTTCTAGCATCTATCTTTTGAACTGTTGGTAATGGGTGATCCTATGTGATATAAACTTCATAATTTTCTATGATGCTTTGTGGTTCATGTTTCGAGTGTTTTTTGCCTATTCAATACCATAATGCTTGCACAATCCCCAGAGCAACAGCCTTGCCACATTATTATGCCTTTCTGTATGCAGTCCTTCTGCCATTAGAGTGTCGCAACCAGCAGCAAGTTAGGTGACTGTTTCTAATTTGGTTTTACAAAACCTACATTTGTCTGTTTCTCCCACATGTTCAATGGACTTTGTAAACCAGTGTGTCTACAGTATGGATGGCCAAATGGTGGACAGGAATATGTCAAAAGTATGGAATGTCAATACAGGCAAGTGGGGGGGGTGAATGTGTGTGTGTGTGTGTGTGTGTGTGTGTGTGTGTGTGTGTGTGTGTGTGTGTGTATGTGTGTGTTTGTGTGTGTCTACATGAGTTAGGGTTAGGGTTGGAGATGAGTGAAGTATGAGTGTTGTGTGTTTATGTGCAAGTTTGTGTATAGGGTAAGGGTTAGGTTAGGGGATAGATGTAGTGTTGTTCGTGTGTGTTTCTGAATGTTTGTGTGTCTGAGTCTGTTTTGTGTAGTGGCAATGTTATGGGAAGGTTTTGATGATGTTAAGATCTAGGGTTAGAGTAGGGGGAAGGGGCAGCATTAGGATTTGCATCCATTGCTAAGGTGGTGCAGAGGCAGATCCCCTTGCCCTCTTTAGAAATGGCTGCTAACCTTAATGATGCCCCTTGCCCCAACCTTAACCCTACACCTGAACATCTTTAAAACCTTCCCATAACACAGCCACTATTCAGACAAATTTGAGGCTAGTGTTATGGGGGGTTGTTTTAATATCAGGAGAGGAAATAGGTTTCCTGTGTTGATATTCTTCTTTTAAGTTTTGTTTGTGCTTGCTCTTGTCTATGATTGAACTTATTCTGACTGTATTTTACATTCAACATTAGGGCAGTTCAGTCATAAACAGTAGCCCCATAAATGTATATATCTATGCATGCTCAAAGAATTACACCAGAGCAGGCAAAACGAAATATGAAGTGTTTTTGCAGGCAAACCCTACACACCGACCCAACCCTCTTAATATCTATCTATCTATCTATCTATCTATATATATATATATATATATATATATATATATATAAATATATATACACTAACTCCAAGACTGCATAATCCCCAGGGAAAAGAACTATTCCCCTCACTTGAAGATTGTCGATCAACCACACATGATGCCCATTTTCTCTTGTCGAACAAATGGTGTCAACTAACCAGCTGTACACATTGTACTCCATTCACTGTAATTGAGTACATCTATATAGCTATCTATATCTAGATCTACCGGTCTATCTATCAATCAATCTTTCTATAGCTATGTATCTATATTAGTAGATAGATACAGATAGATGTAGATATAGATACAGAACACTGAAACAATGTCAGAACAACATTCCATCGATAAAATCACATTGATGGAATTTTTCATCGAAAACATTAAAATAGGAGAAAAGGAAATATATATATATATATATATATATATATATATATATATATATATATATATATATATAAGAGAAACTTCCTTAATGTCACTGTCATTTTTATGGAAAAATACTACTTACATGATGATAAAACTAAAATCAAGTAAACAGGCCAATGATGCCTGTTTCAAGAAAACCAACTATTCAACCATTTTCACAGCCTTGATATATTTATACATTGATAAATATAGATATAAATATATATGAGTGTATGTCATTTGGACTAAAAACAGAATATCTAATCACACTTCATCTAATCCTGCATAATTCAAGAAACAGATTTGTTTTTGCTGCCCCCCCCCCCCAATCCCTAACTTATATAAAACAACTCCATGGTTTGGTACAGTGGAAGAGTGGGAAAATATTGGAAGTGCAGCACAAGCTTGCACAATCAGCACGTTATGATAAATTAAACAATAGTACTTATAAATCTTAAGAAACCATTCTAGTGGTCAAATAAATCATAAACATTCACGATCATCAGAGACTTACAACTGGTAAAATGGGCTAGGTGCTGGGGATTATCAAACTGCCACTAGATCACTTTTTTAAAACTATGCTATATATATATATATATATATATATATATATATATATATATATATCTAGGACGTTTGTCCAAATAAACAAACGTCTGATTCCATAACAACCGAAGACACTTTAATGACGAAAGCGCTTTTATCGAAAAAGCGCTTTCGTTAAAGCGTGTTACAAAAAAAAAACACTACAGTAACATTTTAGTGCACCCCTGCAGCCCCTCACATCCCCCTACTTTAATATTCTCCCTCCGAGACCTCACTACAGTGGGGAAAAGGGAATTGTCCCTTACCCACACTGTAGTAAAGCCTCAACAACAGGCATACCTACACGAAAGTGCTTCTTCGGTGAAAAGCCCTTTCTTGTAAGTATGCCCAGCCATTTGGGTTTTGGACGTTTGCTCATTCGAGCAAATGTCTGGAACCCATATATATATATATATATATATATATATATATATATATATATATATATACACATAAAAACGTGTGTATGTGTAGTATGTGTGGCTGCATTTCTGCTGCTAATTAGGCCTACCCTAATTGCCCATTTTTTCCCCCATTGTAGAGACATACCAGGTACAGTACAGTGACAAGATCTGTCGGAAAGGTCATTATATAGGCACCCATCAGCATTGCCTGCACCATCCCTGGCATGTTGGCAGCTGAATCCATATCTATAGGGCTTAACTCTACCCACTGGTGGTGATGTGGACACCTGCTTCACTGCAGGGACTACCTCTACCTCTCTATGCATACATGCTCCTTCACACATTGGCAAGGGCTACTGTCACTCACTTAAGTAGTCAGAACAAACATCCTTTTCAGTTCTGCCTCTCTGTCCATGTAAGTTACATGTTACACTGGAGCCATAAGCACAGCTGACCAGAAGCTTCACACCCTACTTCTTTGGATAGGTGAACTGTTTACCACTCCACTCCATTCCACTTATATCCAGTCCTGTTTGACTCTTTCAGCACCCCAGGTGCTATTTGAACTCAGATCATCTGGGTCATGGTCAGAACTTTATCCCTATGTACTACAGAACTGGCAGACAAAAAGACAATTGTTACCTAATTTTTATTGTTTTTTTTTTATTTTACACAGATATTTGGGGCTCCATGTTTTTTTTCCTTTCTAGTTATTTTACCCATGTTTTTTTGAATGTCTAAGACATTCTAATGCCCTTTCTCTCATCTTACAAAAGTTCATTTGTCCAGGGTCTGAAAAGGTCTCATTTGGTGTGGTGTCTCCTTGCAGAAGCATTAATGAGCAACATTTTAAGTAGTTATTCCTCCCTATGTGGCACCTTCTTTACCTAATATCCTTCCTCTTTTACATACCTGGAAGTTATCCCATGTCTACGGTGAAATTAAATGCAAGCTTATTGAAGCATGTTTAATGTAGACTATATAGCAACTCTTTACCAGCATTTGGCCAATCCATAGGTGTCTTAGCTAATATAGAGCATATTTGCAGTACCCCATCACCAGGTTTCCACTGTTGTTCCTAGGAACTTCTTCTCCTTTTGTGTTATCCTTCTCCCCTGACTATCTTAATTGCTTTTCAATCTTGTTTCATAAAATGTACTTAATATGACTTCTATATTGTGCCAGATAGATGTATTTCTTTCTGCTATGGAATGAGAGTATCTCACCATTTCTCTGTTGTCTTGATATATGCCATTTTCAGTGAGCTTTTGAAACAGGGTTACAAATATGGCCTTTCCCATCCATCTTTAGCAAATTCAACTTCAACTTAAGCACCAAAAGTGCTATTAAAGTTTAACACCGCAAAACGAGGAATAAAACAAGTTGAAGTTGAAATGGGCATGTGAGACAATGCAACAATTGTTTCATATCTACTGAAAAACACCATACAAATGACACAGTGTATGAGAGATAATGGATTTTTAATGCGATTGGAGGCAAAACTCTCACAATACAATACAAATAACAATAATCAATACCATGCAATACCACACTAAATCTATCACATTCAGATCAGACCAAACACATAAATCTATATAGTTTGATACTCTTAAAAGTAATCTACATAAACTACAAAATCCTCCTAAATGTAACCTAATAAACAAGTTCATAGGCTCATAGATGTGTACAATGCTGACAACCACTGAGGCCTTTTTAAGCCTAGCCATGCATCCCAAATCTCTGACAAGTTCTAGTACCCTTATTAGTGTAATCAGGGACTTGGGAGATGAACAATGTACAGGCTGCATGTGTCCATTAGAGACGTAGGTGCCAAACCAGGGTTGAATCTATGGTTCCTCATACAGTTGTCAAAGTTACACTTGATTTGAGTTATGGAGGAACTCTACTTCACATGGATGGTGAGCCTGTTCCAGAAAGGGGGTAGTCTGTGAGATACATGCAACAGAATCACAGGGTATCATTTCAAAAGTCCACAAGACAAACCTCCGCACAATGCAACATCTTAGTAACTGGTGACTCCATTGGAGTGTACAAATAGAAGGTCATGAACAGTTGCCTATTAGGTGCCAAGTTTCACCACATCATGAAGTCACTCAAGTCCTTGTATCACAAGTATGCATGTTGGGGTCTACCTGACAATGCCAAAAGCTGATAACGCCGATGATGAGAAGACCGACATCAGAAGATTGAAAACCGGGATGACCGATGGATGAAAACCCCGACGCTGAGAACACCGACATGTGAAAAGGCTGTGTAAGTATGCGGTAGTGACGGACGTTAGGGTTAGGGTGCGAGTAAGGTAAGTGTGTGAAATTGACGGACTCTAGGGATAGGGGTAGGTTAAGTGAGTTAGGGCGCGGGTCAGGTGAGTGTGCGATAGTGACAGTCTTTAGGGTTAGGGGCGGGTTAAGTGAGTTAGGGTTAGGGCGCGGGTCAGGTGAGTGTGCGATAGTGACAGTATTACGGGTTAGGGGCGGGTTAAGTGAGTTAGGGTTAGGGCACGGGTTAGGTGACTGTGCGATAGTGACAGTCTTTAGGGTTAGGGGTGGGTTAAGTGAGTTAGGGTTGGGGCGCGGGTTAGGTGAGTGTGCGATAGTGACGGACCGTAGGGTTAGGGTTTGGGTTAAGGTTGTAGATAGTTGTGTAGGTCAGGTTAGTGTGGGTTTGTAAGGATTGTGGTGTGCTTGTGTTGTGTGTGTGCTTTTTGGACAGGGGATTTGTTTTGTTTGTTGATTGTCGGGATTGTGGTGTGTCGGGCATGTGCGGTTTCGTGTTTGTGAACTTTCGGTTATGTGGTGTCGGTGATTTTGTTGTCGGTGTTGTGGTGCATCGGTGTTGTCAGGTAGATCCGTATGTTGCATGGTCATAGTACATGTGGGTATAAATAATTTGAAATGTACCTCCTTGGACTATATTAAGACAGACATGATGGAGCTCTTGGAATACATGTTCAAGGCAGGTATGAACATAGCCTTGTGAAGCATTTTACTATCACCAAGAATGATGCCGCAGTGCAAACAAAAGATTATTTACTTCATCAATTGACTTAGCTTCTGGTGTCATTCAATATATATCAGCCTGTGAGGAAATGGTAGACAATCCTAACTGCTTTGTCAGGGATAGCCTCACCTATACCCAAAGGCTTTCATATATTGGCTAAAATTTTGTCCACCTCCATAGTGCCTTTATTAGACAATGTCAATCCTCAAAAACTTTGAACATAACAAAAGAAAATCCAGATACATAAAGGTATTGCCGTTCAATGCTAGGAGCCTTAACAAAAAACTCCATTCACTACTCCTTTCCCAGGCAAATGTTGATGCATGCATCATTATGGAGATCTAGTTCAAGACCACTGAGAGCACATCATCAGTGCAGGATTTCAGTGCCTATCACAAATTCAGGCCCACTGCACTAGATGAGAGCAATAAAGGCCATGGTGTCTCCATATCTGTAAACAAAATACTTCACCTCCACACTAGTTAGGCAAGATAACAATCTACAACTCCTGCATGCTCAGCTTACAAATAACAAGACCCCTTATCACATCATGGCTTAAAGCAGGAGACATATACACCCTCTAATATGTATGCCCAAAGGTTTCTGGACTTCATCAGTGCAAACTCTCTAGACTTATTAGTCCACATCACAACCAGATGTGATAAAATCCTGGACTTGGTCCTCACCAATATGGGACAGCTCTGTTCCCTCCCTGCTCAAAAAGCCAGCAGCATCCTCTAATACCTTGATATTCAGATATTATGTCACGGCTAATCTACTGAAACTGAGTGATGACCTGGATAATTCAACATGCCCTTCCAACTCAATGACCCAACTGCTTATGCAGAATTCTGTACTGCAGAATCCTTTACTTCTAAATTCTATATGCATAAATAGCTGCATAGATGAATCTGTCCTGATCAGAAGTAAATACAATGCCAAATTTAAAAATAAACCCCACAGTACCTTTTTTAGACAATGCTAAACTGACAAACCTTCTGACCTAGTAAAACCAACCCAGGGACTCCAAAGGTCTTGCTGCTCAATGTGGGATCGCTAAATTAGAAACTCCACTCCCTTCAGGGTCTCCTCACCCTTGAGAATGTGGACATCAGTCCAGCTACTAAGACATAGTTTAAACCTGAGCAGAGCACCACAACAGTGCAGAACTACAATGCCTTCCACACATTCAGGCCAGCTACTGCATAGACAGGGACCAAAGGTAGAATTGTCTCAATCTATAGCAATAACACACTTACCTCATGACTAGTCAAACATTCACCTGAGACTATCCATGTCAAGGTTTCAATAAGTAAAGTCCCATATCATATCCTTATGAGTTACAGGTCAGCTTCTATGACCCAAGAAACCCATAATTTGTAATTGGACTCAGAGACATAGCTGGCTTTTTTAGCACATGGGCCTAATCTCTGTTCTGGTCCCCCCACCAAAAAAAAGTCCACTGGTCCTCCACCAGGTAGCCAGATACATGCACCCTTTTCTCCCTCAGCTCTTCAATGGAAAAGTGAAAACAAGTGTTCTTTAGTCTAATGGCTAGTTATCGTGAAATGCAGGAGCCAATCAGGTCCCATTTTTCCCCTGCCCCCAACCCTCCTTCCTCAGCTATAGAAAAAGACACTTTTTTAAAACTGTAATAAACTGCTGCAAATGTGGCAAGAGGTTGCGATGGTTTATACCACACATGGATCCCTACAGTGCTCAAGTTTTAGTAAAAAGAAAGAAAAAAAAACAAGCAAATATTTTTCCTTTAAACTGTAGCAAACTAATTGCTAGAAATCTAGCAAGCAAACACTGCAGTTTAGACTACACAGGGAGCGCTACAGCACTCAGGTTTGACCAAAAGTGCAACACTGGCATTTAGAAGCCAATATACACTAACAAGCATCGGGATCAGATGATCATGCCCCCTAAAATTAATATTTTGTGACTAGGACAGTTGCCCCTTTTGCCCTGCACTAGCTGGGATAATACTTGGACTTACTGAAGGTCCTTATCATTCAACCCATTACCGTATTCATGGGCAACTTTAACTAACCCACTATAAACTGGGGTATTTACACGACCACAAACTTACTAGCTCAGAAATTTATGGACTTTATAAACACAAATAACTTGGATTAGATAGTCCATACACCCACTAGGTGTTCAAACATAATCAACCTGGTACTCAGAAACAATGGAGAATGCTATACCCCCCCCCCCCCAAAGTGTAGTGTTTTCACTGGTAAGGTCTTACTATAAAACTCTCTCCTTTATAACAAAAATCAGTTCTATGACTCTGGCTAACCCTGTAACATTTAGAACCTATTCTAAACAGGCTTCCTAATTGTAAGTGATAAAATTTCGAACCCCAACAAATCCTGAGAACACAGCTGCTTATGCAGAATTGTTCACAGAAACCATGTAGAATAATGGCAATAAATGCATAAATACAGCTTTGCCTACCAAAGATAAGCCCAGAAATAGCTCAAAAATCAAATTACCCTGGTGGAACCCAGACATAAACAGGTTATATAACAAAAAAAAAAGTCAGAGTCAAGATTAGGAAGTGCTACACCCAGCATGATAAAAACACTCTCATCAGTTTAAGCAAACAATCAACTAAAAGGGCAAATTAAGTCAACTAAAGACAAATCTGAGGTAAAGATAGCCTCCCAGGCAAAGGAAAACTGCCATCTATCACTAGGGAGCAGGTCCTAGATGTGGTATCCAAGGCCAAAAACAGTGCATTGATAGGCCCCAATAATATCCCAGTATCCTCCCAAAATAGCCTGAAACATTACCTATTGAAACTACTGGAGTGACTGTTTAATCATAGCCTCCAGGCAGACTTTGCACCACATGAGCAGACAACTGCAACAGTCATCCCTCTTTCCCCAGGAGAGGGGCATCAATGGACTCTGGAAACTACAGACTCATAAGTCTGACTAGTCTGATATGCAAAACCATGGAAAGAATTATCATGGAAATGATTAATAAGCATATAGAAAACCTTCATTCACTGGATCCATCTCAGTTTGGTTTCTTCAGGGGTAGACAATGTCTACTCAGCCCTGTGGAGTTCTTTGAGTTGGTCATCAAGGTAACGGATAAGGGCAAAATGGTGCACACTGCCTACCTTGACCTGGCTAAGGCATTTGATAAAATACCCTACTTAGGCATTATAAACAAACTTACAGATGCAGGTATAAGCCCCTTTGTTACATGCTGAATGGATAGCTGACTCACAGATAGAATGCAGGAAGTTAGAATAAGAAACTTCCACAAAGAGGCTGGCCACTAGCAGGTTCCCTCAAGGCTCTGTGCCAGGTCTGCTCCTTTTTGGCTCCTACTTCACAGAAGTCAAGGCAAATGTCAAGGGCTTCTGGCTGACCAAGTTTGCAGATGACTGCAAGCTAGAAGCAGTCATAGAATCCCCGCAAGTCACTAACATCCTATAGAAAGTACTAACACAGACAAGTGACTGGTGCCAAAACCATGACTTAAAACTAAATCCCAATAAATGCATAAAAGTATCCTTTGGAAAGTCAGCTACCCTAGGAAAGTATGTCATTAATAAAGTACACCAAGCAGTAGAACCAGTAGTCAGTGATTTGGATACATATGTAGATAGTAACATGGCTTTTAACCAACATGTGTCTAAGGCAGTAAGGAAATCATTCTATTTTGCTCAACTTACAAGTAAAAACATGGCATCTGTGTCCATCAAAGTCATGGTTCCACTGTATTCATCTCTCATCAGGTCATCATTGGGTACAACTCCCCCTTTGGTATGTATCAGACCAGAAACATGCAACAACTGGAATGTCCACAGAGGCTCCTTACAAAAGGAATGCAGGGAGTAAGCAGTATGTCTTATGCAAATCACCTCAAAGCCCTATCTCTATACTCTGTTTTCTACAGGCTGTTGAGAGGCAATCGGTGGCTGGCATACAAGGCATCCTTGGACCCCACTTTGATGGACTTTTTGCATATCTGCAAAACAAATAGTATTAGACTTACTTGATCTTGGGACTTAAAATTTGCTTGTGATGTAAATAGGACACATTGGAGGGACAGGTATGTGTCTCAGAGAATTCCCCTTCTCTGGAACAGGTTTTCTATCCCATGTGAAGCAGCGCTCTTCCCTAACACTATTTAAAAGAAACCTGGACCAGAGGATGGGAAATCAGAAATAATTCATGGGTCTAGCATCTATGTCTCTAATGGACAAAGGCATCCCATAAATTGTGGTCTAGCTTACATATACTCATTAAAATAACCTCTAAGACACATAAACATGTGGGATACGATTGGTATGCATGGTTAGGCTTATAAAGACCTGAGTGGTCATTAGCCTAGTATACATATATGAACCTATGAACTTATGAACAGGCATTATAATTCAAGAAAAACTCATTGCATATAAAAAAAATTAATGTAGCTCTCAAGATGAAAATAAAAAAGTTCTTGCTAAACTTAACAGGGAACACTCAACCAAAGCCAGATATGAGGTAAAAATTACCACCCAGGCAAAGGGCAGTCATAAAGCCTTCTTTAACTGTATTAGAAACCTTAGAAACAATTCCCAGAACTGTGCAAAACTAATAGCAAATGATGTCCTTACATTGTCCACTGCAGTATTCATAACTTAATGGATTCCATGCCATAAAGCCCATCATCTGGCCAGTCTACCAAAGTCTACCATTGCTTTAAGGCACACTGAACATCACCTACACACTACTCAAGTGGTGTAGGGCATAAAGGTGATGTTCAGGCGTACCATCCTCAGAACTTCTTTGCCACCAGTCCGAGCACTGTTTTTAATCATCAGTCTGTTTGCTGCTACCCATTTTTTGCATAAGCCGTCTCAATTACTTTCTTCGTGCAATTTACTGCCTTCTGACAAGGACAGAAAAACTATAGACAGGCTGGGAAAGAAGGTTTATACTTCAGCTACCCTAGCTTTTAGGGCTATTAATTATCAGACCCATATATCTAGGTGGGTCCCTATCTATTCACCGACAATTCATTTCACTGAAACTCATTTCGTCGACAGTTCATTTCGTCGACAGAAAGTTGTGCCCCCTTAAAAAATTGTTAGGTGGGGGGCTTCGCCCCCCACACCCCCCATTGTGGGGGGCTGTGCCCCCCACACCCCCCCTAACTATATATATCAACTCCAGGGTTGCACAACATTGGGGAAGGGGGCACAACTTTCTGTCGACGAAATGAACTGTCGACGAAATGAGTGTCAGTGAAATGAATTGTCGGTGAATAGATAGGGACCCATCTAGGTATGTGTTGGCTCTTCTGTCTCAGGCCTGTCAGATTTTTTCTGATCTTCCAGACTCTGATAATAAATATTCTGCTCTTTCCTTGCTAGGGAATTCATCTCAAGTAGTTCATCATTCTATCAAATGTAGTTATGATGCAGTGGATGCCTCTTCTAGGGTTACTGCTTTTGGTTCAGTACTGAGGAGGTATTCTTGGTTTAGGCTTCAACCTTTACATGATGATATTAAGGCTAGGTTGATGGATGCTCGTCTGGATAATAAACTTTGAGGAAGCGACTGCTGGTTTATTCTCTTCAAGACAAGGGGAAGGCCTTACAGGAGCTTAAACATGTCTTTGTTTCTCCTGTGCCTAAATTTCAGAGAAACTCCCCTTCTAAGCCAGCCTTTGTTAGTAGGCAATCTTGCCCTCCTGCTAAAAATAAAAAGGTTGGTAAACGGGCTTCTCCTGCTAAGGCCACTCAGACTGCAGGGATTCAAAAGCCTTCTTTTCCCTACAAACCAGGTACTGTATTACTATCCATCTGTTCCCAGCCACATTCCTCTTTCTCTTCGCCTTTCTATTCTGCTTCCTGTTTGGCTTCGAATCACCCAGGATTCTTGTGTTCTGTCAGTCATTTATCAAGGGTATTTCATGGTGCAGATTCCCATCTTCCTTTTACGGGTATTCCTCAGCCTCTTCAGAAAGAACTGCTTTTTTCCCCAGAGGTTCTTCAAGATCTCTTGTCTCAGGGTACTTATTCAAGAGGTGCCTGTGTCCTAAAGGAGGAAAGGGTTTTATTCAAGAATGTTTCTAGTGCCCAGAAAAGAAGGTACTTGGAGACCTATTCTAGACTTCTCCCATCTAAACACTTTTTCTGAAGGTGCCTTCCTTTCAGATGTTGTCCCTTCAGACCCTGTTTCTCTCTTGCTCCTCCAGGCCTTTCTGGTGTCTCTGGAGCTCAAGGATGCTTATTTCCATATTCTGATTCATCCTCTTTTCAGGAGGTTTTTGTGTTTCTTTGTTGCTTCCTTGCATTTTCAACTCTGTGCTTTGCTCTTTGGCCTTTCTACTGCCCCAAAGGTGTTCAGCAAATGCCTCACTCCTGTGATTGCTTTTTGCAGGCTTCAAGGGATCCAAATATTTCCTTACTTGGATGACCTGCTGATTCAGGCATCCTCTCCAGAGGTCCTTTTGCAAAATCTTCATTTTACCATTTCTCTTCTTCAGAGCCTGGGGATCATGATAAACTTCAACAAGTCTTCCCTGACTCCTTTTCAGGATCATGTCTTTCTGGGTTGCAGGATTCAGAGAGTGCCAATGCTGGCACCCCTGCCTCCTCCAAAAGTCTTAACACTCATTTCTTACTTTCAAACTCTTCTTCCCCTGGCCTCCAATACAGCCAGTGAGGTTCTGAGAGCTCTGGGATTCATGGCTTCCACCATTCTGATGCTCCCTCTGGCCAAATTCCACATGAGGAAGTTTTAGTGGTTTCTGAAGTCAGTGTGGCTTCAACATGCACATCCTCTCGACTTTACAGTTCCTCTTCTCCCTTGTCTCAAGAAGAAACTTCTTTGGTGGATTCAGCAGTTGTCGCCAAATTCAGGGCTCCCTTTTCATCCTCCTCTTCCCTCTGAGGATCTGTTCACAGATGTGGGATGGGAAGCAATATCTGGCTCCCTGAAAGGTTCAAGGTGTGTGGTTGCCTCATCAGCAGAAGGAGCACATCAACATCAAAGTGAATAAATGTGTGTTTTCCCAATCGGCCATAACAAGGTTGGCGTAGCTATTGGCACACGATGTGCCCATAGCCACGCCATGCCTTTGAATGTAAGTTCGCTTGTCAAATGTAAAGATATTATTGTTCAATATCAAACCTAGCAGTGTACTAATAGTTTCAATTTGAGCTAAGCTAAAGGAATGCGTATGTACGAGACATCTACGTATACACTGAGTACCCTCTAAGTTGAGAATACTGGTAAATAATGATGTAACATCTAAAGTAACTAGCCAATAATCTGGTATAGTCTTTTCAACTTCCATGTATTCATATAATTTGAATAAAAATTGTTTGGTATCTTTTAATATATGTTTATAATTCTCCACTACTATTCTTAGCTTAGACTCTATGTACAAGGATATAGGTTCTATGGACCAACATCATGTGCCAATAGCTATGCCAACCTTGTTATGGCCGATTGGGAAAACACACATTTATTCACTTTGGACACATATAGGAAATTTGTTGGGTTTTATGTTCGTTTCGTAGATGATATTTTTCTGATCTGGAAATCAGATGAAGTACAGTTGAATAATTTTATTCAGCAGATCAATTCGCTAACACATTATTTAAAATTTACTATGGTAGCCTCTTTAAGGCAAGTGGCTTATTTGGATGTCTTATTCAAAAAATCCTTAATGGCTACCTGAATACAGGAGTATATAGAAAAGCATGCCATAGGGGTTCATATTTACACAGATCTAGCATGCACCCACATTATACCTTTAGAAATGTGGTCAAAGGCCAGACCATGAGGGTTTCTAGATTGAATCCTACCCAACATGGTTATATTAGTGAAATAACTGGTCTTAAGGAACAACTTCTAGGGAGGTCTTACAATATTAGCGAAATAGATAACTGCCTAATAGAACTTGAGCAACATAGAAAAATTCATGCCTATCCATATTTTGCTGACCAGAATGTTAAGCAAAATATAAATCCTAAAAACAGTTATACAAATCAAAAAATATCACCAGTTATATTATTATACACAGGATATAGGAGAGATCAAAACAGCTTATTTGAAATACTGGGATTTACTACAGGTGAACCCGGATATTCTAAAAATTGTAGGGGATGTACCCCATTTTACTTATAAAAATAAGCCAAATTTATATAGGATGTTAAGTGGTCCCTATAGAATTGATAAGAAACTTGATCGTAGCCATTACACTGCAACTACTAGACCTTGCGGAAAATGTAATTTCTGCTGTCATATAGATCAATCAGCACGTTTCATTCATCCAGTAACACAGAAATTATTTAAATTTAACTGTGTAGCTAACTGTGAGACCTCTCATGTTATCTATCTGGCTGTCTGCCAACTATGTTCATCATTTTATGTTGGCAAAACGGACAGACGCCTTAAAGAGAGACAGACGCCTTAAAGAGAGAATTAGGGAGCACTTATATAATATCAGGATATGTTCAGAAAATAATGCCCTCTCCAAACATGTGGAGAATAGTTCAGCATGGCACCATTTTGAATTTATGGTTATTTGTGTTAATTATCCCACCCTTAGAAGGGGACCTATATGCAATATCACTGAGCAACGTGAGACAGAATGGATTATTAGACTTAGAGCGGATCATCCACCTGAACTTAATGATCGAGTTCCCATCAGACCAGTACTCAAAGGTAGACCTATAAAAATAAAAATTAAAGTCTAACTTTATATTAGATGTCTATCATTCTACATAGTAATTCTATTACCCACTCATTTATTGTTGGCTATTACATTTAATATTACTATATATAGACTTTCATTTGCCTTAAGAATTATTGTTATATTTATTGATAATATTATCTATACTATATAAGATTATATATATATATATATATATATTTTTTTTTTTTTTTTAAATACATCTTATATAGTATGTTATATATATTTTGTTACATTTATATATATTTTTTATTATTATATATACATATACATATTTCTATATTATATTTATATTATATTATATTACAGTTGGAATTTTAGTATATAGCATTTTGCTTGATATGTATTTTCCTTCTGACATAAGTTGTATTAGTAAGTACTTTTTATTTATGTTTAATTTTTAATTTTATTTTTATAGAGAAATTGTTTATGTTATTAAGTAGATAACATTGTTATTTGAGATAAGATGGAGTTGTAAATACTGGCAACAGGGACACAGTTCGCTTAATATGTGTCTCATGGTTAAGGCTGTTTAGTTGTTGTTATTAACAATGATGTAAATATACAATTATTGTAGATATATAGAAAATGTTTTTATAACATTTTTACAATTTTATTTTAGTTTAGGTGTGTTGTCATACAATTATGTGTTAATTATTTTAACTTCTATGATGTTCGGAGATACGGACTTGTTTAGTAACTGGTTACTCAGTTACAAAGTATCTAAGGAAGTGACATCATGGTATTATTGTTTTAAATGTTGGCACTTTTTCTTTGTGCTTCTTGATTCTCTGAAGAAGCTTCTGCATAGCGGAGGTGAAAACGTTAATCCTCAATAAAGAACGTTAACTTTTCCAGTGGTGGTCCACCTCGTTGGTGCTATTTTTGTTTTCAACTGTTTTTTTGATCGTTCCTGTTATTTGAGACATGATAGGATGTGTTTGATTATATATAGACATTTTTAGAATGTAGTAAGGTTGAATTCTAGTATATGCGTCAATATTGCGCTTATCTTAGAAAGAATAGTTTAGTTTATTTGTATAAACTAGATTATATTTATGTATATTCGCTCGTATGCAGATGTTTAGTATTTTATAATTTTATTACCTAGATGACAGTATGCTTTAGTAATGATTTATATATTAGGTACATATATCGCTATATTAAGTGGATTTATGTAACTTTGATTAGCAAAAGGAAATGATGTCAAGAACGTTTGAATGAATACATGTAAAATGTTTTAAATGTCTAGTGAAAGGAAATGATGTCATAAGTGCTTAAAGTATATAAGAAACACATTGTTTTTAAATGTCTATGGCCTGATGAAGCCTTCGGGTGAAAGCGCTAGCCGCATGCACGTTTTATAATAAAAATAGTTTTCTATAATATGCTCGTGCTCACATCTACATTATTTGGATTTTAATCTTTGGATCATACTGTTGGATGCTTATGTTGGAGAAGTGAATACTGCCGAATTGTAAGGATTTGCTTGTGCTGGACTACATCGCTGATTTTTATTGCTGGTGAAGTGAAAACTGCCTGAGCGTATATATAGTATATATATATATATATATATATATATATATATATATATATATATATATATATATATATATATACTCTATATGCTTTATTTTTAAAGCATTGTTTCATCTTCATTGAATTGGAATTTTTTTGAGTTGTTCAATACGCACGAGTTCTGGTGTGAGTAGTGTTGACTTTTTATGTTTCTGTGAAAACGCTACCAGCGCAATTTGAATTTGGCGCCATTTATTTGTTCTGCCTCATACTTCCCTTATTGCTATTACTGGTTCTATGTATAAATATAAATACATAACACTTTTTAGTATAGAGCATTTTAGAAAAACAATGTTTTGGTATAAAAATGTGTTGGGGGGTGCATATACATATACATTTATGCAAGTGTTTACATTCAGATTTTAAATACATTTTTAAATAAAATGTTTGTATAATTTTGGAGCACTTTAAAATATGGTGACATGGTTTCAAAAGCGTGGAGCCTTTTGAAATTTTGAAATCTTAAACTTTGTATTATGCAACTTGTCATGTGATCTTGTCATGTGATTTTCTTATTTTAAAAGGAAGTGATAGTGCATACTTCCTTATTCTGAAGAAGTCTATGTGCACTCACTGATGAAAGCTCTCAATAAATTGTGAAATCTTGTCAACCAGGTGTCTCTTTTGTGGCGTTGTTCCTAGTCTTTGGTGTTTTGGATTTTAAAAGTTATAAATACTGCAGAGGTGAAGGCAATACATCTACCATTATGGTAAGAGTTTATACAACTCCACTATATCACTTACTCAGACCCATAGAATATAGACAATTTGTTGGTGGATGAATTTAGGGCTAACATCACCACCTTACCCCTTCTGCACTCCCAGCACTTATACCTACATCCATTAGGGTTACCACCTCTGTGCATTCTTGACAAATGAGCCATACCTCCAGCATAACATAACTCCACCCCTTGTCCCTAGTAACCACACCCCTTTAACAAGCCACTCCTAGAAGTACCAATATTAAACTTCATATACAGTAATTGCAGGGGTGGTCTCAGGTAAGATGGAGCCCTAAGTAAAGTGTTCCTTGTCACCCCTCCTGCCTTGCTTACAGTTTCCCCCAGCATATACACCACTGCTCTCCCTTGTTCTCCCCATCCTTGCCTTCCCACATCATCTGAATTATTTTAGTTTTTTCCAATGTTTTGTCCTACTATTCATCTTTTTCTTGCATCATTGACCTGCTTTCTTTCAACATATTCCTAACTAGCCAAGACTGCACTGTAATACGTGTGTAGAAAAGAGTAATTAAGCTGGGGCAGCTGTTTTATGGTGAATTTTAGAACCTTTTGCCACATCCTTTGATCTAATGATGTTCTAAACAAAAATCATGATTAGAAAAGAAATTGTTTCATTATTTTTCCTTCAAGAAAGTAATATGTTGTGTTCAGGACTTAATTAGTTACCCATAAAATGGGAAGATACATGATCACATTTGGGTTGAAATTCTGCCTTCCTACCCTCCCCAATAAAACATAGTCACCATCTGTGTACCAATCTGTGCACCAACCTGATGCCAAACTGGGGTGAAAGTGAAAAGAAAAAGGTAGAACAAAGTATATTTCAGTCTGTTGCTGTCAGATGTACATATACAGCATGCCTCCTTACTTCTATCCTCAAAAGATATACTGGAGCATTGCAGTCATTATTTGTTTAACTTTTTATAAAAATCAAACCTTGGAGGTTTGTACAGAAAGTCACTAACTTGTCTGAGAGCAGTGCACTTCTAGGAGGAACAAACTGGAGTAAATTATTGTATATACATCTGAATTTGGTTTAAAAGAAAATGGAAAAATAAAGATCACAGTTGTGAGATCCAATTTGTTGCTCCTACAGACTCCACTGCCTCTAGACTAACTATAGATACCTTCTGTGCACTCCTTTGAAGTCTGATTTTTGGAATGTCCAGACCCCATGGAAGACACGGTGACCTGTGCATAACAAGGAAGTTTGACTTTGAGGAAAATTAAAGAAATAACTACAGTTTCACAGTCAGACCTACATTCAGAAGCAAAAACTTTCCTACACATTCTACCTAGAATACCGACAACCACTTATTGTATGTAAAGCTAATGTCTGACTGTGAAGGAAAGTGAAAAAAATTCTGACCAACTTGTTGCATTTCTATACACTTCATCAGATACCACACTCAATCATACCTCTCAACTGTACAGATTTTCACATTGTGTCCAGATTTTGCCTAATATTTTTGGTCCATATTTCATAAAATTGTAGTTTTCTGACAAATCTTTAGCAAGTTATTAAAGACTGGAGTCAGAAAATAATGCAAGACATTTGAGTTTCAGAAAATTCATGCTAACACAAACTTATTATTCTGTCAACTTTCTAAGTTTGTAAGAACAATATTTAAAAATCGTCCCCATTTTTTGGCCCCTATTATTTATTGCTTTGTCCAGATTTCTTGCTCTAGGATGTTGAGAGGTATGCTCTCAATAAACACATACACAAGCGCACCATATGCATAAGCCATAACACTGATCATTTTTGTTGTGATTTCACCAAATACCGTAAACTTGTCTGACACTGCACCTACCATGCTAAACCAACAATTGTTTTACAGTAATCAAAAAACAGAACATGGGATAAGTCATACCCCTGAATTCAATAAACTCCATGCAGGAATAGTGCTATTCCTGCATGGAGTAGTTTGTGTCCATGTAGCCACAGCAGCATGCCTTACATATTCATTAAGGTGTACTGATGTTAAGACTAAACAGACACAAATGATGAATGAGTGCAGGGGGTGCGTTTAAGTAGTGCATAGACTACAAACATGCCCCCTGCATTCAGAAAGTGCCATATGTCACTTTTTAAACCTGATGCAGCATAATATTATTGAATTTCTCTAATATTATGCTGGTATTTCAGTGTCCGCGGACACTGAAATGAAATAAATGATAATTTCAGTGTCCGCAGACACTGAAATAGATATAGGAGCAGGAAAGCAAGGCAGGGGGTGTGTGACAGGTTCTGTGACGCACACACACCCTGCATTGTAAAAGTGCCATATGACACCTCACAACCTGCTAAAGCAGAAAATGTAGACAAAGGCACAAATAATGGGGGGAAAACCCTAAAAAAGACACTACTTAAATATTCTCTTCACAAACTTAGAAAGTTGATAGAAAATAGGTCATGCATTAGCATAAATTTTCGAAGGATAGACATCTGAAAGTCAAATGTATGTCATTATTCCCAGACAGCAGTCCATGTGGACAAAGGCACAAATAATGGGGGGACAAAGCCTTAAAATAGGGACACTACTTAAATATTGCACTCACAAACTTAGAAAGTTGATAGAAAACAGGCCATGCATTAGCATAAATTTCCGAAGGATAGAAGTCTGAAAGTCAAATGTATGCCATTATTCCCTGACTGCAGTCCTCAATAACTTGTCAGAAAGCCACAATACACACAATATAACATAATAATATAATAATAATATTAAAACATTTTTTTTACATACCAAGTTATGGCCCTTTGCTTAGCATTGCTTAAACATCCCATAGGATATAAATAAAAATATACAACTAAAATTCCTTAACTGAGATAGTGTAGTAGTTAGAGTTCTGGCTTTGCATGCAGGTGTTCACAGTTTGAGTACCAAGACAGTCAAGCTATTTTCATATTGGAAAACAGTGTTAAAATTATTTTTTTAAACTTAAATTATGTAGTAACTGTTTTTTGTCAACCAGGGAATTGTAGCTGGTGCAAAATCACCCATGTATACACAAGAGTCCTATACAGTATAGTCACACCCCTTGTTAATGTAATGAAAGCACATAGAGGGATGTCATGTAAAGTAAATCATATACACCTGCTAAATGAAGTAATTATTCTGATAGTTTTCTAAAATGAAAAGTGAGCAATGCTGAGTAATGCTCAGCTATGTTAAGCAGATTTAAGCATTGCTTGGATGTGATTGCTAAGCAGCAGGTAGCTCAGCTAAGTGGATTTGTGCACTATTAAGCAGTGCTCAGCAATTATCCCTTTAAGCACTGTTCAACTCAGCTTAGCAGATTTGCACACTGCTTAGTGGAGCTTAACATGTTCAAAATGGCCCAATGACAGCAAAGGGTAGGAATATCACCTTATTTAAACTGTGCAGGTAGGAATACAGCCATTACCTGTTTAGTGTGATCTCTGCAGGAACATGTCTGGCGTTGGAGAGGGAGCACGGTTTCGGGCACAGCACTGACACATTCAGAGTCCAGGGTCATAGCTGGACTCCTTGTAGAAAACAATGAGGAGAAACTGCTGCAGGGCCAGTACCAGGACTCACAATAAAAAACAGAGGCCTGGGACCATCTTGCACTTGATCTCACCAGTGCTACTGGCATCCCCCAGACTGGTGACAAGGCACAGCACCACTATGCTGACCTACATGGGAGGAAATGGGCGCTCTTGGCCCAGTGAATCCAAGATGCTCGAGCACGGAATGCTCCAGTAGTGAGTAAGTAATCACTATCAAGTAGTTTGTAGCAAATATTAGCCTGAGAATGTGATAGACAGCTATGCATAATGTTTGTTATTCTCCCCTACAGCTGCAGCAGAGAGAGCTATGAATGTATAAGCCCATGCTGACAGACTGCTGAGGCTTCACCGACAGGCTGGTGAGTACAAGTCTATTTTGCAGTATATTGTTCAAATAGCTAAGAAGGAGTACATTACTTAATGCTAGTAGGTATACTGCTACTGTGTGAACTGACTAAATAAAAAAGTTTGACTGATTAATATTGATGTCCAATAAAGATGCCTACAAAAAACTGTTGTGTTTATTCTGGTATGTTATTGTAGACATATAGAATATATATCGTTCTTCACAGCAAATGTGGCTGTGACAGCATACATTAACTCAGGCAGTTCTGTGCACCAGCTGTAAGAAAAACTATAGATGGTTGAGCTGTAAAACAAGATATAACTGAAACTTGAAATATATACTGCACTACTGCACTAAGTTCTGAACCCTGAATAGTAATGCGGAAAGTTTCAAAGTGTATTCCATCCAGCATTGCTTTGTGTTAACCTTTGCTTTCCAGGTTGTAGTAATCCAAAGGATTAATGCACAGTACAATAACTTATCTGTCATGCATGCATCACAGGATTACAAGTTCAGACTGTCTAACCAAGAGACTATTAGGCAGTAACCAGTGAACCAAAAAAACCAGCAGTTTTCTAGTAGCTCAGTGTGATGAGAAATAGTTTAGTTGTTAATTTTGCACACCCAGACATGGATCGAAACCAGGGGAGTGGTACTAATATGTGTCCATATCCACACACAAGGAATCAGGAATAAATGTAAAAACAGTCAGGTAGTGTTAACATATATTTTCTCCGCAGGTTGTACAGGTAAGGAAATGTTGGTAGTACCTTTATGAAAGGTATACTAATAAACTATGTACAACTGTTCAACTGTCCCACCACATGCCTGCAAATGACAACAGGATAGGTACATACAACATGTACTCTTCTAGATACATGTCTCTCGAATGTCACACTGTCACAGCTAGTAGTAACTGCTGCCAATACCTCTGAACACAGATAGGAAATCAGTTGAAGTATGCCAGTAGCACACTCACATAACGGCACTCAGGGTACCCCTCTTGTGCCAGATATGTAACCCTGACATATTCAAGTCCCCTCTAGGCATGTACCCAGAGTTGTCACAGTTTGCTGCATATGATTTCAAGCTGACAGTTTAATATGTATGTTTGTGCTACAGAAGCTATGAGCCATAGGCAGATGTAAAGTGAGGGCAGACACATAGAGTATTGAGCAGTATTGTTGTGGAAAATTGAAGCATAAAAAGTTGTTAATGGACTTTTTGTCCCCCCCCTCCCATCTGGATCAATACTAAAATTCATGTACTATGGGTATGTTTCACTCCAAACCTAATGTTGGAACTTGTGTTCTATTATTGTTCATATATTTGATTGGTTGCATGTTAACATACCTTGTTCAAATACCATTCTTGGTGGCCTGTTGCAGTCAATGTTACTAGCATGCTGTTATGATGCATACTGTTGTTCCATTTATGCATGTGTTCATTTTGCTATGCAACTGTTTCAAATCTGTTTTATGGGGTTAATTGGAACACCCATGCATGCTGTTATAACTAACCGGGAAATGTGTTGTTCATGACTAACCAACATATTCTTTAAAACCTCCACACCATAGCATGTTTGGGAAGGCAGATCCTGGTGGATCCGCTTGTCCCACCTCATCTGGATGTGACACCGGGCCACAGAACATCTGGGACCCAACCTGGGCCTTCCTCGTCTACTGGTCCTGCACCACCTTTGGGTGGAACTGCCTCAGGGGACAGGGTCCACCCCCCCGGGAACGGGGATGGACAGGAGCCTGCCACCCACAGTCAGTTCCTGGGTTTGGTGCACAGCACCATCCAATCAGAGTTGGGAGGACAGCTGCACCAGACTGAGGGACATCTAGCATACCTCGGGGGGCAGGCCACTCCTCCTGTCCAGCCCCCAGCACAGCCACCTTCGGGGCCATGAAGGAGCAATGGTGACTGCCCATGGGTGGGGACCTCAGTCCCACTGTATCCATTTGGAGGCTCATGGGCTTCAGATTCCCAACCACACAACCACCCTCCCCATCAAAGGTGTTTACCCCCCTCCTGTGTCATGTATAGCCTCTGTCTGCTGTCTTGTCTGTATGCAAATGCAACCTATCCCACCCAACCTACCTCCCCAAACATACCTACAGCACTTCCCTAACATCCCAGTCTCACCTTAAAAATGGGCATCTGTCCCACAAAGAAATAACATTGCCCCATACATAACTCTACATTATGCCCCCATGTACTGTGAAACTAATCAATCAACCCACTGATTACTCTGCAAATGTCTGTTGCCAACACCCCTTCCTAGCTACTATCTTAGCTTCTCACTCCGAGATCACACTACAGTGAGGAAAAGGGAATATTCCCTTATCTGCACTGTAGTACGATTTCCGCAGCAGTCATTCCCCCACGACTCCCTCTAGCTGCAGGCATACGTCCTCAAAAGTGCTTTTTCGGTAAAAAGCACTTTTGTGGAAGTATGCCTGGCTGTTTGTGCTTCAGTGAAAAGTTCCTTTGGGGATCAGTACCGATCCCATATATATATATATATATATATATATATATATATATATATATATATATATATATATTTATATACAATTTTATATATATATATATATATATATATATATATATATATATTTATACATATATATATATATATATATATATATATGTACTAAGAACTGAACTTCATGACAATAAAAGCATTCAAAAAAATAGTAAATCACACCAACAGCTCTTGTAGAACTTTAGCGCTTTTGTCTTATTTATTATCAAGACTTCTTCAGAAAGACATGTTTCATAAGTATGAGCAACCATTTTCATTTCCTTTATATACATTAGTTCTAGCAGGCCATTTAAATTAACAACAGTTCCTTTCCAATAGTAAAGTGTGAACAAGCAGGGTGCTGTGTGCATTTTCATTAACATTACAATCGCAGTTACATAAGGTAAATTAGTCAGACAGTAATAGCCTTGTGGTGCCGTGTGCATACTAAAAGGGATTGTGTGCAAAAAGGGATTGTGTGCAAAAAAGGGGATTGTGTGTAAAAAGGGACTGTGTGCAAAAAGGGATTGTGTGCAAAAAAAAAAAAAAAAAATTTTTCATACAGAGATATATAGACAGATAACCAACCTCTTACTGCAACAAATCTGCAGAAACCTTTACAAATGGGGGGAATAAAGGACAAACAATAGTGACATGTTTGAAATATGGCTGTCATATGCGTAGAAGTCTGCTAGAGTGGCATGGTGTGCCTTAACATACAATGCCAGACAGTTTCCAGGTCTGAAACACAAATTAATGTCAAAATATACTGATGTCAATTCTCGCATCATCCCAGTGATTTCTAAGAAACCCACAACTGTTGTGGCTAACAGACAAAACATATAAGCCACACATCAGGACTGTCTAGACATCTGGACAGTGGAGAGGTATGACTGCAGTCATGTAACAGGATGGAAAAACCCATGACAGCCACCAACCATGTCACCCAGCACCTTCTGAAATGCAGTAAGACCAACACGACACTAACCCAAATCAGCTCTGGGCAATTACCCATGTATATCTAAATATATTATGCACTACAGGGATGGAACTATAGGGAAAAGCATATAGTGGTGCATAAATGTCCACCCACCACCATTTGCACCACAGTCACAACAATATACCAGTACCCCAAATGAACTCTAGAGTAAAACGACTGTTTGAATGAACATATCCTGATTCCCAGTCACACAATACACTGACAGATACTGACCCAACTCACAGTGTACTGGGAATCCTGAGGTGTTAAATGACCTTTCTCAGTCTCCCCCTACAAACATACATACCTGATAGACCACCAGCAGCTGTAGCAGCATGCACATTCAGATAGAAAAAAGATCTGTGACACTCACATCTGCAACTCTCCCTACCCAGCCAAACAAACATCTACACACAACACTGTTACACTATCTTGGTAGTCACTTCACAATGGCCAGACATATATAACTCTCATATGTACATATTTCCACAAAATGTCCAGGGTGTGAGAACATATTCATGGCCACTGCCGCATACCACTTCCAGGAATCTGCTAAGTCAATGGGATGATACCTTAAGTGCAGTCAATAAAAATTATATCACATACCTCTGACCCTCTTACTGCAAGATATCTGGGAAAAGTATGACATACTTAGGGGACAGGGGGGTGGAAAGAGGGACATATCTCACTTAATGGTGTTCCAAACTTTGTTGTAACATAACATCCCTGTAGGATATGATGTGTGAAACATCAATGGATGTCAGCAGTTACTGACTACAATCCTCACATTATCCTACTGCTTCCACAAAAATAGACGGTGTCTGAGGAACAGAATAAGCATAACAGGTGAACCCCTGAGCAGACATTGGACATCAGGACAGTTCAGAGGTATGTCAGAGACATATCACTGTCAGATGTCAAGTCCCACAGAAAATGCATGTCCAGATGAACCCTGTTAAACTAACAACCCTCTATGTGTATAACAGCACTACTGACTTATAATCTGTACCCCATTCTGGAGCTTTGTTCCCCATGTTGCTGGGCTGTCTCCACATGTCCTCTCCTGAAAGGTATTCCCACCTACTGTCTGTGAAGCTGTAGTCCCCACACCTCTATAATGTCCTCCACACAGGCATGGAAAAGGGGCAAGACCCACATGAAGGCCGTCATTATAGCACTGTGTTGCTATGGCATTGGCAAATAGAAAGACAACACTGCTGTCTGGATGCAAGTAGCAAGTGGGAGGCACAAACTGGTGCACAGGCTATCACCTGCTCAAGAGTACCTACAAATGGCAAGCTGCTGCCTATGCAGCACAGGTCTCAACCCATCTACACAAAGACAGACTGTGACTACACAAACCTAACCAATTGCATTGTTGTGAGGTAACTTCTGAGCATTATAACAGGTATGTCAATCATGTAAGCATGTAATGGAATGCAGAAGGGAGGATGCAATGATGTCAAATGGGACATTAAACACTAGGCCTCAACATGACCTGATGGACTCAAATGCTGCTGTCTAGCACCTATGGCCATTTCTGCTTGCCCTGCCTACCTTGACATGGTGCACATCTCTGGCCCCTGACTCACCCTAGCAAAGGTCAGCTCATGTATGACTACTAATGGAGTCTCTGTTGTCCAATGCTGAGTGTGATACTGGGAGGACAGCTATATGGGATGTTGTAATTAGTCATATGTCACCTGTGAATGCTACTCAGATACATATGCTTGTCTTACAAATGTAATAGATGTACATAGGGTATGTGCATACTACATGACAGATGCAGATGTGTGTGTTGAACTGTATGTGATATACTGAGCCCATACCTGCCAACTGTTCAGAGTGTTGCAGACTGACCACATGTCTGCTTCATATTTGCAGTCAATGCCTCAGACATCTGTATATTGTCTGGCAGATCACTGGCAATCCATTATAGACTGCAGTCACAACAAATTAGTATACATTTCATTGTCAGATGTCATATCCTGTCTTTGCTGGCAAATAAGTGTGTTTCAGCTAGATTCATAAAGTGACACTATTTACTGGCCTTTATCCACCACTGATGTGTGCCTTTGTGTAGATGTCTTGCTCTAACAGGAGCTAGGTGTCTTACCATGGCACCCATGTCAATGCAAGTGTACTCACTCATCCCATCATACTTTTAGACCCCAAATGGAGGCCTGCAAAGCCACATGAGGTGGAGAGTTGAACATTAGCATAGACATACACACCTCCAGGCTGGCCAAACAGTATGTCGCATGGGTGACATCCCGAGTGCAGTTAACAGTTGTCAAATTACCAACTCAAATCATAGCTGGCTACAGGCCTCCAACCATGACTATGGATAGCCACCACACCTATTGGGACCTGCTAGAATCTGTCATGATTCAATTGTCTACCCTGCTCCTGGATGACTTCAAATACCCAACAATAGTCTGCCTGACCAATGCCACCTAAACATAAATGCACATAGATTCCTTGGCTTTGTCAATGGAAATGCAGTTGATCAGATGATCAACATCCCTACGGCAGGTGGGAATCTCATGTACCTGGTCCTAAGCAACATGAGTAGCTACTGTAGCACTCCTACAGTACCATTCCCCTTGGTAATATCTGCCCACATAGCCATCCCTGTTCAGGTCACCATCTCCCCTGCCCCCACCCCCCTTTATGTGTCAAACAGAATGACCTGTACACAAATGACTATAAATCCCCTCAGAGCAGGTAGATGTAGCTGTACAGCCAATGTTCCATTTGTTGGAACGAACAGCAGTGTCCTGGCACACACCACAATACAGTGTGGGCACCTACATAGCTGTATGGACTCAGCAGTACCTGACAGGACAACATCATCTCCCTCAAAGTAGGGTAAATGCCTGTGGTGGACAGCAGCAATACACAAATACCATAATGGGTAGAACCAATTGCCTCACTGGAAGCAATGTCACTTTGGTCTGTACAAGCAAATAAGGGTGCGGGTGATGTACCCTAAGGCTGTCTTTGAGTGCAAATTGGGCACATCCACCAAGGCAAATCACTAGGCTTTCCACACATGTCGGCAATTCCAGAGGCAACACACAAATCTGCTCTGTAGTGGTGGTCAGTAACACCACATGCACATATGGCATAGATATAGGTAACCAGCTGCAGACAGGTGAAGTGTAAACACCACCCCCCTGTCCCCCCAGTGGTACACATGTGCATGTGCAGCACCTGCCCCCCTCCCCTCATCATCAGGAAGCAGGTCTGTAATGCCCTCTCAAAGGCAACACACAGAGGTCTCCATAGTCATGATACCATCCCCGGCTGCATCCCACATAAACACAGGCATGGGATCTCAGAACCATTCCACACTGTAGTCAACCACAGCCTGAACACCAGTGTGATCCCATCTGCATGGAGGACAGCCACTGCCATCCCTATACACAAAGATGGAGCAATCCACCAACCCAGCCAATATGATGCACATCAGCCTAACTAGCCTGCTCTGCATGGACATGGCAGGCAATATCAAGGATATTATGAACAGGGCCATTGGCAACATCAAAATGCCTGGGCCTACACACCATGGTATTGTCAAAGGGAGATCAGGCCTGTGAAACCTGACTGACCTCTCTGCAGTGGTCAACAAACACAGGGACAAGGGGAAGATGGTGAACAATGCCTACCTTCACCTAGCCCAATCCTGTCAAACTAATCCTCAGATGAACAGGATACATAAGCCTACACAGCTAGACACCAACCTGTAGGTTACCAGATGGGTAGCTAACTGGCCCAGTGATAGTAGCCACTCAGTCAAAGTAGTAGAACCCACCTCTAATAGTAGATTCATCCACAACAGTGTACCCCAAGGACGGGTCTGGGGGCCTCTACTGTTTGAGATATATGTATCTGAGGTACAGGGCAATAGTAGTGGTCTCTGGCTGACCAGGTGTATGGAATCTTGCAAGCTGCCCACTGTCTTACATCCTCTTACTGATGTGGCCATCCCCCAAGATGCAGTCACCCAATTACTGACCGGTACAAGAAGCATTACTGCAAACAGAATACCAGAAGAGCCATCACTCCCACTGCTGTGCCAGATGTCATCCACACTAAGTATGACAGTAATAATGTACTGAGCAAGCAATCAAGTGTGAGGTGACTTGTGCACTGATGTTGGGTGCAACCTGACAGTTTCCCACCATGTGGAAACCATTGTACAGAAGGCCCTCTACATGGTCCACCTAACAAATATGGGTATGTCATAGGTAGGCCATAGGTAGTTGTAAAGTGAGGGCAGACCTCTAGAGTACTGAGCAGTACTGTTGTAATAATAGAGGCCTATGCAGTTGTTAATGAACTTTACTTCTCTCCCCCACCCCACATCTGCATCGCTAATTATTATTAATATACTATGGGTATGTTGTTACCAAACCTAATGTGGGGACATGTGTTACATTATTGTTCATATAATTAATTGGTTGTATATTAACATACCTTGTTCAAATACCACTATTGGTGGCCTGTTGCCATCATTGTTACTGGCATGCTGTTACAGTGTTTACTGTTGTTTCAGTTATGCATGAGTTCTGTTTGCTATGTAACTTTTTCACATCTGTTGTTTTGGGTTAATTAAACACCAATGCATGCCTCTAAATCTAACATTGAAATCTTTCAGTCATGACTAAGCAATATATCTTGGAAAACCAAAATACCATAGCATGTTTGGGAAGGCCGGTCCCAGCAGATCCACCTGTCCCACCCCATCTGGCCATGGCACTGGGCCCTAGCACATCTGGGATCCATCATGGAACTTTATTTCCTGCAGGACCTGCACAACCTGGGAGCGGTCACAGAGATAAGCCCATCATCTGCCGTAATTTCTGAGGTATGATGCGCAGTGTCATCAGCTCTTAGTTGGGTGGCCAGCTGCGCCAGATGGATGGCCACCTGGTGCATTTTGAGTAGCAGGTTGACCCTCATGTCCAGCCCCCAGCACAGCCACCTTTGGGGCTGTGACGGTGCAGTCATGACTGCCTGCAGGTGGAGATGTCAGATGAACCATATCCATATGGGGACTCATGGGCCTCTGATTCCCAACACCTTCCCCATCCAAGGTGTTTACCCCCACACATGTCATACACCACCCCTCTCTGCTGCCCTGTTTGTCTTGTCTGTCCCCTACCCAATCTACCTCCACAGACGTACGTACAATTCTTCCCCAACATCCCACTCTCACCTTAACAAAGGAAAAAGGGCATCTGTCCACAAAACACTCATCTCCCCATACATACCTGTCCATTTTCCACAGGTGTCCACTGGACACATGTAGTCTGGTCCAATTGGCTTGACAACACATTTTTTATGTCCTTTCCCCTCTCTTTGGGGTTCAAGTGCCCAAATTCACCTCCAATTTCGGTACAAATGCAGAGCTGTTGCTGTATTACAAATGGACAGCTATGGACCTTCCCTACACCCATCTTGCACATCCCTAGCTACCTTTCATATTGTTTTTCCCTCTTCGTGCCCCTTTCTCACTACTTTCCTATAACCCCTTTTTCTTTTCTTTTAAAGGAATTAGCGTGGGTGTAAGTGGGAGTAAGCAAGAGTAAGCAAGTTTGCGCGATGCTAAGTGAAGCCAAAACGGATTAAGCATCTGTATGGTTAACCGTATGTTGGCATTGCTTAGCTTCACACAAACCGATGCAAACCCGCTTAAAGCTGCTTAAAACTGTTTTAATCACTCTGTCTCCATCAGCCACTGTTCTGACTAGCAACAAAATAATTAGCACTGCCAAGTCTTAAACCCTGGACCCTGTACACTATAGTCAGAGTAGATTGCACCACTACACCATTTCAGCTGTAGGAATTTGTGATGCTTTTTCAAACATATCATGCATTAGAAAAAACACAATTGCCACAGCAACCTTGGTAAAACAGAAGAAGTACTAAACGCAAATTTATTTACATCAAAAAGAACCAGCGTTTTCACCACAAGCCTCTTGTAGCTTCATCAGAGTAAAACATAAGAAAATACATAACCTGCCTTATATAGTATATAGGCAGGAAGTGACATGTTTTATTACACCATTTAAAAGCATTTAAAATCTATCCAACACATATCTCATTTAAAATTGAAAATTAAAAATTAGAAAAATGTACAATTGTTTCCCTGAAACGATTAAAGAATGCACCATATAAACACATAACAAAAAATGTGTAAAATATTAATATCTTATATTATAAAGATATCTAACAATATAAACCCTATCCTTAAAAAGACTGGAATCAAAGTAATATATAGATACTAAAGAAGAACCTAAACTAGGTACAAAGACTATAAAGGTAATAAAAATTCATAATAGTGCTGTAAAAATCAAGGTGCTATAGACATAGGGCAAAACAGTAAAGGTACAGACACAAGTCCGCCAAGACAAAGGAACCTGACTATCTCAAGTAACTTCTCAACTTCAAAACGGCTGAGATGTTACAGTTTTCGTTCAGCCCTGGCACCCTGAAAGCATCAAGTTTCAGTTGCCATTCTAACTCTAAATTTTCTAGTAACAGAGAGGAGGGACCTCCTCTAATTGAATAGGGTATATGGTCTATAGCCATGAATTCAAAGCTGTGGCCTGGGAAAGATGACATGTTTTGCCAAAGCATTTTGGCAATTACCCTTTCTTATTGCGTAATCGTGCTCATAAATACGATCACGAAGTCTTCGATCCGTCTTCCCTATATAAAAACCACTACAACATTTGCAGCACGCAATATAAACCACAGCTTTTGTTTCACAATTCATCTTGTGGAATATTTTATATCTCTTATTTTTAATAGTAAAACTATTTCCTATTTTTACCAATTTACACCAGTTACAGAATCCACATATAGCCATTCCTTTTTGTCTACTGTAACCATTATGATTAAAATTCCTCTGTGTTATCTCTTTCAGGTTATTTCCTCTTCTATATGTAAGCCTAGGCGAAGATCCCAACTTACTAACTAAAAAACTATCATTTACTATAAAATGCCAGTTTTTACATATTATGGATATCATGCATTAGAGTCATTCACCAGTGGGGAGAAAGCTCTGTGGAATCACTCAGGTTTTGTGTATATATATATATATATATATATATATATATATATATATATACAATTATACATGTATGGAGATACATATATATGAAAAATATGTTAAAATATATATATATATATATATATATATATATATATATATATATATATATATATATATATATATATATATATATATATATATATATATATATATATATATATATATATATATATATATATATATATATATATATATATATATATATATATTTTATATATATTATATATATAGATATACATGCTCATAACATGTAGTGCACTCATACCTCAGAACCATACCTCTCAAGCTGTTAGTGCAAGAAATCTGGGCAAAGGCTGTAAAAATGGGGGGACAATGGGTCAGAACTAGGGATGTATTTCAAATATTGCTCATAGAGATATAGAAATTTTCTTGAGTAACAGGCTTTGTTTACGCATACATGTTCTAAAGGATATGAGGTCTGGAACTTAAATTATGTCATCATTTACTGACAGAAATCCTCAGATCATAACAGTGATTTACCAGAGAAATTAGAATAATTTGTGGAACAGAGAAAAAATATGAGCAATAAACCTGGATGCTCTGCAACAATCTGGCCAGTTGAGAGGTATGCTCAGAACACCCTAGTGCAATAAATCTGGACTAAGCCTGACAAAGTGGGGGGAGAAAGCCATGAAACTAGAGACATATCTGAAATATTTGACCAGATAGGTTGAGACACTTGCTACACTAACACCATCTGTTCTAACATATATTGACTGAAATAGCAGAAATCCAAGACTCAGTTGCTTCTCATTAGTTAGTGTCTGAAACCCTCACATCATCCCACTGCTTTGTCAGACATACACAACATTTATGGGGACCATACCAAAGATATGAGCCAGACAACTGGACATCCTACGAATATCTGGACATAACATGACATTAGGGAAAGAACACTAAGCTGCTTAGCATGTCACCAAGCACCATCCAAACTACAGTCAGACTGACACAACACTCCCCCAAGTCAGCTATGGGGAATTACACATGCATTTGCAAATATATCAGGTACTGCAGGGATGTAACAGTAGTGAAAAACAGTCACCCGTGTGAGCCTGCATACCCACAACCAATTTCACCACAGTTACAGTGACATACTGGTAAGCCAAATGAACAGTACAGTATAATGACTGTGTGAACATAAATATCATGTATGACACTCAGACATTACCCCTACATATACTGCCCCAAGTCCCAGTGTAGTCTGACTCTGGCGGTGGTATGGAACATGTCTCAGTCTGCCCCTACAGACATATACAACCGATAGACCACCAGAAACTGGAGCAGCATGCACAATCACATAGAAAAGAAGCAATGACACTTAAATGTACTCCACTCCCTACACAGCGCATCAAACATTTACACACTACATTGCTACACAATCCTGACAGTCTGTTTACAATTGGTACACATACACAGACCCCTCAACTGTACAGATTCCCACAGAATGTCCAGGCTATGTCCTCATATATATGGCCTCTTCCTCCTAACATGTCTGGCATTCTGTTACATCACTGGGATGATATCAGGAAGGAAGGCACTAACTAATGATATACCATACATATCAACCTCTTACTGCATAACATCTGGACAAAGCCTGACATAATTGGGGGACAGAGGCCCAAAAACAGGGGCATAATTGAAATATTGCTGTTATAAACTGAGAAAGTTGTTGGTGTTACAGGGTTTGTTGTAACATATCTTAACTGAGGCATATGAAGTCAGAAACACAGAAGTTAGCATTTACTGACTGCAATACCCAGGGTATGCTACTGATTTGCCAAGGACAACAACTGTCAGAGGAACAGACCAAACATAAGAGCCAAACCTCTGGCCATTCTGCAGATAGCCCTACAGTTGAGAGTTATGTCAACCACATAACACTGTCAGACTGAGACCCATGCAGAATATCCATGTCCACACAAACCCTGTTAAACTAGCATGAATCCAAATGTATAACAGCAATACTCACATTTTGTCCCTATGTCTGGCACCTTCTCCCTCATTTATTTGGGCTGTCTTCACATGTTTTGTTGTAAGAGGTATTTCCAACTACCCTCTGTGATGCTGTTGTTCACACACCTCCATGATGTCCTCCTCACAGGAAAGGAAGGGGGGCAATGCCCACATGAAGTACTCAATTATAGGGTTGTGTTGCCATGCCATTGATTATAGGAATAACAACACAGTTGTTCTGCATGCAATTAGCAAGTGGGGGACACCAATTGGTGCACAGCCCATCACCTGCTCATGTGCCATAACTATGAAAGGCAAGCTGCTGCCTATGGAAAACAGGTCTATACCTCTACACGGGTAGACAGAGAGAGAGAGAAAGACAGAGACTGAAACAGAAACAGGAACTGGAATCCAAACCAACAATACATGGGAGAAAAAAAATGTATTTCAAACAAGTAAGCATGTAATGGAATGCAGTAGGGGTATGCAATAATGGGATATAGGATGTTAAACAAATATGTCTCAACAAGACTTGCTGTACTGATATATTGCTGATCAGCACCTATGGCCATAGCATCTGGGTCTGTCTGCAGTGACATAGATCACAGCTCAGGCCCCTGAGTCACCCCAGGAAGGAATGGTTCACATATGTCTATTACTGGAGTGTCTGTTGAACAATACTGACTGTGACACTGCTAGGCCAGCTACTGAGATGTCGTAGATATCCATATGTTACTTGTGAATACAACTATGATATACATGTTTGTTTCACAAATCTGAGAGACCTATACAGGGTTTTTGCATAGTAAACTACTGTTGCAGACATGTGTGTTGAACTGCATGTGATATACTGAGGTCATACTATTCAACTGTCCAGTGTTATGCACACTGACCATATGTGTGCCTCACATTTGTAGTCATTTACTCATAGAGTTCTGTTATGTCTGGCAAATCATTGGCAAATCTGTGAAGACTGACATTAGAACATACTAGCACACATATGAGTGTCGGACATCCTCCAGGATATTTCTGTGAATGCAAAGGCTACTGTGCTATCAAATGTCTTAAGTTTGTTACAGCAATATTAAGAAAGTGACATTAATTTTGGGCCAATGCCCCCATGTATGTGTGGTGTCCTCCAGATATCCTGCTCTAACAGGTTGAGAGGTATGACTGAGCAGCAAGAGTGTAAATACAGTGTGCCATACTGACATAGAACAGAAATGTATTTCATGTATTACCTGTGTACATGTATGTATGAGTAGGTTTACCTGGAAGCCTTATAATAACAGACATGGGGTGCAAAATGTCAGGTAAATAAGCTGTATATGTTGTATCCGTGTGTAATCTTAGTTTCCGTGCATCCAACAGGCATAAATTTCTACAGCTACTGGTTGTTGCACTGCCCTGACACAGACATGGGTACTAGAATAAGCATGATTGTCAGGTTGAACTTGGAGAGGTGTCCAACTGTGTTATGACCTTCTGTCCATGCCTACTACAAGCAGCTATATGAGCACCTACATAGCTGTATGGACTCAGCAATACCTCACTCATAAAACCTGCCTCCACCGAGGTAGAGTAATCCCCTTTGCTGGACAGCAGCAATACACAAACCACATAACTGGTTGCTATATTGCCTGTACAGGGCCAAGTAGGAGCAGGCACCAACTTGGAAGCAAGTCAACCTTTGTCTGAATGAGCATATAAGGTCACAGGTGAATTACTGTAAGGCTAACTATGAGTACAAATTGGACACATCCACCAAGGCCAATCACAAGGCTGTCTTCACATATGTCCTCAGTCTCAGAAGCAAGAACCCACCCCACCCTGCAATGGTGGTCAATCAAACCATATACACACACACCATAGCTACAGCCAAACTGCTGCAGAAAGGTTAAGGCAAACATCTTCCCCTTGTCCCATCATCAGTATAGGTGGATATGCACAGCACCTGCACCACTCCCCTCATAATCAGGGAGTCAGTGCATAATGCCTATTCAAAGTCACCAAAAGTAAGTCTCCATGGGACCTGATAGCATTCTTGTCTGCATCCTACGTGAAGTCAGGCATATGCTCCCAGCTCCATTAAACACTGTACGCAAGCAAAGCCTGAGCACCAGTGACATCCCATCTGCAAGGTAGATGGCCACTGTTATCCCTCTACACAAAGGTGAATGATGAATGTTGGGTTATGCAATGCACTGGCCCTCATTGGGGGAACATGACCCATCGGGACAAGGAGTGCAATGCAGGTTCATATTGTGCTGATAGATGACATGGGTATGATGTGGTCATAACTGGTGGCTAATGATAGTCAATGTTGATGTGCAGGTTCTGTAAATAACTCTGACCACTGTATGATGTCCTGTGATGTGTTTCCCCATTTATGTATTCCAGGTGACATGCAGCGGCAAAGACAACCACCAGATCAGTGATCATTTTCCCACTTATCTGGTTAGAAAGAAAACAATACAAATCGAACAACCCACTCTCCTACAAATAAGAAATAAGAAATAAAAAACAACTAACCCCCTGCAAGCTTATAGAAATCCTCAAACACTGCAACTAGTCACCTTTAAAAAACCTATCCCTGCAAGTTGCAATAATGTACTTCAATACTACTTTCCTAACCATTCTAGATTCACAAGTACCAGTTAGAAATATTTGTGTCAAATCTAACTATGCCCCTTGGCTAAGAAAACAAACACTAAATCTTCTCAAGCTTGGAGATAAAGCATGGTCTTCCTGGAAAACAAATAAATCCCAGCTGTCATACCAAACTTTTCGTGAACTTAGGAATAAAGCTAAAAAACAGATTAAAGCAGATAAAATTAGCTATTATATTGAAATACAATCTAAGCATCATAAAAACCCACAAAAATTCTGGTCCACTATAAATAATATCCTTAACCCAGGGAAAACAGGTAACTACCCCCCCCCCCACCCCCACCAGCATCAATTCTGAAAATATAGCCACTCAGTTTAACAAATATTTCACAGAAACCATCCTTGAATTAGCTAAAAATCAAACATCATCAACAAATAAACCCTCCTTCCAAATTCAAACACCACATCCACCTTCTCGCTGCAACCAGTTCCAACTGATACTATCAAAAAACTCCTGAAAAGGCTAAAGCCCACTACACTAGCTGCCGACAGTCTACCCACAGAATACTTAAAGCTAACAGCGGATAACATAGCAAACCCTATATCTATACTAATCAACAGATCAATAGCTGAACACCAAGTCCCTTCCATCTGGAAAACCACGTATATCATTCCCCTTCATAAGGGTGGCCCATCAACGGAGCTAAACAACAACAGACCAATTGCAATGTTATCACCACTCTCTAAAATTCTAGAAAGAGTTATTCATAAACAAGTAACTGACTCCCTACTAAATAACAAACTTCTAACCAATTCCAAACATGGTTTAAGACCATACCATAGCACAACTACTGCTCTGTTGTCTTTTACTAACATCATTAATCCCCACAGGAGTAATACTCACTTTGCCTCCTCCATATTCTTAGACCTATCAAAAGCTTTTGATATGGTCCCCCATACCCACCTTCTCAGCACCCTCTCAGACCTCCATTTCTGTAATTCCACCCTTGCATGGTTAAACATTATCTCACAGGGTGTCAACAGGCTGTCTCAAGGCAACAGACCCTATCACCTTTATTACCAGTCAAACTAGGTGTCCCTCAAGGCTCCATATTAGGCCCACTCCTATTTTCAATATTTACTAATAATCTTCACCTAGCAACCTCTCATGCATCTCTTATCCAATATGCAGACGATTCAACTGTAATATATTCTGCACCCCCCCTACTTGAACTGCAAAGACTTACCCAGAAAACCTTTCATGATGTAGAAACCTGGCTATCAAAGGCTAAATTAATCCTAACTCCCCCCCAAAAAACTATTAATATTCACCCCTATCAAAACTACTCCTTCCCCTAACACTTTCCACATTACCTCCCATAACAAAACCTGCATAACCCCCTCACAGCACACAAAAGTACCAGGAATTAAAATTGACCATAAACTTAGATATACACATATCACAGACAGTTAAAAAGGTACATATAAAATCGGTACCTTACATAGGAATAAACATTTCTTCACAAATAATACCAGAATAGCCATTGACCAAACACACCTACTCTCCATCTTACTATATGCAACACCCATTCTTACTAACCTTAAGAAATGTGAACTGCAAAAACTTGAAATCTGCTACAATAAAATAGCAAGATTCACCACAAATTCTTCAGCTAGATCTCATCACTGCCTATCACTAAAGCAGCTCAAATGGTTAGAATTTCCACAACTCCTGCACTATATACAACTCTCAATGGCCCACAAAATCTCTCAGAGCCTGATAAAATACCTGCCTTACAAACTTTGCTACAACCGTATGCCACTGCCAGACCTCCCCGTTCCTCCAACAGAAACCACATACAAACTCATATAGCCAAAGATCAAGCAGCAGATTCTCTCTATTCAAACTACATAGGTAAACTCTGGAACATCCTACCATCTAATCTTACCTCCTTATCCTCTCTGACAACATTTAAACAAGCCCTAAAAATGGATCTGCCCATGCATAACCTCTGGCTGATAACTATCTCCATCTCCACTTACTTCTCCCCAATTCCTCTTCTACCTTACCCCTTATCACAATTCTCTAGCTAGGACTAGCTTAAGCAATAAATGAAAGTATACCTTCTATACCTATGTCACTTGACTGTTGTCATTATTCATTGTTAAGTCCTTAGACTATATGTAAATATATATATATATATATATATATATATATATATATATATATATATATATATATATATATAACTGTATATAGTATAAATATGTAACAGATTAGACTTTTTTCAGTGAAGCATTTCAAAACATTATAAATGTTGTGTCATATATGCATACATTTTTGTTCCTTATCTGTACTGTACTGTTATATCTGGAGCTATTCTCCCCAGGGCCTCTGCTGAAAAAGGACATGTGTCCAGTCAGACTTTCCCAGTAAACAAATGTAAAATAAATAAAATAAATAAATATACTGCTGCCGAAAATGTAGCCATCACAAATGCTATCATCCAGCACCATGGGGTGATGTTTGGCCATGGCCAACACAATCTGTGGGAGCCGACCATCCTGTGGGATGACCTTGTCCACAGAGTTAAGAACTTGGGCCACCATGGACCCACATAAGATCAGGTCAGGCATCGAGCAACTGAACTGATACATCGAACCTGGCAAAGGCTGCTGCCATGGCCAGGGATCGTACTGCTACAGTTGGGGGTCCTGTCACACAGGCACCACTTATGGCAACAGAGGAGCTCCTTGCCAACTTTCAGGCAGCCCTCACATACCAGCCAAGCCAAGAAACACAAGTCATGGAGGTGGGTGGCACCCAGGCAACAGGCAAGGGGGTCCAGGTAAGGCCCCAGTGCACATCAATTGAACACTGTAGCAGTCATACTGGACTCTGTAGAGTATCTAGATGCATATGTCAGGTCAAACTGCATTTGTGGGTGGGGTTTTCTAATGCACACAAGTGCACATTTCTGGTGAAGGGCAGCTAAGTGTGCACTATCAGAGCTTGTACTGTACATGTGCAGAAAAGTAGCATTCATCTTGTACCAATGCCACATGTCAGTCTGCTGACAATACCTCTCCCCCACGCCTACATACGTCGCTCTGGTTTGGACATGAGAGAGCAACCTGAAGCTGGTGAGTATGAGATTGTCATTTTGTGGCTTACCAGTACCCCAGGCATGTTAAGGTCATGAATGTTACCATGCACACAACTGTTACTCTCAGCCATATTTCAATATGTGCATGTTCACTTGTGGTGGGGTTAACTACATTGTTTCACAGTGGTCATCACAGGGGCCTGTTTGCAAGAGATGTAACATATCTGTAGCATACTTCACAACCTGTCATTGCAAGAAATCTGGAGAAAGACTGACAAAATGGGGGAGCAAAGGCCCAAAACTAGGAACATATTTTAAAAATTAGTCTTATACAGTGCATATAAAAGGTGTACGCACCCCTGTTAAAATGCCAGGTATTTCTGATATGCAAAAATGAGACCACTAGAAAACATTTCCAAACTCTTCCAACCTTTAATGTGACCTATAACCTGTACAATTAAATTGTAAAATAAACAAATCTGTTAGGGGAACAATTATGACAAATAAAAAATGTACAATAAGTTAGATGCATAAGTGTGCACAGTCTGAAGCTAATACTGTGTTGAAGCAGTGTTTGATATAATTACAGCATTATGTCTTATTGGGTATACACCTGCAATCAATTACACAGACTCTTTGATTAACACCAAATAATGGTCAGCTGTCCTCCTAGGATTTTCCTGACATTTACCCAGTTGCCTGCTACAGCAACAGCCATGGTTTGCATAGAGCTTACAAAGCATCAAAGGGATGTCATTGTTGAACAGTATCAGCATTGCATATACCATGGAAAACAGTGACAACAGTCATCAAAAGGTGGTGAAAAAACAGGGTATAAGTGACCTTGCAAAGAAGTGGACATCCCTCCAAATGTGTTGAAAGACAAGACCCAAACTGGTCAGGAAAGCTGGCAGGAGACCTACAGCAACACTAAAGGATTTGCAGGAATCTCTGGCAGGTACTGGTTGTGTACTACATCTGTCCCGTATTCTCCACATGTCTGGCCTATGGGGTAGGGTTGGAAGATGAAAAACTTTTCTCACACAGAACAACATCTAGGTCTGGCTGAATTCTAAGAACAATACATCAGGTCTCCCTAAAGCATGTGGGAAAATATGTTATGGTGTAGTGAGACCAAGGTTACACTGTTTGGCCAGAATTCCATAAGGTGTGTCTGGCACAATAACAACACTGTGCATCACCAAAAGAACACAATCCACACAGTGAAGCATTGGTGATGGCAGTGTCCTGCTTTGGGGTTGTTGTTCATAAACTAGAAGTGGGCTTTTAGCCAAGGTGGAGGGGATTATGAACAGTTTCAAATACCAGTCCCTTTATGCCCAAAATTTTCTATAGATGAAGAGGAATCTCACCTTTCCACACGGCAATGACCCAAACCATACATCCAAATCTGAAAAAGAATGGCTTCACCAGAAGACTACCAACATTTTGGAATGAAACATCCTATAGGAAATCCGTGGGGTGCCCTGAAGAGAACTGTGCACAAGTGATGCCCTCACAATCTGACAGAGTAGGAGGGCTTCTGCAAATGAGAGTGCACAAATATTGCTAGGTCAAGATGTGCCATGCTGATAGATACCTTCTCTAGAGGACTGACTACTGTAATTAAATCAAAATGTGCTTTAACAAAGTATTAGTTTAAGGGTGTGCACAGACATGCAACCAGCCTGTTGTATGTGTTTCATTTTCTATGTTACCCCTAATTGATGTGCTTGTTCTTCAATTGGATTGCACAGGTTATAGGTCACATTAAAGGTGAGAAACACTATGGCATGATTTATGTGGTCTCATGTTATATATCAAAAATAACTGGCATGTTAACAGGGGTGTGTACACTTATTATATCCACTGTAAGCTTAGAAGGTTGTTAGAGTAACCGGTTTTGTTTTAACATACATTTACTGCAGGTTTTGAAGTGCAAAACTCAAATTATGTCATTAATTAGTGAAGTCAATCCTCAGATCATCCCAGTAATGTGTCAGACAAACACAGGATTTCTGAGTAAGAGACCAAAAATATGAGGGACATATCTAGACATTCAGCAAACCTCTGTACAGTTGAGAGGTATGTTCTGTAGAAGTTGCCATTGTGCTATACAAGTGAACAGCAATAATGTGTACATGGCTGCAGTGTGTGTTAGGTGAAGGCCCATCACCTACTAACACTACTCACGTATCCCAGAGGTGTGTAGTAGTAGTAACATTAAGTGGAAAGGGCTGCACTGTATGATGTTGAGGGCCTGTCCAAAGTGTGTATGTTGTGGTCTGACTGTGCCATGAATGTCACCAGTTGGCTATTGTGAGGTCTGTGTAATATGTGTGTGTGTGTGTGTGTGTGTGTGTGTGTGTGTGTGTGTGTGTGTGTGTGTGTGTGTGTGTGTGTGTGTGTGTGTGTGTGTGTGTGTGTGTGTGTGTGTGTGTGTGTGTGTGTGTGTGTGTGTGTGTGTGTGTGTGTTTGTGAGTGCGTGTGTATGTGCACAAGTGTGTGTGTACCAGCAAACGTTATAGTGCAGGTATTACTTTACATATGTTGTCTTCCCCACACAGGTGGACATGGTGGTCATGTTCCCTCTCACTCAGAATCTGATGTTAGTGTTTCTGCAGACTCTGCCAGTGATGGTGGTCATAGTGGGGCACAGGTGGGGCTGTTAGTGACTGAATCTGTGCCATCGGTTGGCATCCCACAGCCATCCACAATGTCCCCACACACAGTCACAATGCCCACACATACCCCATCCCTAGCAGCCACAGATAATGGACAGTTGGTAGGTGGTTGCATGGAACATGCTAGTGTGGTGACTATGGCAAGTGTGAGTTTAGCCACTAGCCATAGCCAGAGTGCAGGTGGGGTCCCACACAGGTGGATGGACAGGGGTGCTCAAAGGAGGACTGCTTCCTGTCAAGCTGCTGTCACAAGTGCCACAGCAGGTGTTACCAGAAGCATGTTTTGGCCTGTCATAGATGTAGTGAATGCAACACCAGACAATTACTCAGGGTCTTGGATGTAACTCTTCCTGGCTTACATGGTGACATACATGACCTTGTTTAGGCCACACGTCAAAATACTGAGGTCATGAATAGATGGGGTGAGTCCTTAGCAATCCTCGACCATGGCATGTCTGTGCTAGAGCGTGTGGTAGAGATGGACATCGGCCATGTGGACATAGGCCAGCACCAACATCAGCTGACAGTCTACGGGGCCATGCACCTTCACACTCCCATAGTGGTAGTACCACCAGCACTACTGAAGGGGGGTACTGTCTACACCACAATGGAGCAGGGCATGGGCACATGGTCCTGGTCAGTCCCATCAGGGACATGGATCCGGCAGACAACAGTCACCATTGGGAAGCAGTACTGCATCTGGCCTTGGGTATGCTGGTGCCAGTGACACCCCTGGCAGGACCAGTTCCCATGTCCATGGCCAGAGATGGCAAACTGTACACCCTGCCATGTACGGTCCACAGCTGTCCAACATACCCCTGTGTAGGGTAGCCAGATGGTGTGACTGTGTGCATACATACACACACATATCACCATCACAGCCAGGTCACCTCCAGACATGCACACACACACACACACACACACACACACACACACACACACACACACACACACACACACACACACCAACTCTACATAGCCCATTCATAGAACACCCCTCCAAATACACACAAATGATGTCAACCATATGGCCCAGCCTAGGCCTCTGGCAAACCCACACAACACCCTGTGCAAATGATACCTGTGCCACATCCCTGTCATCCATACCACCGATGCAGGGACATGCTAATATACTTCTGATGCACAGGGTGAATTAAGTATAGTTAAGCTATGTAATGCTGTGTAAGGTGCTGTCAGCTGGCATTTGTAATGGGTACACTTCAGATTGTGTGTACCTTTTCAGCTATGATGCATTATTGGTGTTAGTAATGCTGACTGAATCTAGTCTCACATGCTGTATTCTGTTTGTATTCTAGGTGTCTGTGTGTCAGCAGGAGGTGGCCCAGCAGAAATTGGCAATGAGGGATATGACAGTGTTGTAACACACTGACCATGTCAGAGCGATGTTACAGCTGTATATGTACACATTTACCAGGTCTGAGTAACAGTTATTGCATGTGCCACAGAGCTTATAGGGCTGAGAGGTGTATACAGGTAAGTCTATGGTGGTTGACATGAGCAGCCTTTGTGAAGTGGACAATGGTAAGTGTAGTAGGTGGAACACACCTCAGATTGATAAAACCCACACCCCCAGAAGATATTGTGTTGACCAAACACACAAAGAATACTGTTCCCACACACACACAGTCTCATACACACACACACACACACACACACACACACACACACACACACACACACACACACACACACACACACACACAGACAAGATCACGGTTGCCAGTGCTGGTTTTGGAATCCTTACCCATCTAGTTAGTGGTACTACAGAGTTAAGTGGTTATCGCATGTGGCATAGAACTAATAGTGTGATGACTGTTCCAAGGTACTGTAAAGTGAATAACATCACTGCCCTTGTAAGGTATGGTAATGAGTTGTGTACTGGGTATGGACAGACTCAATAGACTGTCACCTACAAGTCTACACACTCAAAAACACTGTTATACACACCAATACACACACAATTGTCAGTAATTACATTAGCAGCCCTGCCTATCATGTTATTCATTCAATACTGTTACACACAGCACAGTGCTTATTGGTCTGAAGAGTGTCCACAAATACCTCTATGGTGGATGTGAACAGCAGCCTTTGTAAAGTGGACCTTGGGATGTGTACTGGGAGTACCATGGCCTACAATTTCAAACCATGGCCAACCAATGAATATAGTTCTCACTCACACACAGGATACTGTTCTTAAACATACACATTTACCAGGACTGAGATTAGAACCCCTACCTCTATAGTGACTGCTAATACAGTGTAATACATTTATCACATGCACCACAAAGCTTACAGGGTGAAGAGAGTCCCAAGGTAATTCCAAGGTGAACAACATCACCAGGCCTTGTAAAGTATGGCAATGGGTGATTTACTGGGTAAGAATGGACCCAATATACTTAAACCTATGGTTATACACACTTACACACACAACTACACTCATACACACATTTGCCAGGACTGAGATTAGCAGCCCTGCCTATCTTGTTAGCCAGTCCATACTGTTACATAGTTCCTGTACACAGCGCAAGGCTTTTTGGGCTGAAGAGTGTCAACAGATGCCTCTATTTTTGATGGAGACAGCAGGCCTTGTAAAGTGGACCTCGGGATGTGCCCTGGGAGTACCACGGCCTAAAAATGTAAACCCCTCCATTGGATATAGTTCTCACTTAAACACATACACAGGATACAGTTCTCTCTCTCTCTCACACACAAACACACACACACACACACACACACACACACACACACACACACACACACACGCACACACACACACACACGCACACACACATTTGCCAGGACTGAGATTAGAAACCCTACCTACCTAGTTATTGCTCATATAGTGTTATCGATTTATCACACATGCCATAGAGCTTATAGTGTGAAGAGTGTCCCAGAGTTCTTCTTAGGTGAACAACATCACCAGCCCTTGTATAGTATAGCAATGGGCAGTGTACTGGGAGAGTGAGGCCTCAAAATGCTGTATCCTACAAATATACACACAAACACTTACACACATTTGCCAGGACTCAAATTAGAACCCCTACCTATCTAATCATTGATACTATAGTGTTATACAGTTATCAGACACACCACAGAGTTTATAGGGTGAAGAGTGTCCCAAGGTATCTATATAATGAATAACATCACCAGCCCTTGTAAGGTATGGCAATGATAGGTGCACTGGGTGAGTACAGCCTCAAACTACTTTCACCCACATGTTTACAGACTCACAAACACTTTCATACACACTACTGCGCACACATACATTTGCCAGTATTGAGATCCATAGGTTCATAGGTTCATAGGTGTGTACTTGGCAAATGGCCATGGAGCCTTTACAAGCTAGCCCATGGGAATATCCTGGCATCATGCCACCTCACGATAGTCTCCAGTGTATATAATGAGTATAGCCACTGGAGTGATCCCCGGGGTGGGATTTCTATTCCCATCCACTCATCCAGATTTCTCTTGAAGAGGGACAGTGAGGTGCTGTGCTTGACATGTATGTGAAGTCTGTTACATAGCGTGGGCAGTATCTAGGTTACAAACCTGTCCCTCCAGCATGTTCTATTGATTGTGGAAATGGGTGGATGTCTCTGTGGCATGTGGTGTGGATGGATTGGGTTCTTTAGATGTAGCATTCCTGACAAAGCTGGGTCAGATGTGGCTTTGCAAGTCAGGCAGAGATTGCCTCTAAATAGCCAATATGAGACAGAAAATAGTTGGAGTTATTGGAGTCTGTCCATATAGTGCAAGTGTTTAAGGCCTAGTATCCTCTTTGTGAGGTACTTTTGCAGCCTCTCCAGTTGTTGCAGGTGTCTAGTGAGATGCATGCCAAATGGGCCATTGTACTCATTGACTGGCCTAATGAGGGGAGAGTAGAAGGATCAATGATCTCTTAATTCCTTGATGCAATACCCTTAGTAATGAGATGAGATGCATAGAAGGACTTTCTGAACACAGTGGCACTGTGGTAGTCAACAGGGAGCTGGCTGTCAACCTGTGTTCCAAGTTCTCTGATAATGACTTCAGTGTTCAGTGGACTACCATCAATGTGGTAATTCATGGGAACCATGTTGTTCCCAAAGGGGGTGGCAATAAATTTTCAGGCATTGAGCTAAAGTCCAGGGTTCTGACACCAGTCATAGGTCTCAGTGAGGCCTTTGTGCAGGATGTCAGCATCACATGGGGAGGTAATAAAAGCACCCACCTTGCAGTCATCTATGAACATTGTCAGCCAGAGTCCCTTCATGTTGGGCTTGACTTCAGAGGTGTAGATCCCGAACACAAGGGGAACCAGGGCAAAATCCTGTGGGACTCTACTCATGACTGGTCAGCAGTCTGACATGGAGTCCGCAGCTTTCACACCATGGGTTATATCTGTGAGACTGTTTGCAAGCCACTTAGTGATATAGGGGTTCATGCCTTGCTGAGTATGTTTGTCTATGATTCCTGAATGGGGAATGGTATCCAAGGATTAGAAGTGCCACCTATCTTGTTATTTATTCCATACTGTTACATAGTTATTGAACAATTCACAGAGCTTATAGGGCTGCAGAGTGCCTACAGCTACCTCTACAGTGGATGACAACAGTGGACTTGTAAAGTGAACATTGGGACATGTACTGGGTGGGCAACAGCAACAAATTGCAAAACCCATCCCCCAATGGATATGGTTCTCATAGAAACACACCCACCAACAAACACACAGGATACTGTTCTCGTACACACACACACACACACACACACACACACACACACACACACACACACACACACATGCACTTGCTAGGACTGAGATTAGAACCCCTTCCTATCTAGTTACTGCTACTACAGTGATAAACATTTATCGCACATGCCAGAGAGCTCAGAGGGTGAAGGGTGTCCCAAGGTACACACACTTTTACATTTGCCAAGACTGAGATTAGAACTCCAAACTAACTAGTTATTTGTACTATCGTGTTATACAGATATCACACATGCTACAGAGCTTACAGGACTGAGGCCAGTCGAAAGGTACTTCCAAGGTAGATGACATTAGCAGATCCTGAAAAGTAGGACAATGGGAAGTGTACTGGGTGTGAACAGGCTCAAAATATTTAACCTACAGACGCACTTTAACATTTGAAGTCTTAAATATTTTATATTTCAGACTGTTTTATATTGAAAGGCTCTTGACACAAACACATACACATGCACACACACACACACACACACACACACACACACACACACACACACACACACACACACACACACACACACACACACACACACACAGCCTTGCTAATACCTACTGGAGCTCCAGGAAGTCATAAAACTATAAAACCCTTCCACTCTTCCTATAGAAACTAATAAACCATACATCTTACCGACATTGCATCTCTGGCTTCATTCAAAACTGTGAGATAATATCTTCATGTCCTATGCCCAGTAATGTAATTTCTTACCATTTTTAGAGTTTGACATTAACCTCTTCTCTTCTAGTATCCTCTATTAAAACATATACATTTAAATAGTTACAATAATGCATGTATATTTCTTTTCTGTCCAGCAGGACATGATGTTGATACATTTTTAGCATAAGCAACTTTACAAATACATTTTTAAACACAAGCATCTGTACAAATCAGTTTGATACAAAGGTAGGTGATGTGATATTCCAACCCCCACATGAGTGCCATCAGACAATGAAGTTCATCTTCATGCTGGCAAATGCCAGTGGTTACAACTGGTATGCAACTGTCTGCAGCAGGACATCACTCTATATCATTCAAGATATCCCTGTGTATGACTCACTCTCTGTGTGTATGTGTCTCCCTGTCTGTCTCACTCTATCACTGTCTGTCCTTTTCTCCCTTGTGTCTATGTGTATGTATGCTTGACATATTGCAATATGTTGCCCATATATATATGTGTGTATCACACACAACAGATGCAGATATACCACATATGTGCCACCTACAGCTGCCTGTGGGTAATCCTGTCTGATGGGTGTGTGGTGAGACAATTAGGTATACATAGCTGTGTGTATGCAAAGACATCTGCACAATACAGAGATATAATAGTCCGATGTGGTTTCAGACATGGGCTTCACTTATCTAAGTGTAGGAGCATGCTCACTATGAACTTCTATAGTAAGTGTCAGAATCCATTCCAGGGATAGTTGTACTTCAGCTGGGGGTGTTGTGTGCTACAACCATACCTTGCAACCTGTTTGTGCAAGATATCTGGAAATAGGCTGCCAATATGGGGAAACAATGGGCCAAACATAGGGGGTACTGTATAATTTGCTCTTATCAATATATGAGTTGCTTGAGTTACAGGGTTTGATTTAGCAGACATTTTCTGACATATGTAATGTCATTACCTACTGACAGATATAATCTGATTATCACAGTTATTTACCAGAGAAATACAAGATGGATGATGCACAGACCTACATTATGAGCTATAGGCTAAACATTCTTGCACAATCCTGCTAGTTAGGAGGCGTGTCCACTATTCTTGCACTATTCTTGCACGGAAATGTTTGCTTATTGAATCCCAGGGATAGTCTTCTCAAACTTCTCTACATAAACTTTCCATATTTTGCAATTACCTTGCAAACAGTAGCAGAGACCCTTCTCAAAAATTAGCTGTTTATTGCTGAAGCTCACACATGCTGTTCCTCTCGTTTCTCCTTACTCTTTTGTAGTGGAATTAATGTTAATGTTGCAAACAGCACCAGCAGCATGCTCTATAAACACAGGCAGGAACAGATACATGCCACTCAGTTGCACCTTATTACAACGAGGAGAATTCTTCATTTTGAAGTCTTAAACATTTTATGTTCCAGACTGTTTTATATTGAAAGGCTCTTGACACACATTCATTAAGGATTTTTTTAAATAAATAACCATAGTAAATAATATTGAATCATATTACTTAACGCTCCCTTTTGTGAGTATGAAGAAAAGTTATTAAAACATGCTCTGAGTTCCAAGTTAAAATTATTATATTTTTTTAAACAAGAAACATCATATTTATTAAATTATCACATTATATAGACAATCATACATTTACATAAATGAAAACAAGCCATATTGATATAATTTTAGTTGCAAACATTATGCATCACATTATACATCACAGACCATGTTGACATAATACATCACTTATAATCGATTCAGCCATTGTCAGTCAAACATTACATAGCTCATTCAAATTCTGACTTCTTTTAAACCTCGCTCCTCCTCTGCATGTATTGTTCCCACAATTCCCATTTTTCCTATGTAATTTACTCGTACCCTTTTCTAAAGATCTCAAATCCAGTTGTTTTTATCTCTGTCTCTATATTCACTACTTCTAGGAATGTTGGTTTAGAGTTTGATTTCCATTTTCTTGTAATTGCTTTTTTGGCATCCACCATAATTAGACTCAGCAAGGCCTTATTATGTCTAGGCCATTACAATTCTATGTCATAGCTCAAAAAAAATAATTTCCTTAGTTGCATCAATTTGCTCACCCAATATCTCTGACAGAGAAGTCTGTAGGGTATTTTTAAAGTCTGCTGGCTCATTACATTCCAAGAAAATATATTCCCAGTTACCTATTATTGGCTTAGTAAGTGTACCACATTGTACCTGTTTGTTTCATATTGGGAGAAAGTTATGTTCCGCATTTTGGTTGTGGAAGGCTGAGATTTAGAAATACAGGGTATGCAGTCAATCCACTGAGGAACAGATTATAATGTATGAAATAGATGCTAGAGCACACAGTAGTATCTTCCCAAACTGAACCAAAGCTTAAGCAGCCAATTGTCCCTCATTTTAGCTCATACATTTGCTCTGCTGCTTCTTACAAAATGTTCTGATTTTCTGGTAAATGAGTGAAAAATAGTGTAAATAACACCAGAAATCTGAGTTGCCTAATTACTTTCTTTTCTACAGAAAATTTATATTGATGTCAAACATGTTGCTTACTAACTATGTGATGGCTGTAAATTATTCCTGATTTTGCCACTTTGTTTTCGATTCTTGAGCACTGAAGCTGAGATATGGAAAAAAAAGAATGTATGCTGAAAGCCTGGCTTCCTATATTCTTTAAATTCTGTGTATGTCTTGGCATTGGGCTTTTGAGATTGATTAAAATCCTTTCTGAGAACATCCTCTTAGCCAATTAGCAACAGGGAGAAGCGGAACCAAGCAAGCAGGGCAGGAGAAATCATTAATGGTGGACATTTCCTGTCCATGATGCAGATGCACTGACATCCCAGATACACACTGACAACAGAGATAGTGAGGAAGCACCTACATTGTGCCTCACCCACATTAAGAAAAAAATCATCTGTGTATATTATCAGAGACCAGATGTGGCACTCCATTTCTAGATAATCCAGAATTAAGCAGACTGGTGCCAACCTTAGCATTCAAGTCCCCCCACCAAATCTCAATGAACGAGTCCTCAGGGCACTAAATAAGGACATGAACACTGCTCCTATGTGACCAGATAAGATATTGGGCTATTTACTGGCCAGCCTGAAACAGGACTTGTCAGACTTCCTACAGATGCTAATCAATCTCAAACAAACTTTGTGCCAGTGAAATGGAGGATAGCAGGTATCATCCCCTTACAAAAATGTGGGGTTTCAGGAGACGCAGAATATTATAGACTCATAGGCCTGGTGAGCCTCATCTGTAAAGCTATGGTAGGGATCATTATGGAATTAATAAATAAGGATATAGATAACCTACAAACTCTTGATCTAAGCCAGTTTGGATTTGTTAAAGGCAGTCCCTGCCTATTTAACCTGGTTGACTTTTTTAGAAGGTTACTGAAGCAATGGATAAGGGAAAATAAGTACACAGTCAATATTTAGATCTTACAAAGGCATTCATTACCATTCCACTTTCAGGTATTGTAGATAAACTGTCAAAGCTAAATGTCAATCTCTATGTAGTTGATTGGATAATAATGTGGCTCACAAACAAAACCAAGAAAATTATGGTGGGCTGTTCTACCTCATCCAAAAGACCTGTCACCAGTGTGAACCACAGGGGTCAATCCTTAGGCCACTCCTCTTTGCAATTTGCTTCTCAGAGGTCAAAGCTTCAAGTAAGGGTTTATGGCTGAGCAAGTTTGTAGATGACTTTAAACTTGGTACCATCAAAAAGTCCCAAAGAACCAAAGGTTCTTTCTCAAACCAGTAGCTGGTGACTAAAACTGAATTTCAAGAATATATAATAGCATCCTTCAACAAGAAAAGTTTATTGTAACTATCACAATGACAACACATTTGAAAACTGACCCAGTAGTTAGGGACCTGCTAACCTACATGAACAACAAACTATGCTTCAGTCTTTTCATATCCACTATTGCAAGAAAGCATTTTTTTCTTTGCAAACGTTATTATTAAGGGTATGGTGTTCAGGTCCATGGATGTGATAATTCCACTGAATTGCACACTTGTCAGGCTGATGATTGAATATAATATCCACCCCCAAAATTTGCTACAACTCAAATGCTCACAATTCACTAGGGTGCCAGTGACAAAAGTTTGAAGTGTAGCAAGTGAATTCAGTAAGCAGGTCTTAAAGATGAGATGGAAAAATAAATGACCTGCTTTGCATTTTTGGGGAGAGAGAAAGAGAGAGGGAGAGGAGAATCTTGTCTGTTTAGACTGAGATTTACCAGATATTAGAGACACAGGAGCATGACTGGCCTGTCCAATTAAATAAACACAGGTGTCTTACTTGGCTTGTAAGTTCATGGCAAACTGCATTCCTTTAATCATACTGTACTTGAAAACTGAAAAGAAAACTAGTAAGTCATATGAAACCCTCAGTGACCTTCAGACATGAATTATGGGCCCTATATCCTGGCATGGGTCCCTACACATGGTCGAAATGCCACAAAGTCGAAACCCATATTGCCGAGACCATATGTCTGACTTTTGAAATCCCGACCATGTGTAATGGACATCTCCGTGCAGCGCAGAATGGAAATATTTTCATTTCCACACTGTAGTGCGATCTCAAAGTTAGTATATTAAAGTTACGGGGGGTGCAGGGGCATAGCCCCCCATGGGGGGGGGTGCAGAGAGCATAGCCCCCCTGCTAACACTTAGAAAGTGAGTTACTGTTGTGTATTTTTTTATTTCTACATGTTCAAAATTGCAGAAGTTGAACATATGGTCTCGGCCATATGGGTCTCAGCTTTCTGCAATTTCAATCATGTATAGTAGACCCCCTGGCATACCATGCCAATAAGGGTGGAAGTCTTGAATATGGATGATCAGTGGGACATTTCAGGTTCTGTCAGTGGAAAGGGTGATGCAAATGGATGAAGTGGTCTGGTATGCAATTATATGAGGTGCCTAGGGAATAGAAAAAATATTAAAAAATATTTTATAAACCCAAACTGGAAACACATTATATTCTTAGTTATTTAAAAGAGTATTGGACCTGGATTCAAATGGCACCACTATACTTTTTTGATTAATTCATGCCATCCCCAGAAATCTGCACCATGAACTCTGAGCTGATGGTACTATTGCATTTACTTATTTCAGTCATTATACTAAATTATCTAAATAACGATCCTTCATGTTAATGGCAATAGTGACAAATTCTATGATACAGTTGTTAACTCTGAAAAGATGAGAGATTGTATTAAACATATAGAATATCTTACCATTTATGCCATCCCTGTCTGTGATGTGCATCATCAATTGTAATGTAGATCCTGTAGGATGATAAGGCACACTAACATCAGTATGTGGGAATATTCTACAGTCATGCAATGACAACTACAGTACAAACTAACAGGATAGAGAGATACTTACGTAACAAACAGTGAACATGTTGTCTAGATGTCCCTGTAAGTGGAAAAAAGCATCATGAGTATCATACATCACAGTTGTACTCAAATTTGCTGTATCCTATAACAAAGTGGCCAACCATACCAGATCTGTCTGTAAGGGCATCTTCATGGACCATGATTTATGATATGTATTTGTAATATCCAATGGCATAAACAAATCAACATGTCAGCATAATCAGCTTCCATGACAGGTGGCAAAGGCATGGAAAGCTATGGATCACAATAATAGTATATGGAGACACTTATGTAACATGGTTTGCTGCTATACAGATGCTGCTGAACTTATGCAATTAAGAAAGACAAATATAACCTATGTTGTTGAAGTCTTAGGTATTTAATGCATTGTTATCACAATATGTAATAACATGTTGGGAATCTACGTCCTCTGTGTAATTACATTCCCTATGCAGTTGTGCTGCTGAACAAAATAATATGGCAATACATTAATAATTTGCATATTCTGTTAAAGAGTAAGGTAGTGCATATGCTGCACTGGTTTTAAAGTTATGACCTACATGTACATCCTGGAACACTGGTTTCAATACTTCCACTGAGCATACAACAATCGTGATTGGCAGTATGATGTGATTCCAGCAACACCATGATATTATCTGGGGGAATTAATGGTGGACAACCTCCTGTGGCATTCCTCAGCCTCTCATATAGGCATACTTGGTTAGCAGCATGGAGGATTATGTCCAAGCAACGTCAATGACAAGTCTCATGGGATCAATTGTGACCACCTATAGCACTGATAACATTCATAAGTTCTGTACAAACCTCAGTATTTCCCATCTGTCCAAAAAGGCTTTGGGCATGCTGATGCAGAGATTCAAATGTCATTCTCACATTGAGAAAAAATTGTCATGCCTAGTTCAGTTTGACATCTGGTAGACAGTGTTAGATGCACATGTTATTCATTTTATGAAGGCTGGCAAGTGACTTGATGATGTATACACATTTGTCAAGTTACTTGCTCTGTTTTCCTTACTGTTGCGAGTTACGCAATATAATTTATCATGTATATTACTGTTACGTATTTAAGAACTTAATGGATATGAAAACAGCATCTAAATATGTACATGTCACAACATCAAATGTAACAATCCATTACATTATTTGTACAGATCATATGTGGGATTTGAACCCATTGCAGAGGACATTACAAAAACTATAGGAAAAACTCACAACCCTTCTGCCACACATTCATTACTTTACTGGTCAACAAAATAAACAGTGAGGAGTCAAAGCACTGCTCAAGTTGTCTGTATCAGATTGACTGCACAAACAACTACTGCTATATTACTCAGCATCAGAATGTATCTGTAAACTATGCATTAAACTTACAACTTACGAAACCCCTCGGAATTTGTTGTTCTCTGTTAGCATAACACAAACAGTACAGGTTAATCACAATGAATTGCGAATACCTTTTCATTCCAGCTTTATCTATAGGACATGCATTAGTAAGCAAATGGAAGCCCTCAGAATTTATTGCTCTCCTTAAGTATATCAGACACAGTTAAGGTGAATCAGACATTACAGCAAATATAACTGTATGCCATTTTCATCCACTTTTTACAGTCTGTTTGCTTTTAGCCAAATACCTATCTGCATGCTTATCATTCAATCCTACAACCACCCATTATATGACAACCAGTTTATATTGCAGACTTGTTTGACCAAAAAAGGCCTGTCAACATGTATAATATGAATTGTATATATTAAATATGGTATAGATATGTAACAACTATAGTGTATTCCTCCACAGCAATGCTGTCAGGTGGCTAATTAC
>NC_056740.1:22111682-22139182 GCF_019279795.1 Protopterus annectens | reverse complement strand
TCATTGGCATGCAGTTTCACTGTTAAAATAATAACTTGTGCAACAATTTAGCCATTATACCCATGCACGGTATATACAGGCAAGGTATTTTTTCCTGTTGTACTTGTGTTTTGCGTACTAAACATGATTCTTTTTAAATTCATTCCTAAGCACAAGCTGGCATTCCTTATGTAGCATTATTTATACCTTAATTCCTTGTTATTATTCCAAGCCATTGCTATGTGTATGTGTACTGACTTTGATTTCTGATAGGATTATGTTAATCCAGTGCAAGTCACACATATATGGCAACACATCTATGGTGCCTCAGACATTGCATATGTTTTTTACATATGAAGTTCAGTTCACATTTATTTAGATTGTGTACACATAGTTATGTATTACATGCCAGTCAAATACTTGGTTTGCAACAATACTTCTATTTGGCATTGTGCTTGTTTGTTTTGTTTGCCTTTTACATGCATGGTTGGAAGTTGTAGTCTATCCTCCTCTTGTCTTCTTCTGCATTGACATGGCTGGATTTGCTCATCCATGCTGTAGCTTGGCTTACGCTTGCACTGTTGACAGTCCCCCGAATTCACGAATCCTCCGTGTAAGACTAAATAAGTCTTACTTGGAGGCTGCAGTTGAACGGTATGATGTCAGCATGCCATGAATATTCATGAGGGCACGCTGACTCAACCCCAATTCCAACACGGACCATGCAGGCAAGCAGGGGGCATGTCCAACTGCCAAGCAGTCTAAAGGTCTATGCCCCTGCAAGTTTGTTAAAAAACAAAATGTCAACACACAAGAGCGAGTCCACTCAAATGTCCATGTACCCAACACCACACTCCCTGACATTGTAAACCCCAGTACAGTTATAAAAAGTAAAACATTAATTTTTTTTTTCTAATTCCCAATATAGCTGCCCGTATTTGCATGTGTGTGTGTGGGTGTGCCCATTGCTTAGCTGCAGTTAGCAATCTTGACATGGAAGAGCATAATAAGGAATGTTTATGCAAATTACACCAAATAGTATTAGAGTAGTGGTAGAGCGTTCACACAAAGAGGTGGCATTCACGGTTCAAGTCCCACCACTCCCCTTCCTATTTTCTGTTCCAAATTAGTATATGAAATAATTCCTGGCCTATATGATGAAACTTTTACTAAAAAGCATTCAAATGGTTCATGTATCAGTGAACAAAATGTATATTTATAAAGGAACCTGACATATAACTGGCCGCAGTTAAGCAACACTTAACCCAGCGCATTATAGTTGCCCATAGCTAACTCGCACTTTACCCAGTGCAATGTAGTTGCCCATAGTGAAATAGCACTTTACCCAGTGCAATCGGTTTGCGCGGAGGTGCGCGCCGCACCAACCAGCGCACCGTCGGGCAACGTGGAGCAACGTAGAGCAAAGTTGCTTAAACACAGCCATGCCCCCTAACCTGTCTGGACAGTAGTAAAATAAAAGGCAATGATAAGGTTTGAACCCAGGGCACTGTGCACCATAATCAAAGTGCTGAACCACTAAGCCATGACAGCTTAGGATAAACATCCACTGTTAACATATATATAGTAATAAATCTTTGATTAACCATTGCTAAGCACGTCTGCAGTCAGCCGAGAATATTCAAAAATGGCCAATCACAGAAAAGTGCGGGGAATGCGGCATATTCAAGCCACATAGGCGGGAATACTCACCATAACTGATTGTAGCTCCCATCTGCAGTTAGAATGCCTGGTGCTGGAGAGGGTACATGCTTTTGAGTGCAATGCTGGGGCATCGAGGAGTCAAGATATATGGTATGGCTCCTAGTCCATCGGCATGAGACTCGATTCCTGCAGGGCCAGTTCCAAGGAACAGAGTATAAGGTGGAGGCTTGGAACCACCCTAGAAAACAAAAATGGGAAGAAATTGAGGGTAATGCTGCTCAATGCCAGAAGTCTAAATCTCAAAATGCACGCACTCGAGGCCCTTCTCAGTATGGAGAACATCGATGTCTGTGCTGTAACTGAAACCTGGTTCAAGGCTCCTGAGAGCACCCCGGCACTATTAGGTTTTACCTCATATCATGCGTTCCGGCCCCAAAACCCGGACCACTCCACAAAAGGAGGGGGTGTATCCATATTCATAAAGGATACTCACACCTCCAGGTTGGTGGCAACGCATGAAGCTTCGGAAACCATCCAGGTGCAACTAACAATAGGCAAAACTGCTCTACAAATTGTAGCATGCTACAGGCCACCCTCTCAAACTCAGGAACCCCACACAGCCTTCCTGAAGACACTGGAGGGTATAAATGTATCTCCAAACACCATCATATTAGGTGACTTCAACTACCCGAATATAGACTGGGAACATTACTCAAGCCCTAACTTTCTAGCCCAACGGTTCCTGGAGTTCATAAATTCAAATGCCATGGAACAGCTAGTCACTGTTCCCACGAGAGGAGAAAATATACTAGATCTCATTGTCACAAACATGGGGACAAAATGCTCCACACCGAAGTATATCCCTCATTGGTGAGATCTGATCATAAACTAATCTCACTGGAAATCCACATCCGCCCCCACCCCAAACAAAAGACCATAGTGAAGAACTTCTCTAAAGCAAACTTCACACTACTCAAGACTGGTGTGGTATCCTTCAAGGCCCCTGAGTCAGAGGAAACCACAACCCAAGCTGGAAGCCCTTACAAATGCCTTCTATGAACACCTCCAGGACTGCATGGATCAGGCAATCCCAAATAAAACCAAGACTCTTTCCACAAAGGGCAAACGTCCAGTCTGGTGGACCCCAGCCATTAACAAACTTTACAATAAGAGGAGAAAGCTATTACATGATAGAACAAAATCCATAAAAGGAAGTCACCCTGATCATTATTAGTAAAAATTACGAGCACTCATAAAATCAACTAAGGCCAATTTTGAGAGAAAAATTGCCATGGATTCAAAGGATAATCATAAGGCCTTTTTCAGCTATGTTAGGAACCTGGGTGGAAACTCACAGATATGCTCAGAATTAGTCCAAAATGATACAAAGATCACTGAACCCACAGACATTGCAAACATACTGGCAGACAGGTTCATTACAAACTTCAGCCCCCTCTCCCCCCGTAAAGGAGAGATAAGTATCCCAGACGAGTGTAGCCTCCCGGACATCTCTAATGCGCAGGTGAAAGCTGCTCTCTCTAAAGCTAAAAACACAGCATCAATGGGACCGGATGGTGTCCCCGGCTGTGTGCTACACGAGCTAAATGAGGAATTAAACCCGCACATAAGGCAGCTGTTTAATCTCAGCCTTACCACAGGATACGTGCCCAAGGAGTGGCATACGGCAACTGTGGTCCCACTCCACAAAGGTGCCTCTACGGACCCTGGTAATTACCGCCCCATAAGCTTAACAAGTCTAGTCTGCAAAGCTATGGAGAGGATCATAAAGGAGCTCATAAACAAAGATATAGGGGACTTGCAGACATTGGACCCGACCCAGTTTGGCTTTGTCAAGGGAAGATCATGCCTTTTGAACTTGGTCGACTTCTTGAAATAGTCACCAAGGCCATTGATGAGGAAAGGCAGTCCATACAGCCTACCTTGACCTTGCAAGGCTTTCGACACAATACCCCACTCGGGTATTGTAGAAAAACTTACCAGCTTAAATGTAAACCCATATGTCACAAGATGGGTTGCAAACTGGCTTAAGGACAGAACCCACAGGGTTAGAGTTGCTGGCGCTGTGTCAGACTCCAAGCCGGTCACAAGTGGTGTCCCACAGGGCTCGGTCCTTGGCCCCTATTGTTTGGCATCTACTTCTCAGAAGTACAGGCCAACATGGGAGGACTTTGGCTGACAAAGTTTGCAGATGACTGCAAACTGGGCGCCATAGTGGAAAGTGCATCGGACACTGATATCCTTCAGAAGGGACTCACGGAAACAGATAGCTGGTGCCAGAGCCATGGCCTGAAGTTAAACGCCAAAAATGTATAGTCATACCCTTCGGAAAACAAGGTAACCCCAAGCTACCATATAGGTGGCAATCCACTAAGCACAGAAGAGGTTATCAGGGACCTGGGGACCCAGGTTGACAGTGGCCTTTCTTTTGACACTCACATTGCTAAAGTGGTTAGAAAGACCTTCTACATTGCCCACCTGATCATGAAGGGATTCACATCCAGATCTAGTGAGGTCATTGTTCCCCTGTACTCTTCACTTATCAGACCAATGATCGAGTACAATGCCCCATTCGGGATGTATCTCACCCGACATCTGCAGCAATTGGAGAGACCCCAAAAGTTCCTCACCAAAAGGATAAAGGGACTCCAAAATCTGTCATATGCTGCCAGATTGAAGAAACTCCAGCTCTATTCAGTCGCATACCGTCTGCTCAGAGGTGACATGTGCCTGACATACAAGGCCATGTCCAACCCGAATTAATGGACATGCTCCACCTCAAAAATCCAAATCCACCAAAACCACTAGAGCAAGCGACTTAAACCTTAGCACGGATATAAATAGGACGTGCTGGAGGGATAGATTTATCACTCAGAGACTCCCTATGCTGTGGAATAAAATCCCGGTCCATGTGAGGCAGAGCACCTCGCTGACTCTGTTCAAGAGAAATCTAGACCTGTGGATGGGAGATTGTAGGTTTACCCCGGGAATCATCTCTGGGTCACTGCTGGACAGAGGCACAACAAACTAATGGGCACAGTATTTTTTCATATAAGGGGTGGCGTAAGCCACAATAATTTGGGCTAGGCTTATAAATGCCTTAGGGCAGATAGCCTAGTATAAACCTATGAACCTATGAACCTATGAACTCACCAGTGCCACAGGCGTCACTCGGACTGGTGAGCAGGTCTGTCACCACCATGCAGACCTGAAGAGTCAGAAGCAGGACCTTCTGAACCAGTGGATCCAGGAGGCCCATCAAATTCATGATGCCCCGCTACTAAGTAGGTAGCCATGGAATGCAGTATGTAAGACAAGCTAATATAGTCTAAATAATGGATAGGTATGTCTCAATATCCCTTTATTTACTCCACAGCTGCAGGTCCTCGTGCTATGAATCAGCAAGCCTATGCAGATAGGCTGCTAAGGCTGTGCCACCAGGCAGGTTAGTAAATATTCTGCATGTACTGTTACATGATATATGTGAGTGAGCATGACAAAAGTGTTTCAGCCCAATAATACAGCAATAAAATGTCCTGATTAAATCCTCTGCATGTACTGTTATATAACAAATGGCAGTGACTCAGAAATAGAGTGTACTAACTCACCAATCAAGGTAAAATAATTCTGGAATACTATCCCTGCATGTACTGTCATAACATATAAGTGAGCAGGCCTGAAAAAGAGTGTTGTAACCTATCAAGAAAGGATTAATATGTCCTGAATATGTCTTCCGTATGCACTGTAATAACAAGTAAAGGTGAGAGCCTGTAAAAAAGAGTGTTCAATGTAATTAATAAAGGTATAAAACTTGGAGTGAGTCTGTGTCACTTACTTTGAAATGTTGTTGTACCCTTGCAATAAAAAAATAGTACTGTTATATTAGGTGCTGTCAACCCACAGTTGTGCAGTCCCATAGGAAGTGGATGAAGGAAGTGGCAGTAGCTGTGAAGCATAAAACATTCATTCCCTGAATAAATCCTTTGCATGTACTGTTACATATCATAAGTCAGATAACCAGGAATAGAGTGTAGTAACCCATGAATAAAGCAAAAACATGTCTGGAATACAATCTCTGCATGCACTGTCATAGTCTTGTAACCTATCAATAAAGGTATAACATGTCCTGAATAGGTCTACTGTATGCAGTGTAATGTCAAATAAAGGAGAGAGCCTGTAGAAAAGAGTTTTAATGTAAATAAGAAAGGTATAATACTTGCAGTGTGTATGTGCCAGTTACTCAGAAATGTTGTTGTACTCTTGCAGTGAAGAGATATTACTGTTGTATTAAGTGCTGACAACCCCCAGTAGTACAGTCCCATATAAAGTGGATGAAGGAAGTGCCAGTAGCTGTGAAGTATGTAACAGTCCTCAACAGTTGTGAAATGGCTGACATGCATAGGTAAATCTGGCACACGAGTAGCCTGTCAAGGTGTTCCCCAGAAATGTTAGTGTGCTACCTGAAAAGTAGGGTTGTGTAGAAAACAAGTGAAAAAGGCATGTGAACACATCCAGATGTGCAGATACATAAACAAGTCAATTTAATACAAGTATGTAGCAGTAACATCTGCATCCTGGACAGTTACTATGTCAGATATAGGTCAGGTATATAATGAAATAGCGAAACCCATAACGCAATCAAATGCATGTTGCCTAGTGTAAGAATACATGTAGGAGATATACACCTGCAGTTAATAGGAATGTAGTGTACAGTTAAAGTACTAATAAGATGTTAATGGAGGTTTCTTTTTACACCCTACTCCATGTGCATAAAAAATGCAATTCCATACCTCAATGGGTATGTCTAATCTCATAACATTTGTTGGGACATATGTCCTATTGTTATATAAAATCTGCACTTACTTTAATGCATGTCCCCTGTTAAAACACCACAATCTTGGTGGCCTGTTGCCACCAATCATCCCTGCATGCTGTTGTAATGTCCAATGTCATTCAATACGTGCATGTGTTATGCTTGCTGTTCACCTGCTGTAACCCTGGTGTGTTGGGTTAATGGGAATATTACTGCATGCTGTTACAACTAACTTGGAATGCTGTTGTCTATGTTGTAATTAAACACACCTAATCACAGAATGTATGGGAAGGCCGGTCCCAGCGGACCCACCTGTCCCTCCTCAGCTGGCAGTTGCACCTGGCACCAGCAGGTCTGGTGCCCAGCCCGGGCCACCCTCCTCCGTAGGTCCTGTGCCACCTTCGGGTGGAAGCACTGCAGGGGATGGGTCTCACCCCCCATGCAAGCGTGGGTGGAGAAGGGCCTCCTGTCACCCTCTGAAGGGTCCGGGTTGTGGTGCGTAGGGAGATCCAGCGTTTATTCGCTGATCCCCTATGCCAGCTCGAGACGAGAGTGGTGCGACTCATGGGAAATAAGCGTGGGGGTTAGCGGGAGTAAGTACTTTTAAGCAGTAGTAAGCAGGTTTAAGCGAGTGTGCACATGTGTGTGCTTAGCTAAGCATTGCTAAGCATCGCACAAACCCATGCAATCCCGTTTAAAACTGCTTAAAAGTGCCTTAGTCACTCTAGGTCAGGGCCCTTATTCTGCTCAGGAGCAAAATTAAAATACCTTTGTCAGTCTCAAACCCCAGACCTTGGACACATAAGACTGCATGAAGAACCACTAAGCCACGACAGATATACGATAGCTTTGTGCTGCAAAAAATATATAATTTATTACAATGAGTGAATGTAAAGGAAATATAGGAAGGCCATAACACAAAGCCTGTTCTGTGGATCTTTACCAGCAATAGTTGTGGGATTGCATTACATAAGTGTGATGTGAGAAGCAGCCATTCAAGCAGAAAATAATGTTGAAGAGGCACTTTACAACCCCCACACAGTATCATAGCAGCACAAACACTGGCATATCTGAGTAGGGCAGAGGCCATACCTCCTAACTCAGTCAACTTTCCAGGGATGTCCCTGATTGTGAAACATATTTTAGCTGTGTCCCTCAGAATCCCACAGAAAAGTACTGATGTCAGTCAGAATGGTGGGCTATTACACAATGAATACTGACAATAATTACAGTAGACACTGCTTGTATGTCATGAAAGGAGTACTAATCCATATGCACTGCTTCACTGAAGTATACACCTACTGTTCCTATTATGTGTAAGGTGCACCTCACATTCAACTACATATCCATGACACCATGCAAATATGTATGTGACTGTTCCATAGGCCCAGCAGAGGCCCAAACACACAGGCATATAGGCTATACTGCTGTTACACACTCTGCAAATAGCTTTCTTAGGCCCTCCCCAAGCATACCCTTATGTAGGAGTATAACACAGAAATACCAATGGATATAGCCATGTACTGGTAGCAGCTGACTACAACAATGCCATTGTAACAGTGCTGAAAACACCTGTGAGTTGCACAGACAAAGAATGACAGTGTGACCTCTGGCTACCAACTGGGTAAGTTCACAGGTGAGAACCATGCAGACAGACAACCTGCCCTGATAAACACACAGGTACACATCAATCCTGCAAGTCCAGTAAGATAATATTCACACATTAATGCATAATGCTCTCAGTATGTAAGCCCCCCCCCAATTAAAAAATACTTGTGTGATTAGGGTCTACCAAGTGTGTAGGTAGGCATACTCAGTACAGCAATTGTCCAGTTGTCCTGCAAACCCTGTGGTAATGTCAACAGTAAAAAACATAACCCTGCAGAAGTCAGTACATTAATATTCCCAGTATAGTCACATAAATGTTGTGTAAGCATTTGTAGTGGTGAGTAAAACTCTGCACTGATAACTTAGTGTTGGAAGTGGCAACAATCAGGTCTGAGTACAACATGTACAGCACTGTCTACACCTCCAGCTTCATTTATAAGACATATACCAACCGTGTGACTTACACAACAGTCTCCACAGCAAACAAGCATGGCCCCCACTCTGGATATCTCAAAGGGCTACACCTACATACCTTAGCAATTTATAGCATTGGGTTGCTATGACAGTGAGTACTGCAATTACCACTCAGTAGGCTGTATGCATTTACCAAATGCTGGCCAACAAATGGTGCAGAGGGCATCACATGCACATGTGCAGATACCTATAAAAGCAGATAGGACTTGCTATCCCCACGTGCAATCATTACATTGCAAGTTGAACATAGCAAACAACACCAAGCAGGAAAAAAAAAACAAAATAAAAAGCAAAAAAAAACAGTACGTTTCAGTACCCCCCTCCAAAAAAAAAAAAACATACACAAACGGACCTGGAAAAGACATACAGGTATGTAACAGTTTGTAGTTACCGGCAGTAGTAGATGGTTATGGTTAGTACTGCTGATCCCCTGATACATGCATATGTGGTAGCAGTAGGTATGTATGCACTGATGCCATGCATAAGTATTGCCATGTAGAAATTGTTGGGTAGCTGTGTGCAGTCGGACATAAGTGTGACAGTTGTAGGTCAGCAGTGCATGTCAAAATCTGAACATGTTATCTATGGTCTGTACAGTACTGCGTTTAATGGCAGTTTTGGAGATTATTGCAAACACCTAGATAAACTTGGATGTCACAGAGTAAGACATGCATGATAGTCACATAATGTGTAGCTTAGCATTGGCAACCGCTGTAGCAGGCTAGCATAGTGATGTATCATTTGCAGCTATGTATACCCTTGTACTATTACTGTATGCACACATGTGACAATTGTCCTAACAACAGGTCATCCGTGAGGTGTATGGACTTACAACATTGTGGACCTTGCATCTGTATGGCACACACATATGTCGAGATACATGTGTGTCTGATTTCTGAGCATCTGAACATGTGCATAGAGCAAGGGACATACTGCAACTGTTTGTGAAAGGCGGACATTTATATGTTGGTGCAGGTTATATGCATATATCTATGTAGGCTGTAGTGTGTGTCAAACAAGACAGCATACAGTGCTGGCATATGACATGTGTTGTTCAAATGCCGTGGGTATGCTTTGTTAGGTATATAGTCTCCTGGATATGGGGTCCTGCTAAACATATATGGGCTGAGAACACCTTCCATGCATTCTGCACAAGACTGTGCAATATCATTACATAACTGTATCCCCCTCAACCTTAGCATTATTGATATTCCCACCATGAAAAGTGGACTGTATATGTGCTGATATGCATATCAATGTGTACACAAGTGGATGTTGAAATGTACGCCCCAGCTGAATGTTGTACATGTATTGCCATCCCTGTTGTTAAAAGCCTTGTACCCATGAACTAACACATAGGTGGTAGTGCACTCAACACCGAAGGTGTGATAAGAGACTATGGGGCACAGGTGGACAGTAGTGTCCCTAATGATGATCACTGTGGCACACTAGTAACGTAAACCTAGTACAGTCCATATGTCGTCAGTAAATGTGTGTCATCCATGGAAACAGAGGTCAGGGTTCCATTCCACTCATCAGTCATAACACCCATCATAGAGTACAATGTCCCTGTTGGTATGTACCTCATAACACATACACAGCAACAGTAGATGCCAGACACATACCTCACAAAGAGTGTTACCGGATTCCAACAGATGCCCTATGCTGACTGTCTTACCAAACCAATTGCACACTTTGTCGCATACCGCCTACCCAGAGGCTACCCCTGCCCAACATACAAAGCTATGGCAAACCCACAGGTGTTGGACATGCTCCATGTAAACAGATGGAACACCAGACAAGATACACACTTTACTGCCCAACACCTTGTAATGTAAAAAGCAGAACATGCTTGACTGGCACATCATCATCACAGACACATACCATACTGTCGAACCAACCACCTATCAACAGCATATGAAGGTCCTCATTAGCAGTTGCCATCAATAACCATGATGATTGCATGTGAGATAGGAAACACAACCTGGTAATCACCCCTGTGGCTCTGCATGACAGGGGCACGGGAACCTACATTACATGTGTGTCGTAGTGCAGGGTACCATATGTCTATGCTTCCATAGGCCCTATGGATAAAAGCCTATCAGCTACCTAGGACATGATACACAGATGCATGTACCTGTTGCAATACATGCTATGCGAGGTTGACTGTGTGATGGAGAATGTGCATGGGAATGTATCAATGATGTGTATATGTGTGATAGCCTACTGGGAGTCTGTGTATACCATGGTATGTAGTGTTGTAGCTGTAATCCCATCCAAAGGTCCGTATGCTATTGGCAGGGCTTAAAATCACTATGGCATACGTTGTGATGTAGTCCCATGTTGTTGAATGGAGTGTGCCTTTGTAGGGTAAAGCAGTACATGTATGCTTATTGATTGTTAACACTAGTGAATACAAGTCACTTATGGACTGTAGTACTACCTGAAGCTGTATTCCTCAACTGCACAGTGTGGTTTATATCCACATGGCTTGGTAACACACTTTTTTTTGTTACCTGTACTCCACACACATCACATACCTCAGACATGAGGTTATGTATGTGCTGACAGACAGTAATGTATGGTACACAAGTAACTGTAATCTGGGTTGCCATACCCTTGTGTCTTGTAGGTATGTCTGATGTGTGTGTGGGTATGCCTGTAACATGTCCTCAGTGGTATGTGTGTCACAGGATATAGGTGCGTATCTAGCAACATGTATAGTGTAGTACAGCAGTATGCCACCTGTAGTGGTGAATGTGCACATATGTTACTCAGGGGTTTGCTATCAACAAGTAGTGCAGTGTACTGCTAGTACCATAACCATACTGTACATAGATTTAAATGGATGACAAATGTCTGTATGCATTAGCTTCATATACACCTCCTGTGGCTAGGTTTTGCATTGTGTCACATACAGCATGCCATGTACTGTCGTATTGTCCTACATACTGGTTTCACTTTATGGCTGTACAGAACATGGTTTTGTATTTAGCATGTGCCAGGCACTGTCAGGCAGTTGTGGTCTTAGCAGTCATATGTGTTATTAAAAGTGTGTATCTGCTGACAGCCAATAGGTTGCTATATATGGCATTGCAATGATGTCTGTACATTAGAATGTTGAGTGTGCAACATGTCTTTATCACAATTACTGTTTAATTGTCTTCCAGTGTTATGGCACATAACCAAAAGCCATCCTATACCCCTGAGGAGGAGGATGTTATCAGAGATGCACTCATCCAACATTATAATCCACTGTTTTCAAGATCCTGCCAGGAACAGCATGGTCGCACTGCACTGTGACAGGATGTTGTTCATCGGGTGAATGATGTAGGCATGCATAACTGGACTTATGAGCAGGTACGCCATCACTGCAGTGATTTAATCAGACATGTCCGGCAGCATGCCTCCAATGTCCACAGACAACAGCTTGCCACAGGTGGTGGTGCTGCCACACATCCCCCCCTCACCAGAGTGGAAGAGCTGCTCCTCAGCATGGTGGCTCCTTACCAACCATTATAACAAACCTGTGTCATCATGGAGGCCAGAGTCACCCAGCACAGCGACAATGAGCGTGAAGGTAACATGTCATATCCGTAGACCACTGTTATCCAAAGTGTTGTAATATGCATTAATCAGATGTGTACTGTGTATGCAGAATATGTGGTGCCTGGTGTCATGCAATACTGATAATTCGGGACGTTATCTGTATGCCTGTGACTATCACCCCATGTATCACTGTATAATTGCAGACTCACAGCAGCAATGCCATAGTTGTTGACACTGACATACTGTCTCATACCCTTGCAGGTCCCTCTGGTGTGATAGCAAGACAGGGGCCCATGCTGGTGAGCGGGCTACAGTCAATTTAGCATATAACATCTGCTTGTCATAGGAGAGTTGTAGGCCATATACGCATGTTAAACACCTACACATAGTGCATGCTCTGCATGTTCTCTGTGTGACTATGCACTTCACAATGACATGAGTAGCTGACTCATACACATGCAACACACAGAGCATCAGAAACAAGTGGGGTACACTGTAGTGGACATTGTATAGGCATCGTCAATACACATGCACATAACATACACCACTTTGTCATATGCAGCATGTATTAATATGATACACATGGCATATGTAGACACCTGCTGTAAGGTCGTACTCCACTATCCCATATGTCATCAACACAGCACACATATTATACCTGGGGGTAGAGCCCTATCATGGGGCAGTGTGACATGCGTCAACACACAACACAGTCATGTTAGGCAATGTTCCCTACTAAACACATGACATGCCCATGAAATGACTGTCTGAGAACTGTTTAATGTAGCCTAAGTGGTGCAGGTCAGGTACATCAAGATAGTTGCCAGTGTGACATGCATCAGTGTCCTTGAGTGACCACATGATGCTGCCTGATGATGGCTCATGGTATTACACTACATCCAGTTACAGTACCTGCAGTACTAAACATAGCATTCATTGTTAGACACCTGACAGTTGTATGCATCCGTACATGGTTTGTATACCTATGAGTGATGGTGCACACAACTTTGGAAAGTGTTTCAGACTTGCAGTGCAAAGTTGTGTCCATGTACACATTGTCTACCAGGGTGAGGGCAATCAGTGAACAACACACATGCATCAACAACATGTATACTGTGAACTACAAGGACTCTCTACACTCCCACTGCATGCTGTCAAGCCACACACATCCTGCATGCTGACATGTGTGACAGGACTCTTTGTATTGTGATGCTTTACTCCACCATCAACCACTAACGACTATGTTCCATATTGCTGTTGGTGTGTGTGTCACCTTGAATGTGTAGTGTATTAGTGTGCATGAGCTCATGTGTTCATGTGTGCATGTGTGCATGTCTGCATGTGTGCATGTATTCATGTGTGCATGTGTGCATGTGTTCATGTGTGCATGTGTGCATGTGTGCATGTGTTCATGTGTGCATGTGTGCATGTGTGCATGTATGCATGTGTTCATGTGTTCATGTGTGCATGTGTGCATGTGTGCATGTGTGCATGTTGTGCATGTGTGCGAACATCCTGTACAGATGGTAAAGTGTGCTTCCTGTCTCCCTCTCACAGGTGCTGAGGTAAAGTTGGATGGGTGCAGCGGGGAACGTGAGGTCACTGCCACTAATAGTGACCATGATGATACATGTGTAGTGGCACAGGCATGTTTGACAGGGTCTGTCGGTGGTCCATCAATCGACAGTACACAGCTTTCCACCCCATCTATGCACACATACGTACTGCCATTACATCCCTCAACACCAATGGCCTTAGGTGAGGAACAGCATAAGGTAGGCATTGACCAGGAAAGTGTGGTATCCATGGCACATGCAACCCCACACAGCAGCCATGCTCAGACACATGGAACGGTACCACATAGGCATATGTCCAGGGGTTCTCGTGGGAGCATCACTAGGTGTAATGCCCCTGGCAGGCATGCCCGCACAGGTCTCACAACCTCAGGTATGTTCCGGGCTGTGATGCAAGCACAGGCACGTATGGAACGGTACACCAGGCAGGGACTAATGGCACAGAGGGCTCATAACACTGCGATCAATGACAGTATCTGTGACCTTGCCGGTGCCATCCGCAATTACACCAATGTCATTGAAAGACATTGGGGGGAGACACTAGATGTCCTCCTCAATCTTATGTCCATGTGCCAGGACAGTGCAGGACAGCTGGGATGTTGACGTGGATGTATGCCAGCAACATCCTCAGCTGGCAGCCAACGCAGACAACAACCAAGTGCCATCCGCTCCCATAGTGCCAGTACCAGCCCCAGCCCCAGCAATGTTGTGGCTTGGCTGTTGGTAGACCGTCCAAGACGACCACATGCACATGGCTCTGGCCAGTTCCAGCAGGGGCATGGGTCCAATCAACATCCCTCTGCCTCTGACAATAGTACTCAGTCTGGCTTAGTACCCGATACAGTCCGTGTCACCCCTGGCAGGCACAGGTAATGTGTCCATGGCCGGAGACAGTGATCTGTACAGCCTGGCAGGTACAGTCTGTGTCTGTTCCACAAACTCCCATAATTGGCAGCCACAAGGGGGTACTGTGTGCATGCAGACACACACACATACTACCAACACATAGGGCTAACACATACACACACACATCACATCAAAACTGACCCATACTGTACTGTTGTCCCTCATACAGATACATGTTGATTGGCTGGGTCATTGTCGGGCTCTGGAAAACAACCACACACCCTGTGCATATGATGAAACTGTGCCACCTCCTGTCATCTGTGACATTGATGCAGGAACAGGATAACACGCTGCTGATGCACAGGGTGACCTGCTAGCAGTGTAGCAATGTTAGCATGTTGTGAACAGTAATGGGTAATGATATCCTTGTAGGTGTATCTGAGCAGGCATGATGCATCCCAGCAGTGATTATCAATTTCATTTTGTATACACCAGTGTTAATACCAAACATGGATTGTCCACACATGTGACAGTTGGCTGATGTGTGTGGTACTGGCAGCATGTGTTGTTGAGTGGATGTAACATCTATGACATGTGCTGTACAGATTCCAAGGTGTACATTTATGAACATGGTGGAGGTGCACTGTTTGCATGTATGTGCATGGTGGGCACATGTAAAGGGTGACATGCCCTGTACTACACAGTGTTAATACTTCATATTTCCTATTGGTGTCCAATATGCATGTCACTACACATATGTCACAACTTGGGTACTCATGTGTTTATGACATGGTAATACACTATGCTGTGGGTGATACTGTTGATATCGGTCATTGGTTAGCATTCTGGTAGTGTACATAACCTCAACAGCCTGATTTTAACAAATCGTTACATGATGTCTTGACAACTGACACACAGCTGTAGGATACACAGGAGCATTAGAATCTTTCTGGTTTTGTACTATACCAGTTACCTGTGGTAATGACCACCACACATTCCCTTGACCACTCCTGTTTGGCATGTGTCCGTCCTAGGTACACGCAGACACATTAGGGATATGTACATCCACATCTGGTGATGCATACAGTGGCCTACAAAGCATTTCCTGGATTAGACACCTATCTTCCATGAGGGTATCATACAGACACATACCTGTTGACAAACATATGTTGTGAAGCTATGATCCAACAACAGCATAGTCATCCACATTTGCTACACATAGTACCCTGATTGTACCACATTGGTAGTAGCACACAATGTGTAGCAGGGGTACCGATGTGTACAGACAGCCACATGTGATTTCATCTGTCCTTTGATATCCACATCCCCAAAGCTATGCTGATGTCCCTCAGTGTATCACATAAGTAATAAGGTGTCTGTATGCATATACACGGGGTTGTTGTATACCTACCATGAATGGCCATTATTGACAGACTGTGTTGTGTTTGGGCATGTCTGTCATATGCCACAGGGATACACCCACACTCACACTATTGTATAACAACTGTCATGTGTGTGTGTGTGACACAGATGACTTAGGGCACAGCTCACTACAGTGGCTGGACCTGTCACATACATACATACATATGTGAGCTACGGTCCAAGAAGCAGCAGCAAAAAATGTCAATGGTGACAGATGTAGTTGTGTTGACAGCAGGCTTCACACCTATGACATGAATGAGGTCACATGTACATATATGTCTTGTCCACACAGTTACCAATTTACGTCACATGTACATATATGTATTTGCCACACAGATGCCAGCAGTGTGCAATGCACATACTGTTGTTTTACTGATATGTCATACAGTAGTAGTAGCAAAACACACAACACTTTGCTCAACAGTGTCACACACACCCACTCAACAATTGCAGGATTCAAAACCATACCTACCTATGTCATGGTACTAGACACATATGCATTACCACTATGTGCCATATGCTTTACTGGGTGTTTTAATTTCCACTGCTGTTTTTGTGGGATACTGACATCATCAAACCAGAAAACGAGGTATTCACCTCTTTCAATGTGTTTTCACATTCTCAAAAAAGGCCACTCTTCTCATAGGATTACACACACACACTCCGCATTTGTAGGATTCAAACCCCTATCTAATTATGTCATGATGCTAGTAAGATACACATTAACACGACACGCTATATGCTTTGGTGTTTTGATCTCCACTGCTGTATTTGTGGGATACTGACATCATCACACTAGGCAAAGAGGTATTCACCTCTCCTAATGTGTTTCCTCAGACTCCAAAAAGGCCACTCCTCTCAAAGGCAATCTTACACACACACTCAGCATTTGCAAGATTCAAGCCCCTACCTAACTATGTTATGACACTAGTGAGATACGCATTAACACGACGCACTACTTGCTTTACTGGGATACAATGCTGTATTTGTAGGATGCTGACATCATCACACTTGGCAAAGAGACATTCGCCACTCCTAATGTGTCTCCACAGTCTCCGAAAAGGTCACTCTTTTCAAAGGCAATCTCACACACACACTCAGCATTTACAGGATTCAAACCCCTACCTAACTATGTTATGACACTAGTGAGATATGCATCAACACGATGCGCTATTTGCTTTATTGGGATCATTCATTTCCAATGCTGTATTTGTAGGATGCTGACATCATCACACTTGGCAAAGAGGTATTCACCTCTCCTAATGTGTTTCCACAGTCTCCAAAAAGGCCACTCCTCTCAAAGGCAATCTCACACACACACACGCACATTCACAAGATTCAACCCCCTATCTAACTATGTTATGACACTAGTAAGATACACATTAACATGACATGCTATTTGCTTTACTGGGAGAATTCATTTCCAATGCTGTATTTGTAGGATGCTGACATCATCACACTTGGCAAAGAGGTATTCACCACTCCTAATGTGTTTCCGCAGTCTCCAAAAAGGCCACTCCCCTCAAAGCTAATCTCACAGACACAGCAATTACAGGATTCAAACACCTACCTAACTATGCTATGATACTAGTGAGATACACATTAACATGACGCGCTATAGGCTTTCCTCTGGGGTTTCTATTCACATGCTATATTTGTAGGTTGCTGACATCATCAGACTGGACATGGTAATGTGTGTGAACTTAGTGTTATGCAATCCCAGGAATGAACCTTGTGGGTCAGCAGGTGTAAACATCTTGAACAGGAATACACAATTCATAGCTTGTGTGATCTATCTGTGGACAAATTACCATTCCTTCATATGACAATACATATTCATGCAGGGATTGTTGGTTTTGTGGGTACAACATGTGTTTGTGATGTTGGTAAAGGGCTATTCAAAGTCTATGTGGGACCTGTGTTGCTCCTGTCAGTGATGTATGTCCTGGGTGGCTGGCTTGCAAGATATCTAGCAGGTTTGGAGAACATGATGTGCTCATTAACATACCACAGACGTTTGGGTTGTGTGTTTGTCGGTTTACAATAGCTCTGTTCCTGACTGCAATCATGATGGACTCCATGGACAAGCATTTCGGACTTCGTAGGCTTATAGGACTATAGTTCCCATGGTGTGTTGTGCACTAACACTTGTGGGGTGTGCCACATGTTGCTGTAACACATTCAACGGTGTAAGGTCCTGTAGAGAGTGTGAGGCTCAACAGACTGTTCAGGTGCAGAGTCTGTTTGTCCTGTTGTTCACTTATGACACATATGGGGAAACAATGTTATCCATGTGATGGGATTCATTTGGCATTGGGAGGACCAGTTTACACATTCTACATGTGATATCTCCTGGTCTGATGTTAGGGCCTTTTGTCACTGGGAGGTGGGTATGTATGTATGGGCCTGTCTGACAGAATGTCAACATTGTCAGTCAGGTACAGTTGACCTTGACTCAGGACATATATGACTGTACATTGATATTTCTGACATAGCTGAAGGAGGTGTAATGTTTCTGTATGTACTCCTTTGCAGATTATCTTTCCACAGCAACAACAAACCTGAACACTAAACCCCTGTTATACACTTTTACACACTTCACACACTACTGATCCTTTGTGATCAGTCAACAGTGTATGTCATCATTATATCCTGGCATGTCCAAAGGTCGGTTTTATGTGTACTCTCCAGTCCAGCTGGTGCGTATTGGAATTTTGACGCCTTGTTACAACTGCCTTATGTACACAGGGAACACTGTTCTCCTACCAACAAACTCAGATATATGTGAGAGGTGCAACTGTATAGACAGACAGGAGGCTGAGCTCTCCCAAGCCATGACTGGCACAGTCTATCAGGTGGTGAAGGTAACCTCACACACCACAAATACAGTCGCACATGGACCTATGACAACAGCAAACCATATACATTGACACATAAAGACATACTTGGAGCATCTAATTATACTCTGCCTAAGCAGCAGAGACATCCAAAGCAGACACACAAACAACTGCTAACACACAACCATACACACATATCACATAGTTCACAAAGTCATTGTGCCACACAGTCACTGCCCTTAGGCCTACACAACACACCTCATGCACTTGTATTAGGTGACTGTAATTGTCGGTCACACTGACATTCCACTCACCAGGCTGAACAAGGTGAAGGTCACTTTGTGCTGTGTGTTGGGTGCCAGGATATGCCACATGACACATGCACTGTTGTCAGTCCACTGCAAGTACAAATATGGCTCCATCATTGACCATGCTGGTGTGTAAACCCTCAGACGTTCCTCCCTGGACTACATGACAAGAGACATTGAGGAGCTCTCTGATCATGTAGCTCAGGCCAGTATGACCTTGACCTTGTGTAGCATCTTACCCTCACCAAGTACTATGTCACAGTATACAGATGAAATGATCACTTTTAACAGTTGCCTAACATATTGTTGTCATTCACAGGGGATCCAGTGTCTGTCAGCCTGGGATTGCATGTTCAACATGCCACATACATTCGCTATGGACGCCATGCACCTGTCACCCCCAAGGCTTTCACAGACTGCCTTAGGCTGTTGACACACACATAGTGGCTGTTTGAAGCGAGGGTCAGAAGACTTAACCACAGCAATAGATGTTACAGGGTACAGGAAACAGAGAGTGATGGTGCTCAACAACTGATGTCTAACCCTCAGAATGCATGCACTCAGGACTCACATCAGTATGTAATCTGTTGATATATGTGCAGTAACAAACACCTGGTTCAGGCTCACAAAAGCACAGCAGCACTAACAGGTTTTATGTCATACCATGGTTTTCAGACACAAGACTCGGACCGGACAACAACAATAAGGGGGGTATCCATATACATCATTCATACACACACCTCCTGATTGGTAGCAGTGCACAAAGCATTGGGGAACGTACATGTGCAACTGAGAGTGGGCAAAACTGCATTTCAGTTTGTAGACTGTTACAGACCACACTCCCAGACTTGGGAACAACACTTGCTAGGATTGTTACACTCAAATGCTATGGAAGACCTGGTCACCACAACCACAGGGGGTTGAAACATGTGGGACCTGATCATCACCAACATGGGGACTCTATGTTCCACAACAGAGGTATACCCGTCATTGTTAAGGTCAGAACATGCATTCATCTCACTAGACATACATATCCCATACACACACACATCCTATGTGATCTCAGTGATGTACTTCTCATGAGCAAATGTCACACTTGTACAAACTGAGGTGGTATCCCTCAATGACCCTGGGACAGTGTTAATTATGGCTCAGACCACTTCATACTTTACAAGCCCATTCTATGGACAACTACTGGAATGCATGGATCATGCTATCCCAGATAACTACAAGACTCACTCCTCCAAAGGCAGGGGACCTGTCTAGTGGACCATGGCCATTAATGAGCTATACAGGGACAGGAGGAGGCTACTACATTATAGAGCACAATCACAATCAGGAAGGCATCTCTGATCAGTACTATGGTATTGCTACGATCACTTGTTGATTCATCTAAGGCCCACTTCTAACGGACACTTGCAACAGACACTATGGACAATCACAAGGCCTTATTTAGTTATGTCAGAGACCTGGGTGGGAACTCACAGATATGCTGTGAGTTACTGCATAATTACAAATAATACAGTGAACCCACTGACATTGCGAACATCCTGGACAACAGGTTCAGTGGGAATGTTTCCCCACCATCACCCCTGCAGTGCACATGCCCATCACAACAAGGTGTAGCCGCCCTGACATCACAAATGAACATGTGTGTGCTACCCTCTCCATAGCAGACAACACAGCATCAGTGGGACCAGATGGTGTCCCGGACTGCGGCTTACACGAGATTCATGACAAACTTCACACTCACATTATGTCACTGTTCAGTATCACAGTTACTACAGGATATGTACCCATGGAATGGCGTACAGCTATGGTGTACCTGCTCTACAGTGCTGGTGCCACAAGGGACCCTGGACATTATCCCAATATATGCCTAACTATTCTGGTCTGCTATGCTATGGAGTGTATCATCATGGAACATATACACATACACATTGTGAACCTACAGGCACTGGATCCTACACAATTTGGTTTTGTTGTGGGCAGATCTTGCCTCTTGCACCTATTTGATGTCTTTAAACAGTTAACAGGTCCATAGACATACACAGGGTTGTCCATACAGCCTAACTGGAGCTGGCACACCAGTTCTACACAATACCCCACTTGGCCTTTATACATTAGATCACCGGATTCAATATCTACACATATGTCACAAGATGGATTGCTAACTGGATCATGGATAGCACACACATGGTCAGTATTGCAGGTGCCATGTCTGACTATACACCAGTTACATGTGGCATCCCACAGGGCTCAGTCCTGGGACCTCTCTTGTTCTGTATATATTTCTGAGACGTACTGGCTAACACAGGAAGAATATGGCTGACCATGTTTGCAGATCACTGCAAACTGTGTGCCATAATCGACTCAACTGGCACAAGCATCCTCAGAAAGGGTCTCACAGAGATGGACGACTGGTGCCAGAGCCATGGCCTACAGCTACCTTCCTTTAGATGCATAGTCATCACCTTAGGTAGTAACATTGTGCACACACATTATCACATAGGTGATGATACATCACGTACAGTCTGTGTGATTTGTGATTTGGGGACATGAATGCTTAGTACTCTCGCCTTTGGCATTCATGTTGCCAATGTTTTTGGACACACCTTCTATTTAGCCAACCTTATCCCATACTGTTTTATATCCAGATCAGGTGGGGTCATTGTGACCCTATACTCATCAGGCACATGCTTGGATACAATGCCCCATTTCGGATGTACCTTACCCAACACCTGCAGCAACTGGAATATACACAGATTTACATAACCAAGTGGATCTAGGGACTCACACAGATGGTATGCACAGTTTGGCTATGGTGACCCCAGCTCTCCTCAATTGCTTACTGCCTACTTGGATGCAGTCTGTGTCTTTTGTTTGAATCCATGTGCATCACAGCATTGATGGACATGCTCCACATGAGGATATCAAAGTCCCTTACAGCTACATGCTCCAGGGACAGGTACGTGAGCAATGATGTTAATAGGACATGCTGGAGGGGCAGATTCCCATCACAGAGGCTCCACTCACTCGGGAATGTGATCACAGTCTCACATATGCACAGACCCACGCTGACCACCTACAGGTGACATCTTCACAGGTGGATGGGTGATTGTATGTTTAGCCCTGGGATATGTTATGGGTCCCTGCTAGACAGAGGCAGAATGAAATGAACATATGTGAGATATCTTGTGTGACCTACTATTAACAGGCACAGTCTACTGATCTAGCAAGGTTGCAAAATACAAACACACTGTGGCTAGGCTTCTACATACCCTAGGGCAGATAGCCTAGTGTCAACCTCTGAACCTATGTTAATGTTCGGGATGCACATTGTTCAGTGATGGTACTGATTGCAGGTTTTGTTTCTTCTTTGCTTTACCACTTTCTATGAACAACCTAGGTATCTGCATAACATATTTGATTTTGACAGGATTTCACTATATTATATTGTGTCTGTTGTCATATCACTGTGTGCACATGGCGGATTGGTGAATAGTGCAAGGTTCCTGGGTTGACATATGCAACTGAGGGATATGTGTGGCCCACTACTATACTCAAACTTGCCCTAAGTGTGTGAGCATGCCCATTTCAGACTTTCAGTGTTTTGTTGCCTGACATTTGTCTCATATTTTCAAGTGTGTGAGCATGCCCAGTGTGACCTTGCAGTATGTTGCTGTCTGAGGTCCACTACATTTGTTGATGTGTGTGAACGTTACCAATATTAACATTTGTACTATATGTGTGTTGAATGTCAGGTTCTATTATTACTGCAGGCCTCACCTTTGTGTCTTAACTCGACAGGGATTATGCTATGCCTGCAAGGTTTCCATGAGATACTTAACATTGAGTTATCAACGTTTTTTCATATAAGCTGACCATTGACATACTGTCATGGTTTAGTGGTTCTGTACTATGACTATAGTAATCTGTATCTGGGTTCGAGGACTGTCACTGCTTCATATTTTCATACATGCCAGAACAGACTGCTTCAAGAAAAGTGAAGCAAATATGAACATGTTAACCTGCTTTTGCTGAACTATACCCACATTTGACCAGACTTGCACACCATTGCTCAATGTTGCCCAACATTGCTGGACAGTGCACACTATTGCTGAACATTGCCTGTAGTTGTGCTATTTAGTGTGTGCAATTTTGTTTACATATACTATATAGTGGTGAGAGCTGTTTAGCAGTGCTTTATATTGCTTAACACATAGCAATCATGCCTCAGGTGGTGCTGCAGGGCTGCCTATGTCGGATGCACATTTTACACTTCCTATACATGTTTGTTAACAGGTAATGTCAAGTTAGGCATCCCTTTTACTATATGTGCGAGTCAGAGAGAGGTATCATTTCCAGGGTTCCTACTGAACCAGTGTATATGCTATGCGTTGCCTCTTTGCCAAGGCCAAGGCATACTGGGCACGCCTCCTTCTGCCTACTGGGGCAGGCTCAGGTAGTTCCTCCTCCGAGTCATGCTCTGCCTGTGATGGCCTTGGCAATGGTGGGGGACTGTTGCACCCAGCCCTATGCTGCTCCTGCTGCAGCTGTTTTCGCAGGATAATATTGTGTAGCATAGCACATACTATGACTATTTGGGTACATGCAGTTGGTGAGTACTGCAAGGCTCCACCAGATGTGTCCAGGCACCGGAACCGTGACTTGAGCAGCCCAGACACACGCTCGATTACATTTCGTGTTTGTGCGTGTGCCTCATTACGGTGTTCCTGTTCAGGTGTGTGTGCATTTCTGATGGGTGTCATCAGCCACGGCTCAAGTGCATATCCAGCATCCCCCACTAGGTGACCATGAGGGATGTCCCCATTGGCAAATGTCTGGTACAGCTGTGTCAGATGCCAGATATGGGAGTCATGGTAGCTTCCAGGGTAGCCAGCACACACATTCATTATTATGCCCTGGGCATCACACAGGACCTGTCAGTTGATGGAGGGGTAAACCTTGCGGTTATAGTAGATCCTGCCCCGCTCACCAGCTGGTGCTTTGATGCGAATGTGCGTGCAGTCTATTGCACCCACTACCTCAGGGTATTCCGCTATTTGCTGGAAGAGACGCATATTGCTGGCCAATACCTCATGGGAATTGGGGAAATATACATAATCACCGACATGTGCTGACATGGCATTCAGGAGCTGGTGAAGTACCCTGGATGCTGATGCCTGTGAAATCCCCATCATATCGCCAGTTGGTCTCTGGAAGGTACCTGTTGCTAATATTCTTATGCCAACACATATCTTGGTTTCCACTGGGATGGTTCCCCTCTGTTGGTTCTGTGTGTGAGGCGTGGCCTGCACAGCTCAACAATTTGCTGCATGAGGTCTCTGTCCACTCTATAGTGCTCCAGTATCTCTAGCTCATGTAGCCCCTGGTAGGGTACCCTAGGCCTGTACACTCTTCTCCGTCTCCTCACTGTGGGTTGCTCAGCAGAATTTGCATTGTCACCACCCTCAGCATGTTGCGTATGTTGCCTTATGACAGCAATGGCAGCCCCTAACATTTCTTTGTCTCAGCAAAGCTTTTTCAGTTTTCACTTCTATTAGCTTACTGCAGTCTTGCAGTGTGTCTGAGTAAAACATACTGGAATGTTTTTTGCTGAGTTTTAAGTGCTGGGCTGGGCTAGTGTACTGCCTGTGTAATTGCCTGATTCTGATTGCTTTTACCTGCTACCTCTGCTAGTACTCCCTGGTTAACTTCCTACTATTTGTTGTGCTTCCTTTTCCCTTTCTAATTCCTCAGGGGGCAGCGCCGTGCAAACAAGCACAAACACGAGCACACCAGCTCACACGCGCGCACACATGCTTACATGGACTACAACTTGCTTATTCTTGCTAACACGCGCACACACAGGTGCAAATGCGCTTACACGGGTTTCAACATCCTTACACTTGCTTACTCTGGCTTAAATGCGCGCACACATGCGCACACGCGCGCACACAGGCTTACTCGGTTTTACAGGTGCTCGCACACGTGCATACACAGTGCAGGCATTTCTACAAGAGACTTTGGTGTTGTTCATGGCATACACCTTCAATTTCTTGCCTTTAGCTAGGGTACCTGTTGACACACCTCTTCCAGAGATTAGTATCTGACAGCAAACACATGCCACTCTACTCCAATGATCTTAATTTCTCTCAGACATACCCCCTTATGATGTCACCTATCTTCTACTCTGTTACACCCCTTATCCTACTCCTACACTACACTGACTGTGCTCTTTTGCTATGTAAACTTGGGATTCACTATCCTTACCCTCATTTGCATAGGATTGCCTACTAATGCTTGGTTACAACTCTTAGACTGAGCTTCCCCCCTTAGCAACCTCTACTCATTAGCCATGTTGTATTTGGATTGCCATTCCCTTGCATTGTATATTAGGGATTGCTATAAAATGTACATTTCTGCTTTTTAATTATTGGTTTTCTTGTTTTTACAGCACACTGCATTTGCGCGGCGCTGTGCTACGCTTAAACATCAGCGATTGGGAAAAAAAATTATTTTAATTTATTTTATTTTTGCATCGATGGACATTGCCCAATGGCTGTATTTTTTGGACATTGGCATGCTTCCTCGACTGGATGCATCCTTTTTTTGGAGCTGTCACGGTTCCGTTTTGCAATTTGCAGAAATGTACTCAGTTGTCAACGGAGTACATTTCTGCAAATAACACTACTCTTACTTGGACAGGTTAGGGTTTCCTGAATCGCAAATTTACCTCATTTGCATACCTTTCAGCAGCAAATGAGGTAATTTGCATATCCTAGCCCTGTCCATGTAAGAGTCATTTTAGGAGCTCTGTTGCATGCCCCTACCGGCTGTTCCTGGATCGCTCAGCGGACATGTTGACTGCATGGAGTCTTACTCTACTCTTAGACGCAGTGCAAGCCTTTGTGAATCTGGCCCAGTATTTATTGGATTCGATATCCACTGTATACTGCAATCCCCATTTATTTCTGTGAAACTAACTACTACCACTTCAGGTATGACTGTCACATAGTTTGCAACAACTTATCATTACATAATGCATAGGTACATCTTTGTTTCTGCATTAACCCATAGCTGGTATGCATGTCAGCCCTGTTTGTTAATTTTCCTTCACCCTTGTTTTACAGTGTGCTGTCTGTGTAATTTATTTCACGATAATGTTTTTCCATCCTTTATCTATGATGAATTATAATATTTCTTATATATTTATCTCTGTTGTTTTCCCTCCCTCTCCTCTTTCTCTGTCTTTTCCATTTATTCTATTCTCCAAAAAAGAGTGCCTATTCCCACGAAAAATGAAAAACAAATACACCCATGCCCCTTGAGTATCCCTAAGACTTTCCCATTTCACCATACCTTTTGTTTGTACCTCTTCTTCACCCTTACCCCACATCTGCTTTTCTATTTCTCTGGGTATGTGATACATGTGTTCCCCACATGGGTCTCACACTCATTGTTAGCTACTGTTAGCTATAGCAATGTGGCTGTAATTGCTCTTCTACTTAATTATTATCTGTAAGTTTGTGGATTCCATCAGATTCTATATATTATTATGAATATATCATCTATATCTATAGATATCTATATCTATCTATCTATCTATCTATCTATATAAACATTACAACCAAATCCATAATTGTCTGCAAATATTATCCAATTGAATATTGTTGCATGACTTTTGTAGTTGTTTGCAAATATTTTTCAACTACTGGATGGATTGCTGCAGATTTGTCTTGCTTTACTGATTTCATGTTATTTACTTTGAGGGTGTATAATTTTGGTTGATGGGCATTGATAAGGCACAGTTTGGTTTATGTCATTTACACCGAGGTTGTATAATTTCAGTTGCTGGACATTGATAATGCACAGCTCGGTTTCTGGACCACTTGTCTGTATATATACACATTTGCCACAAATGCTTGACAGTATACTAACCCTGCTGGATATATCTGTTTTGTACTAAGTTATGCTATGTACACTAAGGCATATTATCATGTTAATTGTTTACCTGCAACTTTTGTGTGGAACTCAATGAAATGCACTGGATTCTGTGGAATTTATGGAATGTAGACTTAAATGTTTTAGCATGTTATTGATGCCATTAGAATCTGTTGGATTACTGGTGTCTTTAAATAAATATTTCTGTAACAGGAAATTACTTTATTATTTAATATTTCTATATATTGTATAGTGATATTTTTCTTTATTTAACCAAATGGTTTCATGCATGTTTTCCAAATAGCAAAATAATCAGAATTTAACCATAAAAATAATAATTAAATAACTGAAGATCTAGCATACGTTTCTTAGTCAGGAAATAGGTATGTGTTCTTTTCCTTGATGTTTTTCCATACGTACATGCAGAAGAACTGGTGTCAGGTCTTTATGTCTGGAAGCAAGC
>NC_056740.1:22026682-22106682 GCF_019279795.1 Protopterus annectens | reverse complement strand
TGAAACCACATTGACTGTAAGACTAAACTTTAAAGTAGTTCCTGCAGTTATCCCCTCATGCTTCTGGTGTTCACCAACACTGTTATCTACCAATGATTACTGTACATATTGTATATATTGCTACTACTTTTGTGATGAGGTGTGCCACGCAGAAAGATTTCCTGACTACTGTGGCGATGTGATTATCAAAGGAGAGATTACTATCCACTTGTGTCCCAAGGTCTCTTATCACACTTTTGGTGTTAAGTATACTATCGCCTATGTTGTAGTTCATGGGTACAGAGTTTTTACCAAAGGGGATGACAATGCACTTTTTGGCATTGAGCTTGAGGCCATGGCTTTGACACCAGGCATCTGTCTCAGTGAGGCCCTTTTGTAGGATGTCCGCATCATTAGGAGTTTCGATTATGGCTCCTAGTTTGCAATCATCTGCGAACTTCGTTAGACAAAGACCTTCTGTGTTAGCCTGTACTTCAGAGAAGTAGATACCGAACAGGAGAGGACCCAAGACTGAACCCTGTGGTACTCCACTTGTCACTGGTCTGAAGTCGGATTTGGAGTCTGCTACTTTCACAGTGTGGGTTCTGTCAGTGAGCCAGTGGGCAACCCATCTTGTGACATAGGGATTTATACCTAGTTTAGAGTATTTTTCTATAATTCCAGAGTGGGGGATGGTGTCAAAAGCCTTGGCAAGATCTAGATAGGCTGTGTGAACCACCTTACCCTTGTCTACAGCTTTGGTGAATGCTTCAAAGAAGTCTATCAGGTTTAGGAGACATGATCTGTCTTTTACAAACCCGAACTGGGTGGGATCCAGAGTCTGGAGATTACCAATGTCTTTGTTTATAAGTTCCATGATGATACATTCCATGGCCTTGCAGACCAGGCTTGTCAGGCTAATGGGTCGGTAGTTCCCGGGGTCCGTGGTGACTCCCCCCTTGTGGAGTGGGATAACCATTGCTGTGCACCATTTAGCAGGCACAAAGCCTGAGGTGAGGCTATGATTGAACATGGTACTTAGGTGGGGTGCCAGTTTGTTCTGTAGTTCGTGTCTGGAGCTTTTCTACTCAGGACTCTGCTGAAAATGGATACCAGTTGTCCAGTCAGATTATCCAGATAAGCAAGTGTTATATAAAAAGAAATAATAAATAAGTTGTATATGACTAGCCATCTTGTGGCCTGCATAATCACTTACTTATGCCCCGAAGGAAGATACTGGACATTATTTAATGCCTGCAGCTCTCAAACTTGTAGTGCAAGAAATCAAGACAAAGCCAAAATTAATGGCATTGCAAAATCAGCAAAGGGATTTTAATTTTTCCTCCTACAAACTCAGAAAGTCACTAGTATAACAACCTTTGAACTATCATGAAAGTACCAAAGAATATGGAGTGTGTAGGTCTAATATATGGCATTAATGACCAATTATAATCATCCCTGATTTACCTGGACAAAAAAGGTGACAGCAGGGATGTTATTACAACAAGGACTGGCAATGGATATGCGGTGTGTGTGTGTTTTACAATGTGCGTTTGTGTGGGAGAGAGAATGGTGGAGTGTCTGTGTTAACACAATGCATCATCCACCAACATTAACTACCATAAGAAAATGCTGATCAGCACTTACATTAGCTAACAGTGATTCTTTCCTCATTATGGCTAATGTGTCTCTGGAAACATATTCTTTTTACCTCAGCCCTTAACACGAGTGGTGAAGATCTTTCTGAAGCCAAGCTTATGGCTTTGGAGAGGAATTCATGATACATAAATATAGAGTCCACAAATACAGAACCTACAATTTCAATGTCAACAGAAGTATTTTTTCTGGGAGGCAAGAACCCTTTCACTGCTCACAACCACTTATATATAGTAATTCCACAGTAATATAACTATCAAGAAAGTGAGAGAACACCAAAGACCTCCATTAGAAATCCATGCAAACAAGTGCAGAGTAAACAAACAACAGAGAAGACATCAGAGTCCTGCTGAGAACTGAAATGAAGGCCTAAGCACTATGAGACAGCAACACTAACCTCTGCATCACTGCGCCACACTAATTGTAAGCTACAGAATTTAATATTGGCTTATGCTTTTAACTTGTAATGATAAGACCATTTTTTTTCATTTTACATCACCATGCGATGTAAACTTTTTTTCATCCATCTATCTGTCTACATATTGTGTGCATGTGTCTCTGTCTCTATATCTACCTATCTATATGCATATATATAGAGAGATATAGATATACATTGTATATTTTCATTTATTCATGCAATAAGTGATTGAACTGGTTATCAGAAACACTTTTCAGCCACAGCTTGGCCACAAAGGTAAGGATAAATTTTATATACATCCATCTATATATCTCTATCTATAAATAGATAGATATAGATAATGCACGCACGCACACATGCACACACGCGCGCACACATAGACACACACACACATTTATGGATGGAGGCACCATGGAATAAACTCATGCAGACATGGCAATAATGTAAGACAGTGACTAGAACTCAGGATTGAACCCCAAACCCTAGAACTGTGAGTCAGAAGGCAAAGATCTTAACCGATGAGCCACTGTGCTGCCTGTTCCCTGGTTAACTATTGCAAAGAAATAAAATGCCTATATATACCTGAATACCTGCTTTAAATAACAAACCAGTGAAAAGCTCTAACTCTGAATATGCACAGCATCCTCTTGTGAGACATAATTTTGTATGAGGTTCTCAAGCACATGCTTTAAGATTCCTCAGTTAAACGTATCAGTCGGTTAGTAAATAAATGATTATCCACTATAATCAAAGAAGTGAATGATGTATTCTTTTGAATTCTTTTGAGTTTATTAAAACTTGATGACATCCTTCCAAATGTGTGTACATTAGTATCGTTAATGTTTTGAAATTTAATACTGTTGTTTCAAACCATTTTTGAAAATGATTTACTAGGTAAGAGCCTTAAGGAATTTCCCATGAACTGTATTATGTTAGTTTACAAGGTGATGTATGCAAAGTGCAAATTTAGTAAAATGTCGACATAGTTATTACATTGGCAGGATTTTCTTCACCACAAGGCTGCTGCATTAAAAATAATACAAAGGGGTCAAATGGTAATGATCAGCCTACTGTCACAAGTGTTTAATTCCTATCTTCAGCAAGTCCAGCAAAAAGCAGATCCTTTAAGATGCAGCTATCTTAAGCTCTACAATGTCTAAACTGTTGGTAATTCTCCATTTTAGAGGCAGACGTCAAAGCCTAGGGCACTCCCCTTCATTATTTGTGCAAAGGTCCTGTCAATATTATCTGTAATAAGAATCTGCTGTTGACAGGGCCTGGACTCCTAGTTCCTGTTCCAGTCAGCAGCTTTTATCAATAGGATTAACATGAATAGTCTACTCAGCTCTCCTTTTGTGTGTGTGCGTGTGTGTGTGTGTGTGTGTGTGTGTGTGTGTGTGTGTGTGTGTGTGTGTGTGTGTGTATACAGTGTGTGGTTTGAGTGTGAGTGTGTGTGTGTGTGTGTGTGTGTGTGTGTGTGTGTGTGTGTGTGTGTGTGTGTGTGGTGTATCTGATATTCCTTCAGGAGTGGAGAACTGAAGCTGAAACAGAGCCATCATCTCTAGCATAGGTTATGCAGTCATTAACACACCTCAAATGAAAGTTTTAAGTGGTACATATTTATTTAGCACTGTGTATGACCCCTGATTAAAAACACACAGAATTTTAAATTCTTAAATACACAAACATAGATGCTTCACTCTCTAATTAATATATTCCAAAATTAATGCTAGTTCATGTGATTTTCAAGTGTGGTAACAGAGCAGTCTAGAAAGTACATCAGTTTAGTACTTCCTTGGTTAGTCATTTTTGACATGCAGTGCATGCCACATAGATTATTAGCCATAAACATTGGTCTACTTTGTCACTCTGAGTTAACTATTTGACTACCAGTAGTGGCCCTCATTAACTCATTAACACCTATGTGGTGAGGAATGCCACACCTTTAGCAGCATCCACACATCCTTGCATTGCAAACATTTTCTTAAAACTTATTTATTGATTGATTTATTTATTTATATGTTTTTGTCTTTGTTGACTGGGAAAGTCTGACTGGGCTGAGCTCATTTTCAGCAGAGGCCCCGTGAGAATAATTTCATCATAGGGCATTTATATTTACAAGTGAATTTCAGACAGTTCTCAGAAAATCAACAGTTACATTTCTCAGAAAAAATAAACATAATTACAACATAATACATACAGTCAAGTATTTACATCAACAGTTATAAGTCTGTACAGTCCTTGCAGCTCTAAAATCTTGCAGGAAGTAAATAGACTGATGCTGTAGAAGGGAAAAGTTTGTAAAGCAGTTTAGTGTTCTTACATTTCTGTAAAGAAGGGTTTGCAAGGAGCTCAAGATATGTAATGAAGTAAGTTACAAAATTAGGTAGGAAGGGAGATTTTAGTATTGTATAGGTTGGTAAAGAGTCTGATTGAGATCATGAAGTAAGTTATAAAATTAAGTGGGGGATATTAGTAGTATACAGGATGATAGTGGTAGCATATGACTGAGAGAGCATGATATAGGATTAGTTCTATTAAAATTATGTAGGGGACACATTATTAGTGTATAGGAGGATAGTGGTAATAACATATGACAGAGAGCAGGGTATAGGATTAGTTCTATTAAAATTAAGTAGGGGAGACATTATTAGTGTATAGGAGGATAGTAGTAACAACATATGACATAGAGCATGGTATAGGATTAGTTCTATTAAAATTAAGTAGGGGAGGCATTATTAGTGTATAGGAGGATAGTAGTAACAACATACGACATAGAGCAGGGTATAGGATTAGTTCTATTAAAATTAAGTAGGGGAGACAGTATTAGTGTATAGGAGGATAGTAGTAACAATATATGACAGAGAGCAGGGTATAGGATTAGTTCTATTAAAATTAAGTAGGGGAGACATTATTAGTGCATAGGACAGTAGTAACAACATATGACAGAGAACAGGGTATAGGATTAGTTCTATTAAAATTAAGTAGGGGAGACATTATTAGTGTATAGGAGGATAGTAATAACAACATATGACAGACAGCAGGGTATAGGATTAGTTCTATTAAAATTAAGTAGGGGAGACATTATTAGTGTATTGAAGGATAAACATACGACAAAGAGCAAGGTATAGGATTAGTTTTATTAAAATTAAGTAGGGGAGACATTATTAGTGTATAGAAGGATAGTAGTAACAACATATGACAGAGAGCAGGGTATAGGATTAGGTCTATTAAAATTAAGTAGGGAAGACATTATTAGTGTATAGGAGGATAGTAGTAACAATATATGACAGAGAGCAGGGTATAAGATTAGTTCTATTAAAATTAAGTAGGAGAGACATTATTAGTGTATAGGACAGTAGTAACAACATATGACAGAGAACAGGGTATAGGATTAGTTCTATTAAAATTAAGTAGGGGAGACATTATTAGTCTATAGGAGGATAGTAGTAACAATATATGACAGAAAGCAGGGTATAAGATTAGCTCTATTAAAATTAAGTAGGGGAGACATTATTAGTGTATAGGATATTAGTAACATACAACAGAGAGCAGGGTATAGGATTAGTTTTATTAAAATTAAGTAGGGGGAAACATTATTAGTCTATAGGAGGATAATAGTAACAATATATGACAGAGAGCAGGGTATAGGATTAGTTCTATTAAAATTAAGTAGGAGAGACATCATTAGTGTATAGGAAGATAGTAGTAACAACATATGGCAGAGAGCAGGGTATATGATTAGTTCAATTAAAATTAAGTAGGGGAGACATTATTAGTGTATAGGAGAATGGTAGTAACAACATATGACAGAGAACAGGGTATAGGATTAGTTCTATTAACATTAAGTAGGGGAGACATTATTATTGTATAGGAGGATGGTAGTAACAACATATGACAGAGGGCAGGATATAGGATTATTTCTATTAAAATTAAGTAGGGGAGACATTATTAGCATATAGGAGGATAGTAGCAGCAACATATGACAGAGAGCAGGGTATATGATTAGTTCTATTAAAATTAAGTAGGGGAGGCATTATTATTGTATAGGAGGATGGTAGTAACAATATATGACAGAGGGCAGGGTATTGGATTAGTTCTATTAAAAGTAAGTAGGGGAGACATTATTAGTGTATAGGAGGACAGTGGTAACAACATATGACAGAGAGCAGGGTATAGGATTAGTTCTATTAAAATTAAGTAGGGGAGACATTATTAATGTATAGGACAACAGTGGTAACAGCATATGACTGAGAGAGCAGGGTATAGGATTAGTTCTTTTAAAATTAAGTAGGGGAGACATTATTAGTGTATAGGTGGATGGTAGTAACAACATATGACAGAAAGCAGGGTATAGGATTAGTTCTATGAAAATTAAGTAGGGGAGGTATTATTATTGTATAGGAGGATGGTAGTAACAACATATGACATAGGGCAGGGTATAGGATTAGTTCTATTAAAATTAAGTAGGGGAGACATTATTAGTGTATAGGAGGACAGTGGTAACACCATATGACTGAGGGAGCATCATATAGGATTAGTTCTATTAAAATTAAGTAGTGGAGACATTATTAGTGTATAGGAGGATAGTAGTAACACCATATGACAGAGAGCATGATATAAGATTAGTTCTATTAAAATTAAGTAGGGGAAACATTATTAGTGTATAGGAGGACAGTGGTAACACCGTATGACTGAGGGAGCATCATATAGGATTAGTTCTATTAAAATTAAGTAGTGGAGACATTATTAGTGTATAGGAGGATAGCAGTAACAACATATGACAGAGAGCAGAGTATAGGATTGGTTCTAATTAAATTAAGTAGGAGAGGCATTATTAGTGTATAGGAGGACAGTGGTAACAGCATATGACTGAGAGAGCAGGGTATAGGATTAGTTCTTTTAAAATTAAGTAGGGGAGACATTATTATTGTATAGGAGGACAGTGATAACAGCATATGACTGAGAGAGCAAGGTATAGGATTAGTTCTATTAAAATTAAGTAAGGGAGACATTATTAGTGTATAGGAGGTCAGTAGTAGCAGCATATAACTGAGAGCAGGGTATAGGATAGGTTCTATTAAAATTAAGTAAGGGAGACATTATTAGTGTATAGGAGGACAGTGGTAACAGCATATGACTGAGAGAGCATGATATAGGATTAGTTCTGTTTAGGCTGCTTTTACGAAATTGGTGTATAAAGAAGGTTTATAACTTAAGTACAAAGAAGTACACAGAGGATGCATGAGAAGGGTAGAGCGGTGGATGTGGGCAGTTAGAAAATGAGAAAAATGAGAAGTGTTGCTTAGCAGGGGGGTTGAAAAGAGGTGTACTGATTAAAGTGCAGAATAGAAAGTTGTTAGGATGTAATTATTCAAGTAGAGGAGGGCAAAATGTCAGTGATAAGCAATAAGAAGTTTGTGCTTTTACTAGAGGTCTCCACGTGGTGATGACCACGAGCGTGACCAGGATTAGATACGGCATTGTTCATAGGCTTATAGGTGTTTACTAGGCTAACAACCACAAGGGCTTCTTTAGCCTAGCCATGCATCCATGTTAAAGCTGTATTTTATAGCTTAGGAGTTTGTTAGTCATTTTAACTTATTTAGGGATGGTTCTTCAGAGTTTGAAGATGTAACAGGAGTATAGTGAACACTATAAATTATTTGTTGAAATATTATTGGTTATTTATGATGAATTATTTTCTTTAATAGTGCTTAGTAAAACTTTCTTACAAGAACAGAGGTCCTTTTTGGGGGTGTAGATGAATAATATGTTCTTTCTTTTAATGCAGGGTATTTTTCAGGATAGTATTTCAGTTGCTATGCCATAATTAGCTGCGCATTATGACGTTTTTAAGTACTAGACAGTTTAGCTGCTTTAAGGCTTGGTAGTTGTGAGCTCGGTGTGCAGTGTTGGTAGCAAATTTAGCTACTTTGTTGTAACAGGAGGCTAGTTTGTATTTTAGTGTACAGCTTAGGTTTGTAAGGTTAGGTGAGGCATATAAGTCGGTTGGAAGCAAATCGGACGAGTCTAGGTTTTTCTCTGCTTGGTCTGTAAGGTACTGTTTTACTCTGTAAAGGGATCCAAGTTTATGTCTTTCCTTTTTAATTGCTTGAAGAATATATTTATCAAATGTAATGTTGTCATCTATTATTTTTATTTTATTTTATTTTATTTATTTAATATTTGTTAACCGGGAAAGTCTGACTTGGAACAAAGCCAATTTTCAGCGGAGGTCCGGGTAGAAATGCTCCAGACACGTCTTTGTAATTAGCATGACCAGTAATTTTGTATGTGGCACTATTTTAATTTTAGTATTATTTGCAGATGTTACTAAGAAAGACTGTTTGTGATTGATTTAATGTTTTTGGGGGGAAGAACATAATTTTTTGTTTTATTGGAATTATGGAGTATGAAAGCTAGGTTACAGCTAAGAGAAACAAATTTGAATGTTTTCCTGGACTCTAGGTACTGTGGAGGCTGTACATATTAAAGTTGAATCATGTGCACATTGTACTATAATTTGCTTGGTCTATGGCAATGTGAAGTTTATTTATAAAAATATTAAAGAGAAGGGGTCCTAGTATTGAATTCTGAGGGATATCTATGGTAAACAGAAGGGAGGAAGAAAGGTCCTGTCCATTTGACTGCTTGTTGCCTTCCAGATAGATAACTAAGGAGCCATTTAAGGGAGTATTGAGAGAGACCTGTAAAAGAGAGTTCAGTGAGTAAGTGTTGGTACGATAAAGTGAAGAAAGCTATGCATAAGTGTGGGAACATGGTTGACAATAGGTTACCATTGTTCCTATGCTGATTTATAGTGTTGGTGAAGTAAAGAATTGCAGTGGTTGTGCTGTCATAGTGTCTGCAACCATACTGAGTTTCAGAGAGCAGATATTGAGAGGAGGTTATTTGAATTTAGGTGAAGTAGAAGCTGAGCATGAACACATTTTTCATGTATTTTTGATAGGGGGAGAGGATTGCAATGGGCCTGGAGTTATTAAATTCTGTGGATGTGCAATCTTTGCGTAAAGGTATAATAAAGCATTTTTTCCAGATGGAAGGAACACATTTTTTCATCAATATAGAGACTGGAAAAGCAATTGTATCTGCAGCCATTTTTCAGTAGACAGAAGGGAGTTGGTCAACAACTAGGGTGGTTGGTTTTAGCTGATGTAGGAGTTTTTATATGGGTGTCTATGTCTATATATATATATACATATATATATATATATATATATATATATATATATATATATACATATATATGTCTTAATTTATAATGAATAATCACAGATAAGTTTGACTGAAACATAAAACAAACTCACCAGCAATTACAATCAATTGCAACTAAAATCATAACAAAAAAGTAATCGTAAATGTAAACCAATAGGTTGCATTTTGTATTACAAAAACTAAAACCAAAAAAAACCCCAGTTTTTAACATGGAAGGCCCCCACATCTCCTGATATGGGGACTCTGCCCTCACAACCCTGGAAATTAAATATACTAACTCCAGGGTTGTGCAAACTGAAAATATAATCATCAATATAAAGTACTTTGACTGTTACATAATGTGACAAACTGTACCAGCAATGGAAAACATCATAATTTCATCACTTGATAAAATGCCTGTGGTGATAACCCATGTATGTAAATATATACACTATAGGTCCACTGAATTATGTCAACAAACCACAGTGTCAACAGCCAATTGACGGACCATAAAAAGTCAACATATACAGATGGTCGTCAGGTGTGATAGATTGATAATCATTGAGTGGGGGAAATTTCTGCTGAGTATTGTTTAATCTTGGAGTTAGTATATATAATTAGCAGGGAGTGTGAGGGGAGCAGCTTCCCACATGATGAGTGCAGGGGGACTTGCCCTTTTGCATAAAATAATGTTATTTTTTTGGTTATATGCAGCGAGGATTTTACTCACACATGCACAGTTGACTGTCCACATTTCTGTTGTTGACATTTTATGGCTGACTTTCTTGTCATCAACATTATGGTGTGTCAACATAATTTCATAATCCCATATCTATATCTATATCTATATCTATATCTATATCTATATCTATATCTATATCTATATCTATATTGATATATATATATATATATATATCAAGAGAGATGGAGATCATTTTTGCTGTTTCAGTGTTGGATATATTAAAGATTAATGATTAATGCTGCCCATAGTTAATATAAATCAGTGAAATAACATTTTAGTAAAGTCTTAAAGAGAACAGGGAATGTTTTGAAACAAATATTGTGCTGCATTAAGTTAAAGAGTGCAGAGAGCATCAGTGCACACGGAAGGGGTGATTCAGAGATATATGCAGCATGAATGTGTTAGTGGGAAAATAGCACAGTATCTCATTCAAGTCTATAGTACCTTTTTGTATATTTTTATATATTTCCAGATCACACCCATAGCTCCTTATAGTTTCCAGATCCTTTGGGGTCTAGCCTGTTTAACTAATTAACTTACCAGCTAATAATAGGCAATATTGGTAAGTGCAAGGAGTTGCTAAGACTGGTAATCTAAAAAAATGAACAAGCACAGGAATCTGTCTAGTTCCAATCTCACCACCACACATGCTGAGGAAAAAATAAAAAACAACAGAGAAACTAGTGATCTTTAAACTTCACTGATGAGCTCAGTCACAATAATTTCCAAAAATCATGAAAACCAGGTAGTGTTCCAAAGCAACAAGTCTTTATTCATCACAGACACGTAATTGATCCTTGGTAACAAAAAATCAGAAATATTTTAACAAGGTTAAATGTATCAGCTTTTGTATACTTAGAAGTAGGTGTGAAAAATATACATACTGTTTAACTTTAAACCAGCCTCTTCATGGCAAACAATATAAACAGGGCCGTAAAAGTGCAATTTAGAACAGCAAGTACCCACCCCCACACACTACTACTGATTAGATCAAAATAAATCCTACTTAAGGAAAACACTACCTATATATTTGCAGCCCACATTCCAAGATCATGTATTAAGAAAAGCATAACATATGCATAAAAAAGATGTACATAAAAATACTTTTAACTAAAATAGCTTTTGTCTAACTAAAGCAATACAGCCTTCATCAGGTCTGTGCCAAAAACTAAAATAAAAAAAAAAAACAAAGCTATCTAACCATAAACATAATCAAGCTAAAACACTATAAATATAAAAATACATCTAATGATATCTAGCAAATATCCATCCATGTGTATTAGTGTGCATAAAAACTAAGTTATTAACAGCTCAGAAAAAATGTCAGTGCTTTGAAAAAAACTGTCATGACAGTTTTAATATTTACGCCCCCGAAAACATTATGAATAGGCTGGTTTAAAATTAAACAATATGTACATTTTCCACACCTACTTTTAAGTATATAAAAGCTGATATGTTTAACATTGTTAAAATATTTCTAATTTTAGGTTAGTGAGGATTACTTGCTTGTGATGAATAAAGACTTGTTGATTTGAGCACTACCTGGGTTTCATGATTTTTGGAAATGATTGTGACTGAGCTCATCAGCAAAGTTTTAAGACCACTAGTTTCTCTCTTTTTTATTTTTTTTAAGACTGAAAATCTAGGATGTGCTGTAGTATAGAAATTAATTTAATTTGTCACTTATTATTCATTTTTTCATATTTGTGTTTGTATTTTTATAATTGAGAGCCCTGCATTTTATTGAGGGGTACGGTATGGTGTGCCATGGTGGGGACAGGGAAATCCATTCTCAGTGTCCAGTTATATCACACTATGCCTGAGATATTGCTAGCTGTTTTTTTAGTTTTTATGAAAATAAATAGTATTCCAATATGGACCTAACCCTTTAAAAACAAATGACATACAAGCTGTTGCAAGACATCAGGTTAAAACCTTAGATATTGATGAAGAAAACTACCTGCGATATTTACACTGTAAGTGGCACATATTAAAATATATTCAGTTTTATTTATACTGGCAATTATGCAATTAAAGATATGTTTTCATATTTCTGTAAATATCTCAATAAGCATGCCCTCATGGAATAGTTTCTGGTTGTCACATGAAAGCTTATATCTAGTTAACAAAACTGTTATAACAATACATGTCTAGGTTGCACAGCTTCCAAGATATGAGAATTTGTTTGTGAAAGTTTAGCAAAAAATATGATTTGGGGTTCATGTGGATTAAAATTTATTAATTACGGAATGACTGCGAATGCACTGACTTTTATCATTGTAAAAAACACTTCTTATTGGTAACACTGCTATTTCTACAATTTAATAGTTTTTACTGTAAACAAAATGACTTAGGCATGAGTAACAACATGTGAATGTGACGAGTCACATATGCAAGTGATGAAATCAAACATGGTGGCACAATTCAGAAACATGTAATATTTATACAATGTGCTGCAGTGATCACCATGTCTGAGCACAATCATTTTTCTATGAACAGATGTAGCACCTGCTTTATCTAATTAGCATGAGATAATAGCAGCTTTGGAAACCAGTGTCCATGGTGTTGCACGATAGGTCTATGTCACATAATCAAATGTTCAATTCCAAGAAACTCTGTTTGTCAAGACGAAAAGAGCAAACATTCAATTAACCAAATGATAACACCAGTAATGTCTTAAACAGAGAATGGGATTAGTTGACCTACATCATGAATGTCACACATACCCCAGTATGACAAGCTTACATCCAGGAGGGGGGCTATGACCCCAACCCCACCCCACCTATATATACCAACTCCGAGATTGCACTACAATGTGGAAGAGGGCAAATTTCCTGATGTTGGCCAACTAACTCCATTCCTTGTTTAAAACATTTGATGATATGAACATTCACTCTTTTTAGTTTGATAAATGAAGGTTCACAGAGTTGAACCTTCAATTAAATTACATAGATCTGTTGCATGACATGTGCCTCAGTGTTTAAGAAGAGTGTGTCATCAACTGACATACCAGCACCTCCAAAACTGGGACATAGTTAACCAATATGATCAGAGACATCATTCAGGACTATATAGATATATGTTTTCCTCACATAGGATCTTCATGTGGGATCAAGGGTGATATATGGATTTCCTCTCCCAGTGGACATTTAGGTTGTGTAGCATTAACTATCCTCACTATGTGGGCCTTTTAGCAACTTATTGGAGATGTGAAAAGATTTTCACAAGCCTTGTTATCACAAATCCTGCATCAAGTCATAGACATGATGCTGATGCATGTGAAACAGCATACTTGGCTTCAATGATAGCAGAGGAGCCAACCACCCCCATGCAGTCCCTGTACGGCATGGCCCATTTTCCTGAAGTTCTGCAGACCATTTACTGCACACACATTGCAACCACAGCTCTGCCTTCCTTATATAGTGTCCTGTATATTAACCAGAAGTAGTTTCACACCTTTAACTGACAGATGGTATACAGTGAAGAATGAGTCTGTGCACCATTTAGGAAGTTGTCATGAATCCAGCAACTTGTACATGTGCAACCTGTACCAGTATTTTATATGGGGGACTTTCTTCAGGGACATCTAATCTATAGGCACATACATTGTCAAAGGCCATGAATTTCCATAACCATGGACATTGGTAGGAGTTCATTCAAAATGGTGTTTGCTGCTGTGTGCTCAGGTGGTTCCTTTGGTGCCATAGCTGATGATACCAATCCGCAGCCCCAGGATAATGGCAGAGGGGTTTTATACTACACTGTCACAGACATGAAACATTGTTGACTGTGTGAATGGACTGCTGTAGTCTCATTTCTGCTACCTAGATAGATCTGATAGGACACTTCAGTATGCTCTGCAGTCCTGTAGCAAGGCATATGAATTATATGCCATGCTAGATAAAATAGCGTTATGAAACCTGTTACAGAAAGGGACGGCCATAGAAATGGCTGACATGTATGTTTCAGCAAAGGAGTTAAGTAAGAAGTCATTGCAGGATGCAACTGCAGCAGCTTTCATGCTAGGCCAAGAGGGGCACAGTGTATTATACCTCTGGTATAGACGTGGTGTCTTGTCCTCGGCCAAGACAAGACAAACACAGAACAAGACTGATGCATACAGTTGCACATCCTGGCTATGTATTACAGTGCACTTTCCGGCCACACTGTGCATCAGACATTACCACACACAGAGGAGTAAGCAGGACACAGTCATTGTCATTTGTAGAGCTGGGGGATGCAGTAGAATGAGACAAAAATGCTGTCATAGGTAGAAGGGTTTTGGTGTTGCTGCTTCAAGCATGAACACAGTTAGAGAGTTGTAGGGTGTGAGAGATCATGTCCTCAGGTATTGAAATGGAGCTTTCAGGGCTGGAATGCTGGTTGGATGCACCACATGATATCAGCTCTGGAGGCAACTGGTCTGAAAGACTATGCAATGCTTCAGTTGTATGTGTGTGTGGGGGGTGGAGTTTCCATGCTCTTTGCTGTGTGGTTCTGGTAGATAGATAATATCCAGTTCACCATGGTCAGGAATGGGTATGTGTTTGTCATGGAAGGGCAACAGCAGAGTGAGATTGTGTTGAACTGCTGGATCCTGAGTAAGATGCCTGGTGAGGTGTCACTACAGTGAAGCTGGGCATACATTGATCAAGTCCAGGTGAGCATTTAAGACTAGGGTTGGACTCTTTTGGAACTGGATATGCAGAGTCTTCTTCCAAGTGAGTGCCCACAGCTAATGTTAAAGGTACCTATGGACTATGTGGGCATCTCAGAAATAGTGTGTGCCATCTGTGTAAAACAACTGTACACACTTGCAGTGTATAGCCATCCCTTACCACATCCATAGTGGCAAGTTCCCTACAGTTGCAGTGATGCACTAATGGCTGTCAAGTGTGTTGCCATTACCTGTACTTCCAGTTATGGTTAAATGAATTCACACTGACATGGTCTGCTTAGTGATAGCCTGTGCCTAGATTACAGTCCTGCATATTTGCTGATTGCATTAAGAGTAAAACCCTGTTCAAGGAATATTCTGGCCTCATGGTACTGATGGCTACCTACACTCCTCCCTTCCCAGTAATCTCTGTCTCCTTCATCTGCCCAACTGTTGTTGTGGTCTTAAAGCTTGGTGGCTTTTGAGTTTCTTGCCTCTACTATAAATTTGAAATTGGATACTCCTCCCAATCCCATTGCATCAGCTCATTCTACTGAGTACAGTGAAATCAGTTGGGAAAGTCCAGCCCTTTAGCTTTTTAACCTTGAATTATCTTCTGTTTCCTCACTTTCTACTTAAGAAAGCTTTTTCTTACTTTATTTTACTTCTTGTGCTTAGGTGTTCAACTGTGTTTATTCAACCTCGTTTATTACTTCTTGTTGGTACCTTGATTAAATTGATGACAGTATTCTACTGAATTGCTGCCTTGTTTGAACTGTTTTTTACTGTTGTGATTGTGATCTTATGCACTTTGGATTTCTGATTTCTGGTGCTCCTGCATTTTGTAGCATAGGCTGGATTCAAACTTCCTGAATCTGGACTGTTTTGTATCACTTGAGCACTAAAACCAGTTCTTCACTGAGATACTGAAAGATCTGAGGCATCTATTGCTCCCAACTAACTTTAAGTGCCTGTTTTTGCTCCTGTATAGCACTTTTAATTGTATTTGTGTTCTACTGTCTGTCTGAATTGTCTGAACTGACTGTTTTTTGCCACATTTTACTGTATACTGTATTAGTTCAGGTGTAGCTTTGCTCAGTTCTAGGTTCGCTGTTATGGGTCTGTTTTGTAATTTCTGAGCATCAGATTCAAAACATTTTTGTTGGATAGGGCCTTTCTGCACCCTTGTGGGAAGAAAGTGCTTTCATGGTCCCACCTGATCAAGGGTGACTGGACTAGAGCTCAAAGAGAGATTGAGAGCCTCCTTATAAGCTAGTTTGAGTTAAAAGGGTTATTTCTTGTTTTATTTAAGCCCTGCATTTGTGCTTGTTTGCATGTAGCACACCATTGTGCACTGCTGCATAGTGTTGGTTACCGTTACTGATTATAGATGCAAACATTTTGATTGTTAAATTTTCCCTTAGCAATTTGCTTGTGGTCCTCTGGAGGTTTTCTGTGGCAGTGCTCTACTGCCAGGTGGAACATTAAGCCTAGCCTCAGATGTATCAACACACCTCTCACACACTAGCCATTCTAAAGTGTGACCTCCTTTCCTGACCATATAAATTTACTTAACAGTATGGATAGACAATTTCCACAGTTTCTCCAGCCAGCTTAGTCAACATAGGCATCCTGAGGCAGTGTAGCAACTGCCTCATGTTCACTGACAACCCACTACTCTTAATGCACACAAACTCAACATGTGAGAGATGCAACTATATTAACAACTTTGAATCCATGCTCTCTCACGCACCAGTCAGTATATATGACAATGAGCAGGTTGTCAGCATGAAAACTACTCAAAACAGAGCAAACGTTGTGTTGTAAAATCACGACTTGAAATCAAGAAACACAGCCAGCAGCCAGAATCCTTAAAATAATGTGTTCTATTTATTAATAATAACTGTACAACCACACAGATTTAGCGCTTTCATCCCCTAAACTCGGGACTTCATCAGAATCACTTCTTTCTTGTTCTAAAAGCCTTAACCTGGTATGCGGCATTAATAGAACCTACTGGAGGGACAGATTTGTCTCCCAGAGGTTACCACAGCTTTAGAATGGACTCCCACTTCATGTCAAACAGAGCACCTCATTTTCCCTCTTCAAAAGCAATCTGGACGATTGGATGGGTAACTGTAAATTCACTCCGGAGTTTCCACCTGTGTCCCTCTTGGACAGGGGCAATTAGTGCTGATCGTTGAAATAAGGGCAGAACTTGGCTAGGCTTGCAAGGGCCCTAGGGTCATTAGCCTAGCCACTTCCTATGATCCTATGATCCTACATGTGCACCTCTTATGCAGTGCAGCTCTCCGATGCTCTCTATAGTTATGCTGACTGTGCATCAGGTATTGAGCTGCAATGGATGGGACATCCTATGCTAACCTCAGGTGATACTGGTAGAAGGGAAAGTTATGTCTACTGTTAGTATCTCTAACAATACCAATGCATCCTCAAACTGTGCCAGGTGCATGGTGCATTCATCATCAGCTTCTAGAGAGACACTGACATCCTGTTTGTAACAACTTGTGCCAGATCATCTCCTCAGTGGAACCTGTGAATGCATACACAAAAATTACCACTGTGAAAAATATGTTTGACACCCAGTATCACTTAGCACACTGACTACTACATGCCAAGAATATAAATAGACTATGGGCACAAGTGTACCTTGTTGTCTATTTGTCTTCATTGAAACTCTGATGCCTCTGAGTGACACAAATGTAGAATCTCATGTTTGAGTAAACCATGCAGGGGTGTTAGGCAATGTCCTCTAAAAATGGTATGTGTAACTAAGCACTTGGTACATCCCCCTAAGACAGTTGGGCAGTCATATCTTCTGCTGCCTGGGGTCTCAGCTGTAGTCCTGAAGTCACTTGGTGACAAAAATGCAGACAGGCATATGTTAATAAATAAGGCAGATGTGCTACACAATGCCTAACAAGAAAGACAAGTGCATTACACATATGAGGTATCCCCAACATGTAGTCAAGTAGTCAAGATCAGACCTTTCCCACATCCAGTGCACCACTAGGTGTGAATGTTCACTCAGTGGTACCACTGAGGGATAGCATTTATCTATTTATCTGTCTATCTATCTATCTATCTATCTATCTATCTATCTATCTATCTATCTATCTATCTATATCTACCTATCTACTTATCTATTTATTTTTGTTTTCCAGGATAGTTCAACTTGGTAACAAAAGTCCCTTTTGAGCAGATTCCCAGGGAGAAAAGTTCCAAACAATGAGAATAATATATGTGTATATATATATATATATATATATATATATATATATATATATATATATATATATATATATATATATATATGTATATATATACACACACACACATACACACAGTAATGCTCTAATACATAGCATTCTAAGGAAAACACTGCAACAAAAAAATAAAAACAACATAGAATAATCTTCTAATATGCAGAGTTCTAATGAAACACAGCATTAAGAATAGAAACAGCATATGGTATTGGTCTAATATATACAGTTCTAAGGAAAATGATACCTCTCAATATCATTCAATGTCTCTCTCAACATCTAACCTTTATTTAACCAACAAAATAGGAGTTCCTCAAGGATTCATCCTTGGACCCCTCCTCTTCAACACCTTCATAAATGATCTCCATACTGCCTCCCAACAAATTTCTATACCAATATGCCGATGACTCAGCTCTCATTTTCTCTTCCAACAACACAGCACACCTCAGATAAATAACCCAAACTGCCTTCTCATCCATCAAGTCCTGGCTCAATAATGAACAACTATTACTTAACCACAACAAAACCAAACTCCTTCTTTTTACTTCTAGCCTGATCACCACTGACAAGATATCTTCATTAAATAATACAGAAATTGAAGTGTTCCCATATACCAAATTATTAGGAGTAACAATAAACAACAAACATACCTTTGGCCTTCATATACATAACACTATTAAAAAACACATCAGAAAGTAGGGATGCTCTATTGACACTTCATGGATGCAACCACCAGAATAACATTAGCCACAACCTACCTGCTACCCTCTTTACTGTATGGTGCCCCCCATTTTAACCAAACTTCAGAATACACTAAAAATAAGCTTGAATCCTGCTATAACAAAATCAATAAATTTACAACAGGCATACCATATTTTAAACACAACTGTTTGGCTCTTATCCCCCTTAACTGGCTAGAATTCCTGCAACATCTAAGCTAGCTCTAACTAGCAGCTACCCATAAGGTTATCTATAATCATGAGGTGTGCCTTGCCTTAAAAACAGTACTTCAAATTTACACATCTAGCCAGGTTCCCTGCTCTGAAGAGAAACAGCCTCTGACTTTATATAAACAAAACAAAACTGCCAGACAATGCCTATATTCCTATTCGGTGACCAAACTATGGAATGTGCTACCCTTAGATATTAGAACTACTTCTAATTTCAAGAATTCTAAGTTTAAACTAAAATACTTCCTAATTATGCCATGTATCTGTCCCTGCTCTGAACCAAACCGACTTCCACTCCTTCTACATTACCCTAGGTCAATTCTACCATTCCTATTCCCTCCCCACTTGCCCCTTTATCAGAATCATAACTACCACCTCTTCTAATTTTCACATTCCTTTCTCCATACTAGATCCCCCTACTCTTTTCTGCCTAGTAACCAACTCTCTGTGCTGATAAATCAACCTATCATCTTCTTATCAAATCTCTCTGTTAACTCTTCCATTCCTCTCCGTGCTACCACCATCCTTCACCTGCTTTACCTCTAGTTCTAATTGTGTTTATCTTCTACTTCTACTAGTAAATGGGGTTCTGTTTTACTCAACTAACCTGGCCAACCCTACAGTCTAGACTCATTGTCTTCATTTCTATCTATGCGATTTTATCATGATGCAACTCTCCCTCCAATAAATTATCCTGTCATGTTTTTGTTAAACGTCCTATGCATAACTGTATGTCTGGATTTGTTAATCTTCTCTGTAAAAACTTAACTATGTTAAAAATACTTAGGCATATTTGTTTACCTTCCCATGTAAAATGTATGTATGTGTTTTTTTGTGTTCATCTGCAAGGTGTCTTTTCTTCTGTTTCTGTTTTTGTTGTTAGCTATATATTTTCCTTTTCTTTGTATGGGAGCTTTTCTTCTTGGTCCTCTGCTGAAAATGGGTTTCTTACTCAGTTGGACTTTCCCGGTAAACAAATGTCAAATGAAATAAAATAAAATAAATAATAATGCAAAGATATTTGACAGTGGTATTTAGTTTATCCAACATTAAAATAGCTTATCTTCATCTTACAGTTGGAAGAAAAGAATGTAGAGAAAGGAGAAACTGGAGGAAATAGTGGGGACATGAGAAGAGGTGCTGTGGAACGATGAGAGGGAAAAAAGGAAAATTTAGGGAAATTGGAGGAAAAAAGAGGAAGAAGCTGTGGAGAAATAGTGGTGAGATAGTTCAGCTGTGCAAGTCTTGTGGTTTGTGTTTAAGGTGTCTATAAGCCAGGAGTGTTATAGACATATACTACACAGCATAGCTTGAAGGTTCCATATTATCCTGGTGAGGTACATGAGCACAGAGAAGAGTCAGTCAGGTGTTATTTTAATTTGGGTTTGAAGCCTTTTAATTTGTCTTTTTGTTTTAGTGAAAGTGGTAATGTGTTCCAAAAAATGGTGACATAACTGGAAGAAAGAGCACCTCCTTCAGCATTGTTTGACTATAGGGTAACCAGAAGAAGTTTTACACTGAAGCATATCTCTGTGCTTGGTCAATACTGTTGAAGAATGTTTATAGGGAGAGGCAGTTATCAAGTTTGTAGATAAAATTATGGTCTGTGACTAGCTGGGTGTAAGTTACGTATAGTAGTAGTACTTCAAACCATTGTAGTTGTTTTAAGACATGACAGTGGTGAGGCCTGCATGAGACGATTATTATAAATTTTGCAAGCTTGTTGCAGCATGCCTCTAACTTCATTTGCTATGTGGTTTGCAGTTTGTAAGTATGGCTGATGTTCAAAGGAGTGTGAGAAGGAGGTAGGATGGGCCACCGGTTTTCCTTGTTGCATGGGTTAGGCATGGGTTTAATCAATAGTGAAGTCCCAGTTGTGGGTGTTTTTTATGACTTGTTTGATGCACTGATCAAATCTGAGATTTTCACCAATAGTTACACATAGCTATTTTTGTGTGGCTTACCTTTTCTATTGTAGTTTTATTGGCTGATGTAATATTAAAAGATTATTTCAGGGTAGAGAATTGGTTGGGTGTGAATAACATTAATTTGCTTTTGTTAGGGTTTAAGAGGAGGCATCCATTGGTTAGTGAGGATTAAAAAGACCGGGTTGGTGTCATCAGCATACTACATGATGGCAGCTTGCTTGGTAGCTGGGTGGAGCTTGTTTATAAGTATATTAAATAGAAGGAGTGAAAGATGGCTACCACAGAGTAAACAGTTTTTTTTCAGTACAGCACATAACTAATTTATAACTAATTTAAAAACATCCTGTGACATCTTCTTTAATTATCCTACAGTTTTATTTTATACATAGCATCTAAATATTTTATGGCTAAATACAGTAGTTTCCACAGTTATTACTTGTGTTTTGAGGGAAAGTGTTCCACTTTCCTCTTCATGGTTGCCCTCCACAAATGAAGAACTGGGCCTGATTGATTCCGTGCTTGAGTGATTTTTCTTTAGAGAAACAAAGAGAGGTTTGCACCAAAGTCTGTTGCCTTATGAAGTTTATCACAAGTCCCAAGCAAAATGTCTCAGGATTTTGATCACATGGATGTTAAATTTACAAAAACTAACTTTTCATCCAACATAGCTACAGAAAGTGACAATACTAACAAATGTCACAAAGCAAATATTAAAGAGGAAAAGAAAATACCATCATCTAGAACTAAACAAACTTTAAACCAGATGATCTTAGGACATCTTACAATCTGCTATAGACAAGGGGGGGGGAGTTCAAAAAAGCCTACACAGAGTGATTTCCATGTAGGGAAAGTGGCATGGATCTAACACAGAAACCGGCAGCCGTGCAATCCATTAAACAGAGGAGAGGGGCACGCACGAGCATGTGGACACAGAAGTGTCCATAGCATGCAAATCACCTCATAAGCTGGTGAAATCCATGCAAATGAGGCTGTTTCGTGATCCAGGAAGCAGCTAGGTATCTGTGTAGAACCTGTGTTGGTATCAGAAGTGTACATGGAAAATAACCATGTAAAGAAATGTAAAATTTGAACAGGGGCTGTAAAAATCCAATTAGAAGGTCAGAAACATCATGGTAGTCACATATATGTGCAAAACTATGCCCTGTGAGTCCAAAACCTAATGCAACATAATACAAAATAATATATATATTTTAATACCCATATTATGTTTGCACGGCACGCAGTAATGCTCAAACATGCCATTATGCAAAGAAAAATATTAAAATGTTTAAAAACTGAAAATAAGACATATGTGAGAATAATGTATTATAGTGCCCTACATGCAGTATGTATAATAGTAGATGTCAGTGGTTGGTAAGGAGGCAGGCCATGGAATAGTAAAGTATCCAGGTTATGTGCAAGGATCTGTATGCAAAATGAGCTGGGGTTACTGAATAGCAAAAATGGGCCTTTGTGTCCGCAGATAAAACCTGTGTAGCCTCAGAACTGTGTTGGTGTCAGTAGAACAGGTAGCAGACATAAAAAGGGGGGTTTGTCACTATAAGTGTAAGCAGATTGGAGGTCAGCGGTGCCTTGTTGCACGCCACACAGCTCAGCTAAACAGGTGAGTGTGTCTAGTGCTGCTAAGCTTTTTTTAGCTGCGAAGTGCATGTTTTAGCTGATTTAAGCTATGCTGAGCATGCCCGTGCATGGGGGTTTGTCGGGACTGCTGAATTGTGTTTATATTTGTGGCACGGGTTTGCACACTGAGCTGCAGTGCTTAGCGGGGAAGGCATTTAAAATAAAAAGGAAATAGCCTAGAAAAGCCAATCATGTCTAAATGATTGATAAGCCCTGTTCTACTAACACTGGGCCATTCAAATCTCTCAATGATATACCTGAGAGGTGGAATGCATCATATCAGTAAATCACATAGGCTGCATCTGCAGCACACTGCTATAAAGTATGCATACACCCTACAATCTGACCTCACCCATAGTCTGTACGACTGGAGTACAGAATTGAGAATCTTAACTGACAGAATGCTAGGGGCTGCTGCTGCTCTGCTACATATGTATGTGCTAGACGCTGAGGTCAGTGCTGATGCTGGTGCTGACAATAGGCCTAGACTGAGAAGGAGAAGTGTGTTAAGGCCAAGGGTAACTTTCCAGGAGCTACATGAGCTGGAGATTGTAGAGCACTACAGGGTGGACAGGGACATACTACAAGAACTAAGCTTTGCCACCCTTAACTCAGACCCAAAGCCAACAGAGGGGAACCCATCCCAGTGGAAATAAAGGTATGTGTAGCCCTTAGAGTACTAGCTACAGATGCTTTTCAAAGACCAACTGGGGACATATTGGGGGTCTCACAAGCATCTGCATCCAGGGTACTTCACCAATTCCTGGCTGCCATGCAAACACATGTCAGTGAGCACATTTATTTACCCCATGCCAGCAGTATGCATCTCTTCCACCATGTAGCACACTTCCCTGAGGTAGTGGGTGCCATAGACTCCAATCATGTACATATCAAAGCACCACCCAATGAGGAGGATAGAGTCTAGGTCAACCGCAAGGGGTATCACTCCATCAACTGCCAGGCCATGTGCAATGCCCAGGGCATTATCATGAGTGTGTGTGCTGGCAGCCCTGGCAGTTATCACAGTCTCATATCTGGCACACATCAAAGCTGAACCAGATGTTTGCTGGGAGGACATCGCATATGGCCATCTACTGGAGGATGCTGGCTACACACTGGAACTGTGGATGATGAAACTCATCAGAAATGCACACACGCCTACCAAAGAATGCCATAATGAGGCACACACACAAACTAGAAACATCATAGAGCATGTGCTTGGGTTTCTCAAGTCATGGTTCCGCTGCATTGATATAGCTGGTGGAAGCCTGTAGTACTCTCCAGCCACATGTGCACAGAAGTTCACAGTATGTGCCATGCTGCACAATATGATCGCCCACAGTCATAGCCACAGGGGGACTTGGAAGAGGAACCCCCTGAGCCTGTCCCTGTAGGCAGACATAGGTGTGCCCAGTACGCCCTGGCCTTGGCAAAGAGGCAACACATAGAACATGCACTAACAACCTAGGGTCCTAGGGACTGACACCTCACTCCGACTCACAAACATAGTAAAAAGGATGCCAGCCACACCACACAACCTGTACCTTACCATGTATTGGCTGTGTACTGTGTGCATCATACAGAGTCAGCCCTGAAGTACTGTTATCTCAACTGCTGCAGTCAAAAGGTAAGTCACTATTCTTTACAACAAATGTATGGGGTACTACACTATGGTAGCACATGTATGGGCCTGCTGTATGTAGGCAAGGGAATAGAGTGGGTTACTGGACTACCTGCAGAGAACTAACAGCTATGTGGGACAACAGGTACTCTCTGTCCAGTACTGGCTGCCCCACAATATGCAGTAGGCCACAAGGCAGCAAAACCCATTGCACTATGCGAGAGAAATGCCAAACAGTGGGGCCATAGGACAGATGCATTACTGTCAATGCTAAAGTCCCCTACCCACAGCACAGCCATGTTCCCATACAACTGCAGTAACAGTATGTTAGCAAAGTCATAGCAGCAGACCACACAGTCACAGGGCTGTCACAAACAACCTGGTGACATGTCCTATTTTCTCAATATGCAGGGGTGAAAGTTATATCTGTCTGCAGTTGATAGTGTCAAAATTAAATTTCAGTTTCCAGTGGCTGGTGTGGCTTAGTGAGCTAAGTACATTAGCACAGCTGCTGGTGTTCATGGTTCGAAGCTGGCTGCACCTGCAATTTTGCATGTGAGGTACTCCTATGGTAGGAGTCCCACAGACTGAAAAAATAGGCCACTATTTGTTACTGCAAAAACGCTGGACAATGACAGAGAGAATGGAGGGACAGGGGGCTACAGTTATGAACATTACACATGCACTGAGTAATCTAGAAGGTGGCTAGTATAACAGCAGGTTGTAACAAGTCACAGTAGCAGCAGGATGTACAGGTCATCACATAACCTTTTCAGTACCTACAACAAGTCAGGGGCACCATGTAGCTTTATATTACCAAAACAACACAACTGTCTGAGGAGCAGAGCAGACATATAGGGCAGAATGGTGGACATCCTGCGAAACATGTACAGTCATAGGTGAGGTTTGTAACCATGTATGAGGTGTTACAGTATGTACCCTAGTCATAGCATACCTACAACTACTTAGAGCAGAAAATATGGATAAAGCCATGAACAGGAGTGGGACAAAGATCCACATATAAGGAGAAGGATCAACTAGTGGCCACACAAATGTAGACAGTGCAGACAATAACAGGTCATCCAGTAGCACGGGTTCCCTGCTGTGGCTGGAGTCAGTAAATCAACTGTCATCAGTTCCTAACATCAGTCTATAATGATTTGCCACTGATGTACCAGAAAATGACAATGCTATGTAAAATGCACCAGACATATGATCCGAACTCTGTACATTCAAATACAATCTGTACACACCCTAAATATGACTCAGATATTATGTGCAGCACACAGCTGGGGAACCCCTTGTACAAAATATCAGGGAGGTGCTGGACTGTTGAATCTAGTGCAGCAGCCAACTGGCTGTAGCACACAAAATCCTGGACTAGAGTATGGGTAGGTCTTGCCTGGAGTCACCTTGTAAGTACTGATGGTCACACTGGCCATGCTCCTACACTTAGCTAATTTTGGCCCATGTCTGATAGCTCATATGCCCAAAGACCTGATATGTGAATATATCACTGTGCATACAGACAGGTATGTATATATCCCCCTCAGACATGATTATCCTTATTTATCAGTATGTGGCACACACACACACACACACACACACATATATATATATATATATATATATATATATATATATATATATATATATATATATATATATATATATACATATTTATACATATAAATATGTAGAGGCAACATATCTATCTATATATATATATATATATATGTATATATATATATATATATATATATATATATATATAGATATATCTGGGTCTAGGACACATGCTTGACTAGCATATGTCCGAATTACAAAATATCGAACACACATACACAAAAACGCTTAACATCGAAAAGCGCTTCCGTGTATGTGTAGTTCAAAAAAAAAAATTATGTTTCTCACCCCCCACATGGGGGGCTGTGTCCCCCACACCCCCCTACTTTATTGTTCTCACTCTGAGATCGCACTACAGTGTGGAAAAGGGAATTTTCCCTTACCCGCAGTGTAGTCCGATCTACGAAACAGGCACACATACATGGAATCGCCTAACGATGTTAAGCACTTTCGTGTATGTGTGTTCAATGTTTTGTGATTTAGACATATGCTAGTTAAGCATGTGTCCGGAGCCCATACATATATATATATATATATATATATATATATATATATATATATATATATATATATATATATATATATATATATATATATATATATATATATATATATATATATATATATATATATATATATATATATATATATATATGTGTATATATATGTATATATATATATATATATATATATATATATATATATATATATATACACACACACACACACACACACATATGTTTATATATATATATATATATATATATATATATATATATATATATATATAAATATATAGCCACATAAGGATGTAGAGTGATGTAGTGCTGCAGCCACTTGTACACCAAATGTAACTGGTGGCATGTGCAAGTAGCACTGTGAGCTGTTGTGTGTACCAGTAGGTGTGTATGTGTGTGTGTGCGTTTGTGTGTTTGTGTGGGTATATGTATGTATATATATATATATATATATATATATATATATATATATATATATATATATATATATATATATACACACACGTATTTCCCATACAGCAGTACAAACATCCCCATTATGCCTAAGTCTGTGCAATTGTCAATCTGACTAGTGTCATTTACAGCAGTGGCTTCCCTATCAACAGCTTCTGATGTCATCCACCTTAACAGCAGTGGCAGACATCATCAAAGCACATAAGCTCCATGGCGCATGTGATAAGTACGTAGCACAATCATATAGATTACTACATAGATAGGGGTTCTAATCTCATAAAGGGCAACTCTGTGTGTGTCTATGTGTAAATATGCCCTCTTGCAGCAGTGTGTCTGTTCTTTCTATCTATGTGCAATGTTTATACATTTTTCAGGCCCTGTCAACTACCCACCTCACATTGTCCTCCTTTACAAGGCCTGCTGATTTCATCCACCTTAACAGCACTGGCAGACACTCTCAGAGCACATAAGCATCAATGGCACATGAGATAAGTACATAGTACTGTAGTATATGTGAATAGATAGGTAGGGGGGGTTCTAATCTCATAAAGGGCAAGTGTGTGTGTGCGCGTGTGTATTTGTGTGCAAATATACTCCCATGCAGCAGTGTATCTGTTTTGCCTATGTGTGTGTGCATTGGTTATACATTTTAAGGCCCTGTGAGTAGTTGCTCACCCTAAATAGCCCACATCTAACTGTGCATAAATGCTATCTGCCACCACCCACATGTATAGGCATGGAACAACCAGGTAACATGTAGCAAAGGTAGGATGAATTGTCACAGGGTATGCTTGCAGGATTATGCTGTCTTCCCCCATTGCCCCTGACACACTGATCTATACATATGCACCTAGGTAACCATGCACATATACAGCTATTCCTTGCTGATGTCATATTTCCACTTTGCATTCATGCCATCCTGAGCTGCTGTACTCCCAGCAAGTCTCCACAGCATAGCCACTCAGACCTCTGTGACAGAAACATACAAAGTTCTGAGAGACACTTGTCAGTCTACAACAAAACTGCCAATCTAACATCATGTAACAATGGTGTAAACACTTTGACATGTACTCATGACACACCCCAGCACACAGCACCTGTCATGGCATAACACAACTGCACTACAACATGTCATGTACTGTACTATAGACACCCTGTGCATCAGACAACATATTTGCATGACCCTGCATTGATGGTGTGGATGGCAGGGATGCGGCACAGGTATCATCACATACACAGGGTGTGGTGTGGGGGTGCCAGCTGCCTAGGTTGTGTCAAGCAGTTGACATCATATGTGGGAGTCAGGAAGGGGTGCTGTTCAGCTGGGCATGGAAAGGTGCAATTTGTGTCTGTTGGTGACATGCATGTGACAGTGATGTATGAGTGTGTGCACATGCACAGTCAAGCCATATGCTAGCCCTACACCTGGGTATGTTAAACAGCTGTGGACTGTACATGTCAGAAAGGCCGCAGAAATACCTAACTAAAAGAATCACAGGCCTAAAGCAGATGCCCTATGCTGATCACCTTAAAAAACTCCAGCTATACTCTGCTGCATATCATCTACTCAAAGGCGATCTCTGCTTAACATCCAAGGCCATGTCAAACCCAGAGCTGTTGGACATGCTACACTTAAAGAAATCCCAATCCTTCAGAGCCACATGCTCCAGGGATCTAAACTTTGTCATCACAATAAACAAAACATGCTGGAGGAATAGGTCCCTAACTCAGAGACTCTCCAGACTCTGGAATAGACTGCCCATACATGTTAAGCAGAGCATCTCTTTGGCCCTCTACAAAAGAAACCTTGATGTTTGAATGGGAGAAAGAAAATTCACCCCAGGGATCACATCAGTCACCCTGCTAGACAGGGGTCTAGGGTAGTAAATAGTGTGGGAAGAAATAGCCAGGGCATTCCTATGGCTAGACTTGTATAGGCCCTAGGGCCGATAGCCTAGTACCAACCCATGAACCTATGAACCTATGAATGGACAGTTTACCATCTCCGGCCATGAACACAGGAACTGGCTCTGCCAGGAGTGGCACTGGCAGCACCATGCCCAGGGTCAGAGGCAGTAAGAGTTGTTGATGATGACTGGTGTCTGCAGGGCCCATGTGCCTCACAGGACCACCCAGGACCATGTACCCATGGCATGCCATGTTGTGATGTGGACAGCACCCTCCCTCCTATAGTGCTGGAGGTACTGCCACTACGGGAGCATGAGTGTGCATGGCCATGTGGACTCTCAGCAGATGTTGTTGCTAACCTAGACCCACGTGTCTGACACCCTACTCCCATCACATTTTCTAGCACAGACAATATGAGGTCAAGGACTGACAATGTCTCGCCTCATCTGTCCACTACATCAGTGAAACAATGCATGGTGTCACCAATGTGGCGAAGGGAGTCATGGATATCAGACAGTGATGCATCCATGATCCTGAGCATCCATATGGTGTTGCATTCGGAACATGCCTGTGCCTCCATGATGGACCAAAGCATACGTCAGGTGACTCATGATGTGACACCTGTGACAGGTGGTGGATGGGCAGCAGTCCTTCTTTGAGAATCCCTGTCAATCTGCCTGTGTGGGACTTCACCAGCTCTCTGGCTATGGCCAGTGTTTACACTCACTGATGCCATTGTCGTCACACTCTCCTGCTTGATGCCGCCACACTCTGACTGTCTGATATCTGTGGCCACAGGGGACTAGGTATATGTGGGCACACTAAGTGTGTGTGAGACAAGGAGAGAGGAAGTGGGATCTCAACCCATGGGACAAATTCAGTCCCCAGCAACCCCACCTGTGCCTCAATATGGCCACCATAACCATCAGAGTCTGATGAGGCACTGACATCAGGTTGTGAGGGGGACAAACTCCAAACCCCATGGTCACCTGTGAGGAGGAAGACAAAATGAATACATTACTACCTGCATTATTATGTATGGTGATCCACATATATACACACACACACACACACACACACACACACACACACACACACACACACACACACACACACACAAACACGCACACATACATGCAGGTGAGGTGCCACAACTGCAGTATACATACCACATCTTATTTCTGATCCCATGCACAACACACATGCAGACTGCAACATACACACACAAGACAGGCCAAGTAAACCATATGCACTACAGCTACATTTGAATGCTGCCACTACTATACACCTGTGACATTAGTGATATGTCAGTGTATGTGATAGACCTACACCTAAAACACAGTGCACCTGTCTTCAGCATGCTATTGCAACCTGCATAGCAGACTGCATGGACCCTCACAAAAATAAGTGCAAATATGTTACAGATCCTACACAGACTCTACTGTGATCACAGGTACAATGCACTGCAGTTAACCCCTCCAAGACTGAATGTACAAGTAGTGTACTCTGGCTAAGCATAACAGTTGTGTATACACAGCAAAATGGCAGCCCTTAACATTGTTTGGGTATATATGAGCCATACAAAATTATCACACTCACCGGGTACATGATGTTGGACTCCGGCCACACCTGACGTAACAATGGAAAGGTGAGGGAGAGGTACTGTCAGCAATAACAAATATGGTATTGTTACAGGATAATATGAACATATAGCTACATGTACAGTAGGTACTGTGATACTGCCTACATTGCTGACATTCTAAGTATGTGTGCACAGGTGTGTGTTACAAACAACCCCCTCAATGCAGATTGACCCGACATCCATGTACTGGTAAGCAGAGGCTGCCACAATGACTGATACAGTTTTACCATGATGCACACAGGAGGCTTATCTGGATGCTCCTCTGCTGTGGAAGCTGTGGCACACACCTCCATGATGTATGGGGTGATGGATGCTTTGGAGCTGGTGGTTGATCCCAAGATCTCAAGGAATTCCTCTGTGGCCAAGAGTGGTTCTACTGCTGCAGGTCCCCCACCAGTGGCACCACGGTCCCTGACCGCAGCACTGGCCCTTTGCCATGCAGCATTTACCATGTCCGTTTCTCTGTAATGGACCTGCTCATAGATTCTGTCCTGTAGCCCTAAGTGGTTCACTGCTGTGACAAGATCACCCCACATTACAGAATGCTGCTCACAATTGTGGCAAGTTCTGGAGAGAAGAATGATGTGATGCAGTCTTAGGCCATCCAGGGTCACATTAATTTCTGCAGCTGTAAATAGTGGGTGCCTCTGTCTATACATCCTTTCTGAAAGACAAGAATAAGGGAACACATCACGGGACCACATACGTTGCTCTCCACTATGTACACACCCTATGCATCCACATTGGCCTACACTATGCACTGCTAATTCCCACATCATACCCCACAATCTAGCAGCACAGTCGTTATGTGGCTATCAGCAACATAGTAGCAATTCTGGTCATGTCCCTGTGTGCCGTGATGGAGTGCGCTGAATGTATGCACTCCCATCGATGCCATCTACTGTGTTGAGTCCCCCATGGCCGACATCCCACTACCATATCAGACAGCCATTGTTTGACAAATAGGTGTGTGTTATTACAAGTATATGGGGATAGTCCAGCAACAGCCATGTGCCACAATGACAGACAGCAATGCAAATGTGCTGTAGGATATCTTCCCTGAAGGTGTCATACTTCTCCAGTACACCAATGTATGTGGAATGTGTACGTGTGCTAATATATGTGGTCCCTTTGCCAGAAACATGTGGGTGTCTGGCAAACAGTTGGACAATAATTGCTGGTTGTTCTTAGACTGTGGAGAATCTGGCTGTCACATGACAGAACTCTCAAAAAACAATTCATGCTACATTAATATCTGTTACTGTATTCATACCTTACATTGTATGATCATTATGTACACTCTGTTGCTGAGGTTGGGTGTGTGTGTCCCACTACTAATGGCTATGACCTGCATTCCTGCTGTACAGGGTTGCCAGGTATGGTAGACATACCTGTCAAGCAATGTGATATGAATGTTGACAACACAGTGACCCAGCCACAGTACATCAGGGACAGTCAGAGACACCAGTACAATGTATGAGCTATTCCTGTGTGACATTCACAGACGGAGAGGAGCTGAATGACAGTACATCATGTGATATGCCATCTGTGTTCACCATTACTCACTGCCACTATGTCTAACACACCATCAAGTGGCATTCGTACAGGACCTGATGATTATAGGAGGGAGTGAGAGGGCCACAGCTGTGATCTAAGTCACAGCAGGCAGAGTTAAAAGGCATGGCTGTAGCTTTTGGACAGCAGACTATCAGCAACATGTCATTTCCAGAGACATACTATAGGCCTACTGTTGTAATCCCTATTCCCCATAACTGCATCCTCCCATCTGCATCCCATTAGATAGCAACTTGCATTACATACCTGGTAGAGTGCTGTAATCCTTTTGTGCAGAAACTCTGAAGAAATCTGATTCTGAAAATGCAGTCTGGCTTGGTAAAGAGAGATACAGACCTGTTTACCATAGGCAGCTGCTTACCTTTTGTAGGTAATGGTCAATAACAGGTGATTGCCTGTGCACCAATCAGTGGCTCAGACTTGCTAATTGCATCCAGAACAGCTAGGTTGCAATTTCATTAGCCAATAACATGGCACAACAGTGCAATATTTAAGGCCTTTGTGTAGGCTTTGACCCCTTTCCTAGAGTTTGAGAAGGACATTACTGAGGTGTGAAGACTACAGCATTGCAGAGTGTAGGCACAAATACTCTCCACTGTTGAGATTTATGTGGTATGTCCACAGTTTTGCATGTTATGTTTGGGCATTGTCAAATGACTTTCTGATTATGTGGCAGTTCAGTGTTAAACAATGTGGGTTGAGGTCAGTAAGGGGGAAGACAGATGTGATTATCATACATCATACACATATGCATGCTGCTGCAGTAGATGCAGGTCTATCGGTTGTGTATATTTGTAGGGGCAGACTGTGACAACATGTCCCTGTCGCTTGACCTCTGCCCCTCCACCCCTTCATGTATGGGTGCAGTGTGGGTAACTTATTCCAGGGGGTTGTGAGGTGTGGTAGGTCTGTAGCAAGTAGCTGAACATACTGCTGCATATGTTGCAGGCTGTAGCTGCTGCTTTTTGCCCAGGACTCATACTGGGGAGTGTGAACACACTGGAGGACAGCAAGCTGTATGTGTCAGTGAGAGAGCAGTGTCAGCTCTGTCATTACAACATAGACAGGTTGAGGGTACTCATAACAGTCCAGGTGAGGCATGTGCTTAAGGTACATATGTTATGTAACAGTGCCAATCGGAGAGTGTTAGGTGACATATAGGTAGCCTATACATATTTGTGCAGTGTGTCCCTACCTACAGGCCTTTGAAGTGCTAACATGGGTAGCACTGAATGCAGTAGCAGCAACCTGTTTTGGTTAAAATTGCAGGACTCAGTCATTATTAGTTATATTCTGAAGCATGTAATTGAAGTACAACACACTAGATTTGAAGCCAGGACTGTGGATGGCAAAATGTACAGCATGCTAGGGTTTTAACAGACTGAGCTACTGAGTCAATACTGCAACAGGTGTATTTGCAAGATATATGTGCATACATACAGTCTGTTAACACAGGAGTCACATTAGCAGTGTTTGGATGGGTATTACGTGTGACACTGAACTGTCTGTCATGATTTTCTAACCTCACTTTGCACTGACTTGTCAGTACTTTATTGCACAGAAAAGGTTTCATATCAACTGTGACAAACGTAGGTGGCACAATTGTGGACATCTACAACAGTCTGTGCAGCTGACAGGTATACCTGCTGTCCCAGGACTCACATCCATCCATCATTACTTATTTCACTGTGTACTGGTTCATATAATGCATCACATTCCCAAGTACACTGCCAATTTTCCCATTATATGTACAAGCAGTGTGTCATTGGCAATCGGGATATGTTTATGGAAACAATCTGTTTTACTTCAGAGCTGAGTGGCCTAATGCACTATGCTGTAGTTGACAGGGTCCTGGGTTCGAGACTTGGCAGGGGTAATTATTTTGCAGGTGTACCTAACAGTGTCAGAAGCAGAGAAGGTGATTAAGGCAGTTTTAAACAGTTTTAAGTGGGTTTGCATGGGTTTACACTGCACACCGCTTAGCTCCGCTTAAATCCACACTCATTTTAAAAACAGAAAAGAAAAAAGGGGTGATACTAAAGTGTTGAAATGAGGGAAAGCAGGGGGAAAAACATACTGAAAGGCAGGTAGGGATGTGCAGGACGGGTGTAGGAAAGGACCATAGCAGGCATGGGGTTTTACTATCAGCAGAGATTCACAGACACAACAGGCATACAGCCATACCAAGATTATACATTTTATTTATTAACTTTTTTTAGTTTTGTACTTGCTGCCATTATTTTCTGGCATCTTATCGCATTGCTGAGTACTCCTGTTAACACTCTGGTACATATGAACACAGAAATTATTAACCCATTCTAACGACTGCTACAGTCATTTATTTACCTGTAATTCCTGTGGGAAGGCCATCTGTTAACAATACATAACTGCTTCGACAATATTTAGTAGTACTTGTCACAGGATTCGAACCCCGGTCTGTGTGTGACAAAATGTACATCCGACCTATCATTTATCAAACTAAGCTTCTGGGCCACTGCTGCATATTGATTGACTGATATGTGCCTAGAGCTCACCTGGTAACAAAATATGACCTGGTAATAGAGGTAGAGTATTATACAAGACTGCAGTGACACTTAAACACACATGCATGAGATCCATGCATGACACAGGTTGTAGGTGAACTGTGGATTAATACATGGAATGCAGGTGCAGACAAACCCCTAGTGGGTGGGAATATCTGTGATGTGTACAAACCATATCAGAGTGCTGAGTTGGCTCCTTGACCCATATACAGTTGCAGTTAGTATATTTGCAGTCTACAGCTATTACAGTTTCATACTTGCATGCAGCAGCGTGCCTAAGAGCAGAAATGCATACAGCTGAAATGCAATGGTTAACACAAGACAATCTTGACATACACAATAGACCCTGGCTTTCCTATTATTTCTTCAGATCTTAGTACAGGGCAAATATCATAATGCATTATATCTTCTAGTACAGCTCCACATCTACAGTTTAGCAGAACACTTTTTATTAGCTAACCTTCAGTCACTTACTGGTATTGTTTGTTTTTACATCACAGCAGATATAATACTCAGTTCATCACCAACAGCCCAAAATACACACATATTGTACAAAATAGCATTATTAGGGGTGACTTCATGCAGTGATTGTTCTAGATTTCCAGTCTTTATTGGAGAACAGTTCATATAATGCAGTTACAATATAGCTGTAATTCCACACTTAATGCAGTAGAAACATTTATTTCATTCACATTACTAATGCAGTAGAAACTTTATTTCCCTTAACATTATTAATGTGGTATAAACCTTTATTTCCTTCACATTATTAATGCAGTAGAAACTTTATTCCCTTAACATTAGTAATGCAGTAGAAACTTTATTCCCTTAACATTAGTAATCCAGTAGAAACTTTATTTCCTTAACATTATTATTGCACTAGAAACTTAATTACCTTAACATTATCAGGTTTCCTCCTTTCATTTTTATTGATCTGTACCTGACATTACTCACTTATTTCAGTCCAGGTCTATGGCCACATTCATTGTAGTACAATCAAAAGTGAATATACCTAGTGGCAGTTACTAATTTACTCCTTCTTTTTTATATGACTATAGATTGCAAGTTACATCTGTACTCACCACACTCATGGTGCATCCTGTTCAGGTGCCCTGCATGGGCCTCTAGGTTGCAATCTCTCCCCTCTGCAGCTGTGGGAAAAGAAACACACCATTATGCGTACCTGTCTATCACATATTCAGAGAAGGTTTTGGTAAAACAATGATAATACAAATTTGTAGGGCATTCCCATCTTGAGTATTTAGGACCCAGGTGGCTAAGAGATCCCTCTTCTGACACTTCAAGTCATCATAATAATGATGATGTACCTGTTCACCTGTACGGGGACAAAAGTTGCACTAGTGAGATTGCGTGCCAGCTGGCCCCAGGCCTCCATGTACTCTGTTCCCTGGTACTGGCTCTGCAGCAACCGGACATCATGATATTTAATGAGGAGTCCAGCCATGACCCTGGATTTCAGAATGCCCAAATGCTGTACCCAGAAGTGTTCACCCTCTCCAACTCCTTCCATAGTTTCTGCCAAGTTCAAACTCCAACAGGTTATAGCTGTATTCCCACCTGTTGCACTTAAATAAAGCTGTTTCCACCCTTTACTGCCATCGGGCCATTTTTAAAAATGTGGCACTTTGATTAGCACTGCGCAAACCCACTGAGCTCAGCTGAGCAGTGCTTAAACTGGCAATGCTAAGCAGCATGCCATACAAACCCACTGAGCTCAGCTGAGCAGTTCTTAAACTGGCAATGCTAAGCAGTATGCAAACCAACTTAGTTGGGCTGAACAGTGCTTAAACAGACATTGATTACCAGTGCTTCACACCACTTAGCTATGCACAAACCAGCCAAGCACTGCTAAAACATTCTTGGTTTAAGCAGTGCTTGGCACGGCTTAGCTGTGCTTAGTGGAACTTAGCAGGGTATTCCAAAGTAGGACTGAAATATAATTTTCATATTGTGTATTGGAAACATAACTGCATGTCTCTCCATACATAGAATATTCAATCAAGGGTTTAAGAATACTTGTCATAATGTGTGTCTGCAACATTCATGCTTAATAATCCGTCTGTGTATTCATAAAAAATTCAATCAGGGATTTAATAGTGCTTCTCATAAATGTATATTTGCAAAATATATTTAATAACCTGTCTGTGTAATCAAACAAAATAATTAAGCAGGATTTGGAATAATTCTCATATATGTGTATTTGCAAAATAACATGCCTGTAGATTCGAACCCTGCACCTAATGTACACAAGACTGTCACTCTAACCATTCAGCTACGTGGATGTGAGGATTATTGTTATACATTTATATATAACTCTCCACTATGTTTAAGCACCGCTGAGCACCACAGCATGCCATACAAACACATTCAGCTATGTTTAACCTTGACCTTTCCATTTATAATTAAATGTATCTGGTTTCTATTTTTAGATGTCTAGCATGTGTCCATAACTGCATGCCATGCCCCGCAAACACACACACACACACACACACACACACACACACACAAAAAAAAACATTTTATTACATATGCATACATTGATATCCAGCACTTTGACAGTGCAGGAGCTGTGTTACACATCTCTGGACACAGTAACGCACTCCCTACACTGATTCAATAACCATGTTACACAGCTCTCCCTCAGTAATGTGCCTTCATTATTATGGAAAGTGTGCTGCCAAGGGGGTTCCACATACACGGCCATGGTACCTTCCATGTAGGCTGTACACTATGTCTACATAGATTTTATTAAAATCCCAGGAAGATCTCTCAAGCCAACTCACAAATACTAACTCCACCTTAAATATTACCTCAAAAACAGCTGCATGTTTCAGAAAATTGTGTCTCTGATTGTGAGGATAAATTATCCATTTTGGAGAAAAATATGCAAGATATGCCTAAAAATGTTCACTCCCTTAAAGATAAACTTTTAGATCTGGAAGAACACTGCAGATGGAATAATATTTTAATCAGTGGAGTTCTTGGGTGAACAGAACAGTCAGACCTTGAAAGAACCATTCAAGATGTTTTAAATACCTTACTTGAAAGCTACAAGTAAGAGGAGACCATGACTACTAAAAAGGCATACCGGACACTAAGAAAATCTCAGAAGTAGAATATTCATGGACAAATTTGTGTTGAATTTTAAAACTACAAAGATGTGTCCTTAGTGCTGAAAGTGACTAACTCTAAGTAGAATTCCACATGGAAAGTTAATAAAATTTCAGTTACACAAAACTTACTCCCTCCATACAAAATTGAGTAACTGAAATTAGTCCCTTTCTGCCCTTACTTAATAAACAATAACATAACATTTCAAATACTAATACCAACTAAACTTACTTTTATCCTAAAAGGCAGTAAATAACAGACTGACTCAAAACAAGGAAGATTAAATCCACTTTTAGAAAACTTTTTAAATTTAAGCCTGACTGAGAATAGTTCCACTGCTTCTATTGAGTTAATCTGAATTAAAATGTATCCTTGAGAAATAATATTACCATTTTTGTGTTGATCTAGAATTGATTTAAGTCATCAACATTTTTGTTTTCCTGGTGCTGTATTGGATATAGACGTCTCCATCTTGCCAAATAGTTGCTTAGCAGCAATACAACCCTTGACTTTTGACTCCTATTGCTAGCAGATGTTAATTTCTTTATCTTCTAAGTAAAACTTACTGTTTTAAGCACATGATCACATTTTACCCTCAGCTGTTGATAAACACCAACATATAAACTCAATTTAATATGTAGCATAGCACTTCAGGGAATTGTTTAAACATTTTACTTATGACTTTAAAAATTTCTATTTAAAAACAATTCTTTAACTTTGTGACAAAGTATGGGCAAGCAAAGAAAAGATATGGATTAGATTATGTTATTTCAATTAAAATGAACTTGAATTAAACTTTAGCTGATTATTTATATTGCTTATATTAGACTTCAATGATGTCAGTACTCTTTATTGCTTTAGATTAGTATAGTTGCATACACATCATATATTACACATGCTTTTTACTCATTTAACTGTTTAAGTATTTTTTTTTTTGGTTAACTACTGCCTCTTGGGTAAATATTTGCAGGTTACACAATAATAGTTGTTTTCTTAGCATTACTCAACAGCTGTATAAGAGATAAGATTGCAGTTTGTATGTTTGTGATGAAGACTCTTATGATGATAAGTGTTTTGATTTTTAGAATAATTTAATTGCACATAAGTACTTTTGGGCTAGTACAATGCATTGTTAGAAAATGAGACTTACTTTATATATATATATATATGACTGTCTGTTCTTAAATTCTTTCTTCTCAGTTTGGGAGTATTAAGGTTAGGCCTGTGGTGCTGTTATCTTCTTATTGACCATTTCTTCAATATATGTGTATGAAACTGCTTATCAAAATCAAGACATTGTCATCACATCACACTAACTTGAGTTTCTTTCTTTTATATGTATATCTTACTTTACATAGTCTATAAGTTCTCACCAGATAGTACTTGTGCTTGCTTTACACACTTCTTCCACTTAACTCTCAAACAACTTAATTGTATCTTTGTTGGTATTAAATGAATGAAACTTAGTATACAGTGTTACCTAAGGGTAATACAAAACTTTAATAAAAAGGAAGCATTTTCATTTGTCCTATAAATCTGCTACCAATATTGCATTTATCTAAAAAAATCACATGAAATGAGCCCAGTGTCCAACATGAACAAAAGAAATTGTTAAACTATATTATATTTGTGGGTGTTAGCAAGAATGTAGGTGAGGTGATATTAAAAATATTGTTCATAGATGTTATCTTTGATTCAGGACATAATTCAAATGGAAATGGTGCTGTGTTAGATATAAAATAAATTTGATGCCTGCAGCTTTGTTCTTGTTAAATATATTTGTGCCAAATGCCAGACAAACATTTTATTTTCTAGATATTTAATCTTATTTCAAAATTGAAAGCTTTTATTTTAGAGAGTGATTGGAATTCAGTTATTGTTCTGAGTCAATACAAATTTAACACTTCCAAAAATATAAATAAAAATGCATCTCGCAACATCTTAGACTTACAAATTGAATACATTTCTGAGCCTGTAAGAAGTGGCACTTTAAAGATAAAATGGTTTACTTACTACTTAACCTACCACAAAACCTGGTGAAGAATATATTTATTGTTGATATCCAATAATTTTGTTACAGAGTGTTATAGAGTTTATCATAGCACTTCATTTTTTCTTTGGTCACTGAAAAATACAGTTACATACAAGAATAAATTCTCCATCTAACATTAGATGTTGTCTCAGTAATTGGACTTTTAACCCTCTACTTCTACAAAATAAAGACAATGTGAGGGGTATAACCAACAGATTTTTCTTCCAATATAAAGAGAATATGAAGTTAGATAGCCAATGTAAAACTCTTAAAACACAGCTAAGAAGTCTAATAATTAATAAAATGGGCTAGTGCAAAAAATGAAATCAAACAGTTGCTACATATATTTGAATTACAGCTGATTCTAATCCATGATCCAGATATTGATTTGAAATTAAAATAATTCAGAATAACCTCAGCTTAGTATACCTAGGACAGCTAGCATGTTACACGAATTAGGTATCAGTGCAATATTCAGAATGGGTTCAAACCCAATCTAAGCTCCTAACCAAATTAATTCTGAATCAAAAGACACAATGTATGATTGATAAATAAAGTGTGATAATAGAATGAATAATATAACCACTGAAATTATTGCAGTTTTCAAGACTTTTTTCAAAAACTCCATGAAGGTGACCCATCACCATTCACTAAATTAGAGAATTATGGACATATCCAGATCAAATAAATTTTCCTCATGTCAATCAAGAACAAAAAAAAACTTTATATCCATACCTATTCAAATTGCATAAATACATAATTCTGTTAATTATCTATGAAAAAGCACCTGGCTCTGACAGATTTACTTATGAATTCTGCAAGTACTTTGATGATCAAATTTCTTATTTTTGTTTAATTATATTAACTATAAAGACATATCTTATCTCTATATCAACAGGGCCTTGATGATTCTAATACAAATTAGACAGTATGTCTAAAATCACAAAGTATATACTAAATCGGATTAATATAGATATAAATCGAGTATTTTCACAAATCAATTAAAAATATATATCCTATAGAACATAATGTATCAATTCCAATCAGGTTTAATTAATAATAGCATCTAATCTAACCATAACCTTGGAGTCACTCCAAATTCTATGTAACAACTCTAAAGGAAATATATTAGTACTAGCAGTTGATGCATAGAAAGTTTTTGATATATTCAATTAAAATTTTCTTTTTGCAACCTTGAATAAATTTACCCCATAAATGTATACGTTGTATTAGAGTATTATACTCTAACCCTTTTTACTCTAATTTCCATAACTAAACTTTTCTCTACTTTCATATGGATTAAGATGGCATCAGGAATGGGTGCCCCTTGCCTTTTTAATATATATATATATATATATATCTTGAAGTCCATTTTCTTTCTCTCTCTCTCAAAAATCCTTCACAATTCTGTAACTTTTTAATTTTACAATTCCTTTTAGTGCACTCGCTGAGGTTGTTATCTGTCTTACTTGTTCTAATAATGATATCGCTAAGTTAATTTAAACCATTCACAGCTTTTCTAAATTTTCTAGTTATAATCTGAATATCCATAAATATTTTCTATTTCCCAGATATATTAACAAGAGATATTAATGGCCAACATCATATTTGCACATGCTGGTCAAATGTTATTTTAGACATTAATTGATGGAATTCTATGAAATTCTCTAACCTTTCTAAGATTGTGATTGTAAAAAAAAACTAAATGTTTTCCTGAGACTCTTTATTTAATACAAATAGATACATTTGGAGTGTTTCTCCCCTGGTCCCCGCTGAAAATTGGCTTCATTCCATATCAGACTTTCTGGTAAACAAATGTTAAATAAATAAATAAATAAATATTTTATACCTACTATACACAACATTTCTAAAAAGGGGTTTTAGCAATGCTTTCAAGGCTATCAATATTTTTGGCATCTTAAAAGTCTTTCGATTTCATACTATTACTTATTATGTCCTGGGATGAACTAACAAGATCTTTGTGCTTGTTATCTAAATATAAATTCATCTCAGCTACATAAAGACATTCATTTTAAGCCAAGAGCTAAAATAGGGTCCAATATGGCTCTATATTTGATCTAGATATATAAATGCTTCTAATTACAATTCTTTAGCCATTTCTTTCCTAAAACTGAAAGATATTGTCACTAAAATATGCACTCATTTTTAGCATCAAATTTTGCCTTTGCAAAAGTTAATGAAATATCTAAATGTGGAAAATATCACTTGTTTTTTCAACTCATGCATAATAACCCTACAGTAATAATGAATAACTCAATGATTGATTTGTCTCCTTTTATTTTGTTTGAGAACAGTACTATTTGGGATTTTCTGTTCAGAGGAGATGTCTCCTTATATCAGCTATATCTTTACTTAGGAGTACCCAAAAGCTATTTAACACATTAAAACTATTTCAATACAAATCATCTACCTAGAACTGATCTTTATCAGAATTTACTCTTGGCTCTTACATCTCCAAACCATATTTCTTTATTATATAAAATATTTATCAAAATAAGATTTAAATATTTATATTTATATGTACCAATTATGACTAAATGTGATCATTATCAATGAGATCAAAAACAAACAATACATTTAAATATTATATTCATCCTGTTAAGAAACTATACTACACTCAAATCATGATAAGTAATAATGCTTATCTTACTTCATCTACAAAGGTCAGCTGTAAATTTCAATTTGTAATTTTTTTTTTTGAGTAGAGTTATTTAAATTTAAGTGTATTACATCACACTGCAGGCTAGCTGCTTTGAGTCTTAAACTGTGTCTTTTTTAAACACTGGAGAATGACTGCCATAATCGAGATCTATATGTACATTTACTTCATTAAAGACAGTAGGTAGATTTGTATTTTCATCTGTATTGTAAACATTACATGATGGTTGTATTTTGATTCTCTACAGATTGTTTTAGGATGTTCATGAATGAGTAGATGTTTGAGCAGTGTTACCATGTAGCATGTAACATGTTGATGAAGTTGCTGCATATGGCAAGTTACAGAAAATCAGTGACGGAAAAGTGGATATAACATAGCCTGGACCCAGGCATAGTACTATTAGTCTAAACAATTTATATTGTGGTATTAACTGTATTTAATTGTATAAAACCTGTGTGCATTTCTCTGTGCGTTTGTGTGTGTGGGGGCAGGGGGGGCAGTACATGCATGATGGTGCATGTGTATGTGTGTGTTGTGTGCGTGTGTGTGTGTGTGTATGTGGTAATGTGTGTGAGTGTGCTTGTGTATGCATGTGCTTGTGTGTGTGTGTGTGTGTGTGTATCTGTTTATGTGTATATATGTGAGTGGGTAGAAGTGTGTGTGTGTGTGTGTGTGTGTGTGTGTGTGTGTGTGTGTGTGTGTGTGTGTGCATGTGTGTGTGTGTGAATGTGTGTGAGTGTGCATGCATATGTGTGCATGGGTGGTGAGTGTGTATGTGTGAATGTGCATATGTGTGTGTGTGTGTGTGTGTGTGTGTGTGTGTGTGTGTGTGTGTGTGTGTGTGCATATATATGTGTGGGGGGGCGAGTGTGTATGTGTGAATGTGCACGTGTGTGTGTTTGTGTGTGCTCACATGTACATCTGCGTCTGTGTCTGACTGTGTGTGAGGGGAAAAGGGCTGTTTTCATATTTAAGTCGTTAAGTCACAGTAGGTAGTAAGTAAACTGTAAACCCTACTAAAGCTCTTCAAGAACAATTCTCAAAAAGTAATTATTTGCTTATTTATTTTTAATTTGCTTTTTCTGATTTAGAGAAGTCCAACTGGATAAAGTCCATTTTCAGTGGCGGCCCAGTGAGAAAAGCTCCACATTTAAGTTACACGTGATACACATTTATAATTGCAGGATAAAGCATTTGTACATGAGCTTATTTACATGGTTTTTAAATATTTATCAACATCTACTCAGCCTACAACAGCTAAACATTATAGAAAGCCAACAGACCACATCAGTGTGTGTTTCAAAAACTAGCATGCAAATGAAGAAACTTGTGGCAGATGAAGACACTGAGGCTAATCTGATGACATTAAAATGATATGTAGTGAGGGATGGCTAGTTCCTTCCCAAATGCAGTGGAACAGTATACTCTCCTTACACATTACTGGGGACCACCTGAAAACATATATGGACCTGGAAAGTACTGATGCTTATTACAATGAAAAAGTTTAAAAGAGATTTTGCTAGAGCTGGTTCCTCATCTGAAGCATTGGCAGATAATTTGTACAACTGGACATTTAGTATGGACAAATATGTAAAGTCAGAAATGTCAGATTTGCTACATATTCTAAAATCAATGCTAGAACCAGATGGAAATGATTTAAGATGCATTTTAGAAATAGTAATGGTAAACATTTTAAAATGGCATTCCCTAGCACCTTAAGAAAGTGTGTGGCTGATTGTGACCCTAAATCTTCTGAAATGCTAGGTATTATAATAGAACCTTTGTTATTAACTGAGATTGTTTACTTTATCTGATTTGTGTGCTCCAGTTGCTGTTTTAAGTCTTTTATAAAACTGTTATTTGCTTGCAAACTATCAAAAGGTGTTATCTGAACTCATTGATTTTAGATGCTCTAGGGAAGGCTACCTAGCAAAGTAAGGCACAACTAATATTATCAATATTATGCCTGAAAAAAACTTGGTTATGTTAGCCCACAGGCTGTTAAATAAGATACATCTAAAAATGGACCTATGGAATGTGATAATTTTTAGCTTGTGCTATAGGACCTGTGTTTTGTCATGATTTTGTTAAGTAAGTTAACTGCATCTTTTTCTGCTAGAATAAAATTAATGCCAAGGTTTTTAAGTCCTAGGGAGCATGATTACACTAGTGAGATCACACTATGTTTTCAAGCACAAAACTACTTGCAAACAGAAAACTAAAGTAATGTATGTACATGCTGACAAAGAGAATACCTCATAGCACACGACAAACATTTCTAGGTAAAGTATTATATCCAGTATCTCTAATGCTAACTTAGCACATGGTGTAACAACTGGCCAAGCCTTTCTATAATTTATTTTATTTATTTAACCAGGAAAGCCCAACTTGGAACAAAGCCAATTTTCATCAGAGGCCCAGGGAGAAATGCTCCAGACGCATGTCTTTGAAACATGGGAGGAAACCAGAACACCCAGAGAAAACTCACACAAATGCAGGGAGGGCATGCAGACTCCACACAGAAGGCACTCCAATGAGAATAAAACCAGAGAACCTCTTGCTGGGAGGCAATATCACTACCACTGCACTGTCCACAATGCAAGGAGCTATTGAAAATGTATGAAAGGGTGGTGATTGTTCTGATACTATTAGTCGAAGAGATAAATTGTCCAATCAAAGAAAAATGTGCGAAACTTGCAACTTCCAAATGAATCCAAATTTAGTTCTGGGTAGAAGGGATAAACAAACCTGCTGCAGCGTCTTATCAATAGGCTTCTAAGGTTACGATAACAAGGGGTCAGTATAGTTACTGAAAGGGAAGAGGTCAGAGTTAATCACATATTCAGAAAATTTGAAATGGAAACTGAGCTAGAGACACTGATGTTAAGAGGAATAATGAATTTTAACAGAGTCATAAGCTTCTCCATGCTGTATCAGAGCACAAAGCCATATAGAAACATTACAAAAAGCAAGTAGGACATCTGCTGAGTTGGACCCCGTTTAAAAGAACATAATTTTTTATAGCTTTCCCTTTCTGGAGGATCAATTAAATGAAGGGAAAAAGCTGTATATGTCTTTGTAAGGAAATAGTGTACATGTTTACTGATAAAAGTAATGTTAACATGGCTTCTAGATAAGCCATAGCATTTTTAATTTGGCCCAATTAGAAGAAAATACCTTATAAAGACTACAGAGTACATGCCAACAGTAGAAAGCAGACAAATTAACATAACATCCACATACTACACAAATACATTGAAATAAACAAAAAAAAACTTGTTCAACCTGAAGAACAAGACATTATTAGTGCCAAAGACTTTTAGAATTGTTGTAATGTTAGTTTGTGTCTTTCGGCTTTTCCCGGTTAGGGTTCGCCACAATGGAACTCTGGTCCGCTAATGATTGGCAGTTGATTTTTACGTACCAGCTTGCCAGGCCTGACGCACAACCTTCAACGAAGATACATCCATTCACGCATGTCTCCACGCAGAAGACGCTCTAGCTGAGAATCGAACCGGACAGCGTCTTACTGTGAGGCGACAACACTACCGCAGCACCACCACAGTACATAGCTATATTTTGGGTGATCATATAGGGATGGATAAGCTAGAATTTTAGCCAGGTTGCATTGTCTTCATGTTATAAATGAAGCAGAACATTTTTTTCTGCAGCTTTCCAGAATGCTAACAGACAGCACCTAACCCAAAGTCCAGGGACCCTTTGATAACCTTTATCCATAGTAAAAATCCCAACTGAGTGAATAGCCTTTGACATTCTACATTTATTTGAGAAGTCGAGTAAAGGACACCAATATATACTGGTAAGAACTGATTACAGAATAACATTTTCTGATGCAGTACACTTACAAAGAGTGAAAAGGTGAAACAGCTTAAATATGCTTTATTTGTTAATTTTGGTAAACTATATGTCTGTTCACGCAGGAATATCAAAATGGAGGTCAGAGAGCTGTAGGTCTTGATGTTAGAAAAGGGAAGGGAAAATATCAGGCATATTGGTAGGTACCATAGCTATTAATATGTTTCTGCTTTTGCTGTCAACTGGAAGCTCAGTGTCAAAATGTACAGGAGGTACCTCTGTTCTGTATGATGTGGTATAATAAAATAGAACAGAAACTGTGATAGCTAATGAATCCAGAAAGTTACAGTTATAATTATTAAATTACAAGTTTAATATCTGTCTCCAGAAAAGGCATTTACTCATTCACTCACACACCAGTGTTGTTCTATTGCCCTGGAGTATGATAACATCTGCTTGGTATTAGTTTGCAAGCAGTAACAAGGCTCTTATGAAAGGTCACTTTTAGGGGAAATTACATATTTGTAAACTCTCATTACCTATACTTTGAAGCACACATTATGTGGAGGTTTATCTTGTACTGTAAATTATGTCTCATATATTTTTGTATTCTTGTCCCCTCAGGTGCTCAGTGCCAGTAAGGTTATCATGACAAAATACTCGCATCAGTTCTGTTTCATTCTTTCTTTATTTCTTTCTTGTTACAAGAACATTTCTTTCCTGTTTTTTTCATTTCACCCATTCTTTCTTTTTCTTTATTTTTTGTTACAAGAGCTCATTTTTCATTCCTTCATAAAAAATGTTTATAATGTGTATGCATTTTATTATGCGAAGAAAGACATCACTAAACCAACTCTCTCTTTCTCTCTGTCAAACACACACACACACACACACACACACACACACACACACACACACACACACACACACACACACATACACACACACACAGTGCATATGCATGTGTTTGTGTTTGTTTATATATATATATATATATATATATATATATATATATATATATATATATGGATATCAAAGCAAATAATTATCAGTCATAAATCAAGAGCTTACGGTGTTTATGGTATAATTTAATACAGATATTACATTTTAAAATATGTAATTAGCCATTAGTGCCTTGCTGTCATTATATTATATCAATATAACTCATTATATTTTCATTAGTATAAAATTTCTAAATAAGGTAAAAAAAATATTTTAACCTGTGTTATGTCTGAATATGTGTATTTCTATCCATTTAAATGAAGTGGACCAAAAGACTTGCCTAAACTGATACTACAAGGAAACAAATTCTAAAATGGACAGGGGAAGTCATGAGATGCCAGCTTGCCCACTTACTGAAATGTATACACATTCACAAATTGAAAAGGGAAGGGGTCCTTAGTATTGTTCTGATCTGCATCTATGATTGCTGCCCCATTACAGCAAGAACCACCAAAGCTACCTAATGCAGTTCTATAGCATTCTCTGCGTATGAATTATATTATATACAGAGGGCAAAAACTGTGAGGCAACAATGGTGATCTGTGAACCTCAAAAGGGGAACTCTCTAGAGAATATAATGGATAGTGATGGGTGATTAGTTAAATGCACACACACATACAGAGGTACACAGATGGACTTTGTGGGACTGGAAACCATCACTTTAGAAAGAACAAAAATGTTATTTTTATTGGACTGAGGCTCCCACTACAGTAAATCCTTAAACATAGAAGAATAAATGCCATGTAGCTATGAAAACAGTTACACATTAGCATGCAGGGTCTAAAGAAAATGATTTCAGAAAAGAATGTCATACATTCCCCCAACATTACATTTGTGGCAACAACCTTTAATGTCTACAAGGAATGGTTCCAGTAGACCATTCTTGAACTTTGAGGCATGCCATTTTATACCTGTCCTGGCTTTAGGGTAGTGAATTATTTAAATGGGAATGTCCTAAAAGGTTTTCCACGTTCTAAACTTACAATAAGTTTAGGTCAGCATCTTCCCCACTGAATAAACTGATTGCAGTATAGACAGAGTTGTTCACTGCAGTCTATAGAATAAACTAATGATTGCTCAGTAGCTACAGGCCATTTAAAAAAACTGACTTGAATTTAAAAGTGTGCAAACTGTTAACAGATGTCTTTAATGCAAGCCCCGGAAAGTGAAGGAAAAAAAATATCACACTATTTCAGTTCAACAGCAAACCAAGATTAGATTTAACATGGATACCGGGCAGATGTTAAAATATAAGACGGTTGGAACTCAATCTTAGTGGTATCTCTAAACCTGGTTTATTTCACTAAAGTTTGCATTCACAGCTCTTTTATTTATTTTTTCTTAACTTAATATGCTTCATTCAAAATCTCTAACGATCAAAAGGGAAAAGAAAAATAGAAAAAGAAAAATAACATCAAAACTGGTGCATGTGAGGTCAATAAAGGTTCTGTTTTCAAACACAAATAATTCCAAAGCAGTTTGCTGAAACTACTTTAGCCGATAATGAAGATTGCCTTTTTCTCCACTGGTACGCAACCTTGGAGTTGTTATATATAATTCTGAGAGCTGTGTGGATGCCTCCCCACATGTTGGGTGCAGGGGTGCTTGATCCTAAAAGAAAATGTATTTTAATGTTCACTGAAGGTAGTTTTGGCAAACTGCTTCTAATTTTTTTGCTTTCACCAAAACTAGTCTTGACGACTTGACATGCATCTTAAAAGAATTGCACAATACATTATTAGCTGTCAGTGAAAGGCATTGCACATTATATTTAAAGGAAATTCCTGCAACCCATCCAATAAATATAATTTGCCCAACAAATCAAAAATAAGAATCAGTGAGAAAGAAGATAATCAATAATGAAAGCTTGTGGCATTACAAAAATTTCATACAGGACTAACTGCCATGCACCCTAGAAAACTGCTACACATTACCATGCAGGTCACCCTAACTACAAATCGCTGAATTAAAAATATCAAGCAGAAAAAAATTCCAAATGTCTGTAAAGACTAGCTTTTCAGTCCATATATTTCTAGTTAATCACTGTATATTAATCAGATCAGACAATAGTAGTAGAAGTAGCGAACGTAAACTCTACTTCTACTTCTACTACTATTGTCTGATCTGATTAATATACAGTGATTAACTAAAAAAATATGGACTGAAAATCTTCCACACAGAGAAGTTTCTTACATTGTTTTGTTTTTGGACCAACTACACTTTAGTGGGTTGTTTTGAGACTTTGGGGATACCACGAAGATTACTTTTTTTTTGTTTTTTTTTAAAGACTAGCTTTAAAACATGATGGTGCTAGCAGCAGAGCACACCATGATAACTAACTAGCATCATCTATGAGTAGCAACATAAGGAAAATGTGGTAGTGACTGTGACACCCCACCACTGAACCGGTAATAAAGTAGCCTCAGTCCTCACCATTGGCACTAGTGGGGGACATACACTAAGAGGATGACAGGTACACACACAGTATTTCCAGATACAGCTCTCTGCATCAAGTGAAATTTCCCTTAAGAACTCACAGAGACAACAGTCAGTTCAGGGCTGGTTTCATTCTCTTTTTCCAAATCCACAATAAGATTCTCCAATGGCACAACTATAGAGTTGAGATCTCAGCTTCATGGCCACTCCAAGACCTCCAGCACCCTCTCTGTCCAACCAGTGCTTCGTGTCCTTGCCCAAGTAGCTGACACACACACACACACACACACACACACATACACACACACACACACGCACACACTCTTTGAGGTTTGATTTACACACACACACACACACACACACACACACACACACACACACACACACACACACACACACACACACACACACGCACACACACACGCACACACACACATGCACACACACACACACACACACACACACACACACACACACACACACACACACACACACACACACACACACCTGTGAAGGACTGGCACAGGTTTACTAGCTATGCTCCCCCTTTGCCAAAACTAAACAAGGGTGTCCAATCTTACTGTATAATGCTACTATCAATACAAAAGGCAGTTTGTCCAAAAGCAAGGCTATTAGGAGTGGCCCACACAGTGTCACCAAATAAATATGCAAGTACTCTCAGAACTTAAATATCTCTAGACAGATCAGCCACAATGAAATGTTTAAATTTATTTAATAATAAATAATAAAAGAACAAGATAATACTAAATATATCTTTACAGTGACAGCAGAATTCAAAATTACAGGAAATATTTAAAACAACATTACAGAACAGTCTCAAATAAATGAAGAAAAATATCTAAAATAAGCTTTGCTACTTTCCTGACTATATCTAAGAGAGTTACTATTCCCTAGAAACTTACTTACGCAGCAAGGCAGATGTGGTGAATGGATTTTCTCTAGTTGTTGTCAGGTCAAAGACAGAATACAGAATGCTGTGTCTCTCTCAGAGAGTTCTCAAATTAATATCTCATATATTACTAATGGGCTAACTTGCTGAATGATATCATTTCTTGTCATCTGACTTCTAGTCCCCAGGCCCAAAACAACCAGTGGTGGCAGCTGGTAACATTTAGCATCTACCTGTAAAAATAAATAGACAAGGGGTTTTCCTCAGATCATTGGCAAATGCTGGAAGTCATAAAAAAAAGCACTTCCAAGACAATACAGAAAACCTCTCAGCACAGACATTGTGTCTCATTGCTACCATAAAGTAATTTATTTTCAGCTATTTTTCTGAAATTTACTAGACTGAGGCTGACCTCCTGTATCCCAGTTTCCACTGTTTTGTTAAAATATATACATTTACACAGTTACAATAATGCATGTTCATTTCTGTTCTTTTCCAGTGGGGCAAACCGTGGATCTATTTTAAACACAAGCATTTTATACAAATCATTTTGATGTTCACCAGTACCATATAATTATTAACAAAATTCCAGATAGCTGTGCTGGCAGAATCTCCTTTCATGGCAGTGACTTTGGTAATGATCCCAAGGCATGTCTGGGCCATAGCCTACAAATTTTTCCAGAGGACATACCAATCAAGCCTAAAATAATGGGGAGACAAAGGCCCAAAATTAGGGATAGATTTTAAAAATTGCACTTGTAAGCTTTTAAAGTTGCTAGAATAGCCAGGATTTGTATTAGCACACATTTTCTAAAGGATACTGAATTTGAAACCCAAATGTATATAATTATTTAGTGACATCAATCATCTGTGATTAGTCAGAAAACAATAAATTTAATGAAGCACAAACTGAAAATATGAGACAAAATTCTGGACATTCTGTGAAAATCTGGACAGTTGAGAGGTATACAGAGGTGTAACATGTGATGTAACTTCACAACAGAAATATGTGGTGCTGTTATAATGATGAACATGAAACAACACATAAGATGGAGACAATGAAGAGGAAAGTGAGGGTAAAATAGTTGAAATCTTACCCCAGTCCCTAAGTTAATTGCATGGCAAGCTAATTTACTGAGAATATAGGTCTGTAGTACAAAAATGGCTGTTTTGAAGTCCAGAGATCATGAGATCATGAGCAACATTAGCATTATGTTGTATTACAACACTGTCTCACTTTCTACTTTTTAAAATTGTCTTACATTTGTCTGGTACCTGAAACTGATAGACCAGAAATTGTCGTGTCTTCTGCTTTGAATTCTAAAACTAAATTAAATCTTCTGAGTACATGTCATTATTTGCAAGATGAATTGTTTTTCAAGCCAGACTTCTTCTGTCTTAGTGGCTTCCTAAATGGCATTCACTTTCTCGTAATTCTTTATCATAAGATACAAATCAATCTCTTGGCACTGACCTCTGGGGAGTGCACCAGGCAGGCCAGGATAAAAGGACTAATACAAAGGTAGGTATGGAATACATTAGTCAGCCTTTTTCTAAAAGATTTGAGACTAGGGGTAAACGTATTTATTAGTGAATGCTCCCTTACTCACAACCAGTTGTGGAGGAGTACTTCAAATTATTTTTCCTTGAATAAAAGATTAATTCTGGTGTTACACTTTAAAAATGTGATAGCTTTACATACATTAATGCATGTACTACAACTCTAATGACAATTCCATTGAGTTCTGCCTAGTTAGGGGCCAATATTGCTAACAGTGTAACAGTGTACTACTAGAGCCAGGTCATTATTTTGTATAGGTATCATGCCTGTGGATAGCTGAGGGGCTAAAAAAGTTGTGGCATTAACATAATGTTTCTTATTCACATCTTACACAACTATTTTGTACAATCACCTTGTGATATGAATTTTTCTATGTTTGCATTGTTTATGAAATTCATTTATAGTGTTTACTGTTTGGGAATACACATGGTTGGTCTACCACCCAGAATGAAATAACCTTATTTGGAAAGCTTTTTCTTGTTTTATTACTGTTTTTGCTATGTCTGCACCCCCTGCATAATTGACTAAGGTGAAATGAATTGTATAGGCAGTTTCTAGTCAGTACTGATTTTGTAGGCAGTCTTTGGCGTTGTTGATTGACTAAATTCAAGTGAATGTCTTTCTTTAATAACATGCAAAGGGCACTACAATGTCAAATGTCATTTCAACACTGACCTTAATATGTCTGTGAAATTGTGCTCTTGTGAGTAATTTTCTATTAAAAAATAAAGGCACAGTCACTTCGTAGTCATACAGTTCACTCCTCTGTATTCAAATTCTTTATTCTCATAAAATAAGAGCTTTCATCTTAAATAAGTTAAGATTTCATCAGGCACTTATTTTATGAGAATAAAGAATTTGGATATAGAGGCATGGATTGTATGACTATGAAGTGGCCGTGCCTTTATTTTTTGTGGTTTGTGACCTATTTCCAGTTTGCCAGTTTGTTAATTTTCTATTAATGTAGCAGATTTAAACAGTTTAATTTACTTGCTTACTGCATTTTCCCGGTGAAGTTATTGTGTTTTTTAAGTGGTTATAATCGTAGAATTTCTTTCCCATACTTACTGGTAGCTCTTAAGTATAATTTTTAGGAGAGTTACTCAACAATCACAAATTCTAGATTGTGGATGGGCTTTGGCACAATTTATTCAGCCTGTTTCTTCAGTCTAATGAAGTTCATTAACTTTAATCCACTGAAAATGCTATCCAACCAAAAGTAATTGTAGAGTCTTTCTCCTGGTCATTTTATAGTGGTGCTGGCATAAACTTCATTATTATTTCACTCAGGCTTTTGTTGCAGTACTTGCATTAACATTGCAGTTTTAAACTACACTAGTTAATTTAATTCACTTTCCATTAAATATCTATATAGTACACATTAATTTTTTTCTGTGAGGTTTATTAACACTTGTGACCTTAGAATGAAGCCTGTGTTATTGTTTTGTAGCTAAACTGCATTTTATTGCAAAACTGCACTACATAATCTCAGTGATGGACCGGGTTTACTTTATAACACTGAAATTTCATAACGTCAAATTCCATAACATTGAGACCAAAACATCTAAATCCCAAAACATGGAAAACCCAAAACATTGAAAATGCAGAACATTGAAAGTGTGCTTCATAACATTGAAAACTACAATGCATATATAAATAACATCCTCTCCACCTACAACACCTAACTAACAAAATACACTTTCCTACTACATTTCTGCAGGGGGCCCCCCTACACCCCCCATGTGGGGGGTCTGCCTCCCCGTAAATTAAATATACCAACTCCAAGATCGCACTGCAGTGGAAAAAAGTTAATTTCCTAACCTCACTGTTACACTGACATTAGGAAATTTACTTTTTTTCCACTGTAGTGCGATCTTGGAGTTGGTATATTTAATTTATGGGGGGTGTGGGGGGCAGAGCCTCCACATGGGGGGTGCAGGGTTGCTTGCCTCCATGCAGAAATGTAGTAAAAAGTGAGTTTGTTGGTTAGGTGTTGTTGTAGGTGGAGGGAATCTTATTTACTTGTGCAATGTGGTTTTCAATGTAATGAAGCACACTTTCAATGTTCTGAGTTTTTAATGTTTTGGGTTTTTCTTTTTGATGTTATGGTCTCAATGTTATGAAATTCAACGTTATGAAATTTCAGTGTAATGAAGTAGACCCAATGAACTACATTGCATAACTTAGAGGTATACAATGCATAGTATGCTTCTTGTCCAAGGCTTATGCTGTGGGGTACAATGCATGGTACACTTCTTGCCTGAGGCTTATGGTATGAGATACATAGTGCCTGGTACGCATCTTTTCCGAGAGTTAAGGTATGGGGTATCAGTGATTGCTAAACCTAAGATTTGCAGTTTATGGTAGCAGTTTGCTAGATGGTCTGTTGAACATGTAACTTAAATGATTAATCTTATAGAGTTCAATTTATTGGTGCAGTTTGCTATAATGTCTGTTAAACATGAAATTTAAATGTTATTCTACTAAATTAATTGCTGTTTAAATACTTGAACTTGGTCATTCTACTTTTATTTTAAACAGGTCATGCAAGTGTGTGTTCAAGCAGTCACCAAAGTTCACAATTCATTCTTCTGCTCCACTAAGAAAGGCTTCAGGGCATGCCCCATCCCAGCTAAAATTTTTTAAAAACACCTTTTAGCAGCTGCAGTACTACAGAAGTCAAGGCTCTCCATATAGCTGCCCTCTACCAGTTAGAACTTTGTACAGAAAAAAATAGGATTTGCAATCAGAGCTATATCAGATCAGTTGATGTAGTTCTCAGACTGATGCTGCACACAACCCAAGGATGAGGGTCAATAAAGTACCCCCTCCAAAATCATCCTTTCAGCTGCAGACGATAGTATTTAGTACATTATTGCTTCAGTAACTAACACCTAAAGGCATTCATTTAAATAGCCACAATATCGACCAAGGCTGTTTAAACTGATGCTGCTTTTGTGCCTGATTAACAGCTCTTCCCTGATGCAAGCTGTACCCTGTATGAATTTGGGCCTGAGGCAGCTACCACCTTCACCCTGCATAGCTGCAGTACAGTTTGGAACTATGACTGAGAAATGACATTTAAAAGGGAAACTGCACAATGACACATACCAGTTAGGCATAAATGTCCCTAAAAATGCTTATCATAAAAATTTCATAGCAAAATTCCACATAGTCAATAAACATAATGTTGTACAACAATCAGCATGGTGATTACAACTATTTTACATTAAAACATACACTATAATAAATAAAAAATAAATAGACAAACAAATAAATAAATAGCAACACATTGAAACAGAACAGTGCAATGATCAAATTGTATTTAGTGTTTAAAGTACAAGCAAAAAAGTGTTTCAAACCTTTAAATAGGAACCAAAGCATCATATGACTAATGGCATCATAAATTAACACATGTGAAAGTTTAAAATACAAAACATGCATAAACATTTAGACACAAAAAAGACAAATGAGGCAAAAGTGCTTTTTACTACCTCAAAGAACAGTTTTTGTTTGCTGTTACCTCAATGGACAGTTTGAAAACATTTCTGACACTAATGTGGTCATTAGGACCTTGATTTGCATTTAAACACAATAGCCAGGGTAATTATTTAAGCTCTAGAAATGCATCCACATCATACCCTCCTGGATTGTCCCTTATGCTGTCTAGAATGGAAAACATAAACTTCTTATAGTTTTGACAATGTTTTATATGTTTATACACAGCATTTTTGAGGCCATCGGATTTGACAGCATATACATTTTCATAAATCCTCTGATATTATCTACAATCAGTCTTACAAAAGTAAAATGACTCAGGATGAAAGAACCCACTTACTAACACAAGAATAATAACATATAACCAGTGAATAAGTCAATAATGTATCATGCATAAGTTGCAGAAATTCAAATTCAAATTAGAAAAAAAAAACAAAAAAACAGATGGTGCAGACATTATTGCATACCCAGGGATTGTAAGGCCCTCATTCTTCAACCTCATGCCTGACAACACCTTACACCCTTACACATGCAGTAATATCTCTATTTTTTATTTCTCCAAGTCTTTTCGGTTTCTAATACCATGACGGGAATGGACCCCATTCCTAAGTCAAAGTACGATTAAAGTTCATGAAATTAATATTGTTTCACTCTTTGATGTCAGCCAAAAGTGCTCTTTGCAGCACCCGCAACATACCCAGTAATGACTCCTTCTGCAGTTTGTACAGAGTTACATGTATTGGTAACATATATAAATATGATTGTAGACTCTCTTTTATAAGACCCATTGCTCCTACTACTATTGGAACTATATGGGTATCCTACTTCCAATTGCTCTCATTTCTGCTTGCAAATCCTGATATTTTATAACTTTGTGTCTCTCTGTACGCAGGACACTGTAGTCACTGTGTGTGGCGATTTCAATGATCAATGCTATTTTGTCTTCTTTTCTTGGACCACTATATCTCTACTGTGTAAACCCCGTTATGCTGTATTGTATATCAAAATGTTTTGAAACCTTGTCTGGTATTTATAGTTGCTTGGGGAAATGCAATAGGGGTATTACTGATGTTTATGAATGAGCCGTTTGGCTAGTTTGTTTTTTTCAATGAGCATAGGAAAGGCAGGATTCATAGAAGCCATATCTGCTAATATGAAAGGCCTTAAAAATAATGAGATGCAAATGAGAAATGTTGTAAAGTGTAGTATGCTAATAAGGTGGTTTTGCAAATCATAGTGCAACATCTGCACTGTACACACATCTCTTGTTAAATGCAGTGCTTCACCTTTGATATTGGAGTTCCAATCTGTGAACTTGCTCCCAGTCATCCTTTTGGTAGTTTTTCCAAGTATGAACAAGCACTTCCCTGACACATAAATTGATTATTTCTCTCAGAACCCCCTTCATTCGTTAGTATTAGTTATGCACAAGCACTAAAATTACACAATAAATTATTTTGCCCACTGATCACTTCAGCTGTCTGATTCATAGGTTCATAGGTTCATAGGTAGGTACTAGGCTATCAGCCCTAGGGCCCATACAAGCCTAGCCAAAAAATGTACCCTGGGTTTCGCCACCCAAGAAAATTATTTTCCTGTGCCCCTGTCGAGCAGAGCCACAGAAGTGATCCCTGGGGTGAATTTCCCATTTCCCATCCAATCATCAAGATTTTTCTTGAAGAGTGCTAATGAGGAGCTCTGTTTGACATAGATAGGTAGTCTGTTCCAGAGTATGGGAAGTCTCTGGGACAGGAATCTATCCCTCCAACATGTTCTGTTTATTGTGGTGACAAGGTTAAAGTCCCTAGAGCGTGTAGCTCGGAGGGATTGGGATTTCTTTAAGTGGAGCATGTCCAACAGCTCTGGGTTTGACATAGCTTTATATGTTAGGCAGAGATCGCCCCTGAGTAGACGATATGCGATGGAGTAAAGCTGTAGTTTTTTGAGACGGTCTGCATAGGGCATCTGTTTGAGGCCAGTAATCCTCTTTGTGAGGTATTTCTGTGGTCTTTTCAGTTGTTGTAGATGTCTTGTGAGGTACATACCAAAAGGGGCATTGTACTCTATAATAGGTCTAATGAGTGATGAGTAGAGGGAAACAATGACCTCTTTTTTTCTGGATGAGAATCCTTTTGTGATGAGATGAGCCACGTAGAAGGATTTCCTGACCACTGTGGCGATGTGATTATCAAAGGAGAGACTAGTGTCCACCTGTGTCCCAAGGTCTCATCACATTTTCGGCATTAAGTAGACTACCAGCTATGTGGTAGTTCATGGGTACAGAGTTTTTACCCATGTATGCACAAGCATTTCCCTAACATACAAATGAATAATTTCCCAAATAACCCCTTCAGTAACATTTCCTAGCATGCACAAGCACCAAAATGAAATATATCACCAAGTGACCCCTTCAGTAATATGTGCAAGTATACACAAGTACTAAAATTAAACATTTACCCAAGCAATCCCTTCAGTAACATGCCTTAGTATAAAAAAGCACAAGAATGAAACATTCACCCAAACAACCCCTTCAGTAATATGTTCAGGTTTGCACAAGCACAAAAATGAATCCTTTACCCAAGAACCCCCTTCAGTAATATGTCCAGGTATACATAAACCCTGAAATCAAACATTCACCTAAGTGACCCCTTCAGTAATATGTCCAGGTATGCACAAGCACCAAACGTAAACATTTATCCAAGTGACACCTTCAGCAAAAAAATGTCCAGGTATGCAGAAGCACTAAGTAATCTCCCCCTGCATCTCCACGTTCTTCCTGAAAACTGCTGCTCACTGGCATAAATTCTGGGCTATTTACATACTTTGTATGCAAATGAGCTCATTACAGATTCATGTCCATGAATTGAACTCATACTCATATGTATAAAGACCCTCAACAGCTTAGTAGCTGTCCCCCTATCACTTATGCGTGAAACACATTACACTTCTGCGATGGGGGTGGTGGTGTTTACAGCAACTTTGCATCTTCATATGCATGTTCACACTCAGGGATTTGCATATTCACATAGTGTGGCTCTTCACAGATCACCACTACAAAAATGTGAAGCCCTGGACTGTGAATACCACCCCTTGTCTACCAGATTTTGAGCTAGTGTATAAATGAATCACAAACAGGGATGTTAGTTCTTCATTGTTCATAAAATTAAATGCATAACATAATTTGCCCCTTATATACTATATATAATGCTGTAGAGATTTACTGACATTAAATCGTTTTACCTTCTTAATCAATTTACTTTGGTCTGATTCCAGGAGATATACCTTCGTTTGTATGATGCAAAAACTCCACACTAAACTTGACTGGTAGTTAGTATAAAGGATTAGAGACTGGTACTTAGTGTAAAGGATTAGAGACTGGTACTTAGTGTAAAGGATTAGAGACTGGTACTTAGTGTAAAGGATTAGAGACTGGTACTTAGTGTAAAGGATTAGAGACTGGTACTTAGTGTAAAGGATTAGAGACTGGTACTTAGTGTAAAGGATTAGAGACTGGTACTTAGTGTAAAGGATTAGAGACTGGTACTTAGTGTAAAGGATTAGAGACTGGTACTTAGTGTAAAGGATTAGAGCTATAGGCCATTAATGAGCTGCTTCCTATAATCCATAGTTGGCTCTCTCAGCTTTTATTTGCCTAGTTTGTGACCTCAAGTAAGTCATTTAATCAGACAGTGCATGGGAGCAACTAGGAATTTGGGCTAGGCTTTTCAATGGTCCCCTGGATTATAAGCCTAATAGCTGCCTGTGAGGAAAGATCATATTAAGGTTTTGCACAAGTTGTACAGAATTGGTGGATTCTATAGAAATAAAGAAATAAAATATTAAGCCTAATATTTTGTTAGCCTTTTTCTTTCTCCATATTATGTTTGGCCTAATGCTTGACCTTCCAATTCTTGTTGATTTAGAAAGATTTAGAGAGATTGTTTTAACATTTGTTTGGCATCCATGAACATCTCATAGCATTGGTATGAGTTAAATAATAAACCTACATTTTCTTTTCTCAATGCACTAACAACCTTTAAGGAGTTGTTTAAAGTGTCAGTATATTTCTTTTTGGTATATATTACAACAGATTTATAGTCATCCGCATGGATTGCAAAACAGCAGTAAATATTTTGTGTAAATGTGGAAAGTAAATTCAACAATTCTGGCCCCACAGTGTAGACTAATACTGGGTCCAGCACACAGTTCAAAAGTAATGAGAGATGCAACTAACTTATCCAGCCACATTTCAACTAAGCTAATGGATGAAGTCTCCTTTTAATTCAGTCCATATATACTGATCAGTGTTAACTTGGTCTAATTAAGGGTGCTCACCATTAATGCCAGATATCCCACTCACCACCCTGGATAAGGAAAAGGTCATGTTCAGGTGTGTGTTAGGTGCCCGAATCTGGCATATAACACATCCACTCAAGTCTCTCAACAACAGGTACTTTTATGACTCCGTCATAGTCCACATTGGTGTGAATGACTTGAGATGTACCTCTCTGGACTATATGAAGAGAAACATGACTGAGGTCTCAGACTATGTGTCTCAGACAGGTATGTCTCTAGCCTTAAGCAGCATTTTACCTTCATCTAGGATGATGCCTCAATACAAACAGAAAATGACTGACTTCAATAATTCGCTTAGTTTCTGGTGTCATTCTAAGGGGATCCAGTATCTGTCAGCCTAAGATGACATGATCGACAGACCTTGATGCTTTGCCAGAGATGGTCTTCATCTGTCACCCCAGGGATTTCAGCTACTGACTAAGGCTTTTGCCACCCCCATAGTGGCTTTTTAGGCAGTATCTCAAAGACTAAATTCAAAACGTAAAAACTTCATCTAAAAACAACCTCAAGGTTACGCTGTTAAATGTTATGAGTCTTTATATGAAACTGCTCTCACTGGAGGCAGTCCACACCTTGGAAGACGTGGGCATTTGTGCAGTCACGGAGACCTGGTTCAAGGCTGTGGACAGCACCCCAACCATACCAGGTTACACTTCCTTCCACATGTTCAGACCACAAACTGAAGGTATGAAAACTAAGGGAGGCAGTATATCGATATTCATTAAAGATAAATTCACCTCCAGACTGGTTAAACATTAAGATTCCCTGGAGATACTTCAGGTGCAAATAACTGTCAGTAGGACACCTATTCAAGTCATTGCCAGGTACAGGACCCCCTCCATGAATCAGGACACCCAGTTTGCTTATTTCAATATACTTGAATCTATCAAGATACTTCCAAACACCATGGTTTTGGGTGACTTTAGCTACTCTTCTATTGACTGGGTAAATTACTAGTGCTCAAATTCACTTGTTCAAAGGTTCCTAAACTTTTTTAACTCCAATTCCCTGGACTAGCTGATTGACACCCACACAAAGGGTGTCAACATCCTGGATCTGGTGCTTACCAATATGGCAGACCGCTGACCACTGTAGCACCCCCACTGTGAGGTCTTCGTTATAGTGAGATCAGACCACAAATCAGTCTCATTCGATGTAACTATCACACCTGACCCCCCCCCAGCAGCAACTAAACTAAGAAACTTTTCCAAAGCAGATTATAACCAGTTACAGGATGGTATAAATAGCTTCACTGTATCTACTCCCTCAGATGGAACTAGCAACTATGCCAAGTTCTACACCAATGCTTTCTACAAACACCCATATAACTGCATTAACTTTGCTGTGCCTGATAGGACCAAAACAAGCTCCTCAAAAAAAAGAGCAAACCTCCCTTGTAGACAACTGCCATTAACAGGCTTTACAATAAGAGGAAGAAATTTTTGTCTAAGAATATAGGGAGTGGGCCCTAAACTGGAAACACTCCCTCTTCAGCTTAAACAAGCAAATGGGACTTCTTGTGAAGTCCTCCAAAACAAACTATGAATCCAAATTAGCTTCCTCAACTAAGGATGGCCATAAGGTGTTATTTAGTTACATCTGTAACCTAAAAGGAAAGGCCCAGATTTGTGCTGAACTGGTAGTCAATGATACAACATATACTGAGCCTGTGGCATAACTAACCTGTTGACAGACAGGTTCTGTGAAAACTTCACTCCACTGTCCCTGCCACACGTACCCCATGATATCCCTTCCACCTGTCCCCTACCTAGTATCTCTAAAGAGCAGATGGTAAACACCCTCTTTAAGGCCAAAAACACAGCATCTATGGAACCTGATAACATCCCAGGTTACATCCTCCATGGACTCCAACAAGAATTAACAACACCATTTGGTACGCTTTTTAATCATAGTCTAAGCACCAGCTTCATCCCACCGAATGGAAAATGGCCACTGTTATTCCCTTGCACAAAGGTGGTGCTTCCACTGACCCCAGGAACTATAGACCTATTAGCCTGTCTAGCCTTAACTGCAAGGCCATGGAGTGAATCATCATGGACCTTATTAGCAAAGATATAGGTAATCTTCAAACACTTGACCCTACACATTTGGATTTGTCAAAGGGAAATCAGGAATGTTAAACCTGGTAGACTTCTTTTAGACAGTCAACAATACCCTTGATGAGGTGAAATCTGGGCATGCAGCCAACCCAGACTTAACCAAGGCTTTTGACACTATCCCTCTACTCAGGCATCATTGCTAAATTCACCCAGGTAGGTATCAACCCTTATATCATTAGGTGGGTTGCTAACTGGCTCACTGATAGAATCCATATAATCAAAATAGAGGAAGCCACCTCCAACAGCAAATCTGTAACCAGTGGTGTTCCTCAGGGATTAGTCCTATGTACTGTACTGTTTGGAATCTATTTCTTTGAAGTACAAGCAAAAACTAAAGGTCTGTGGTTGACTAAGTTTGCTGATGACTGCAAACTGGGACCAGTCATAGAATCTTCAAATGCTGTAAACATCCTACAAGAGGGTCTTACACAAACAAATGATTGGTGCCAAAGTCATGGCCTTAAACTCAAAACAAAATGAAGTATTATCATCCCTTTCAGTAAGAGTGACATTCCTGCTAACTAACACATCAACAGCAACACCCCAAGTACTCACTCAGTGGTGAGAGACCTAGGCACACAGGTTGACACCAACCTTACCTTTGATCACAATGTCTCCACAGTGATAAGAAGGGTGTTTTCTATATTGCTCATCTCATAAGTAAGGGCATTGCTGCTAGAAAAAAAAAGAAGTTATAACCTCCCTAGACTCTTCCCTCATCAGGCCAATAATTGAGTACAAAGCCCCTTTTAGTATGCACCTTTCCAACCACCTGCAGCAATTGGAGAGACCACAAAGGTTCCTCATAAGGAATATTCAAGGTCTTCAGCATTTTGTCCTATGTGTATCATCTGAAATCACTGTCACTTTATTCTGTTTCATACAGACTACTCAGAGGCAATTTCTTCCTTATACATAATGCAATCTCTGACCCTGCTTTATTGGAAATGCTGTATATTTGCAAGTCAAATGCTACACAGGTTACTTACTCTAAAGACCTTAACCTGGTATATGATATTAGTAAAACCTGCTGGAGGGTCAGATTTGTTTCTCAGAGGTTACCTTACCTTACCTTTGGAACAGACTCTCACTTTATGTCAAACAGAGCACCTCATTGTCCCTCTTCAAAAGCAATCTTGACGATTGAATGGGTAACCGGTTCCACCTGTGTCCCTCTTGGAGAGGGGCAATAGGTGTTAATCATGGAAATAAAGGTAGAACTTGACTAGGCTTATAAGGGCCTAGGGCCATTAGCCTAGTAACTTGCTATGAGCCTATGATCCTACCCTTCATAGCCATGAAATGTTCCTCTGACCCTTGAAATGATCCTCTGGCCCTTGAAATGATTCCCTGAGCCTTGCACTCCATGACATATATGAAAGTCTGAGGTAATAACTCATGCTTTATTGTTGTTGTTTGGAAAGTGACACTCTACATTAAAGCCCTCAAAACTTAACCTAATAGACATTGCTATCATGGTATTAGCTTCTTGCAACATCACAGGGATAATGAGTTAAGGTACAACAGGATTTTCACTTTTTTATTTTTTTTGTGGACTCCATTAATTTTCCCAGTAACATATAACAGAGCTGTGATGTCATATTAAGACCAACCTGGTTAGCATATCTTTGGCACCAGCATCAGACTTTACCAAAATAAATCCTATAGGTCCATTTTATCAAGACAGCATTTCCAGTGATCTGACACCTTGTTAATGTACCATCAAAATAAAATTTGAGGTATCCTACACTGAAACAAAGAAAATGAAACATAAGCATATATAAATGTATGTAATCATGTGGTCATCCACAATTGCAAACAGTTAGGCAGATTAATTACTTATATGACAGAGTATCTGGGGACCTTCCTGGGATCATACCCCAAAAGACAGAAAATAAGGAGGTTAGGGTTCCAGAAACTAGTCCATAGCATTCCTGTGTCTAAATAGGGGGAAGTGAGTCTCATGCTGGCTTTGTGCTATGAAATCAGGAAGTGTGTTTACTGTCAAGAAAGAAGGAATGTAGAAAGAAATTCGACTTGTTATTATATTTCATTTACAGAAGTCTCATGAGCTGAATGTGTAACACAAGTCCATAAGAGTCTTCTAAATATTCCATTATTAAGAGAGGATAAAATATGACCCTTCTCAAAATAGCTATTAGTCACTAATATTTGGCTGTGGGTTATGAAATCGGGAAGTGTGTTTGCCGTCGAGAAAGAAAGAAAGAATGCAGAAAGAAATTGCATTTGTTATTATACTTCATCCACACATCTCATGAGCTGAATCTGTAGCTTTTAAATATTGCATTATTTAGAAAAAATAAGTGACCCCTCTGAAGACAGCTATTAGTCATTGCAAATGCCTCTGTTTACAGTGTGACCATTTTCTCATATGACCTTTCACAACAAGCAAACAACTAAATGGTCCTCAAACCATATTATGGCATATCTCCTCAGGAGGCAATACACACTATAGGTTAACTGCAACCAGCAATAATAAAGTCAGAGAAGTCAGGGCTCTTGATCCAGGGATATGTGCCAAGGATATATAGCAATAGCAGCCAGATAGCTCTATGTGCAATGCAAAAGAGTCATACTCGCTGATAGAGCACGATTATCCATTACATCTAAGGACTTCCCTCACGACCACCCCATATATGGAAAGTCATGTTTTTTTTACACTGTTAATTTAAAACTGTATTTTGACAATCACAGAGCTACATTCAGTGTACTCTGAAATTCATAGATTGCCCAATCTGGTAGCAGCAGCACCAGAAAGATTTACTTTGCATGTTAATATTCTGCCATGTCTGTCTACATATCAGACCAGAGCAGTTGCTGCCTGGGCGTCTGAGATCTAGGTGCACGTATGTTACAATTCACACCTAAAAACACTTTGTTTTAGACAAAGCAGAGTTGTTCCCAAACCACTTCACTGAGCTGTGGTAATTGTTAGAATTCCACATATACAAAGAGAAGAAAAACCTCCACAGTATGGTTCAGCCAATAACAATATTGATAGTGAGCCTAAACTTCCAACAAGTTTTCCTATCTATGCTGTATTTTAGATTCCTCTGTCTATAATAACTTCAAATAGTTTGAAGAACACATTATGTAAAGTTATCCATAATGTTAGAGAGACAATAATATGACCTTAAACAACATGCTATTACCATTTGGACTCATTATTTAACAAACTGGAAAGAAAACGTGAGAGTTTCCGTGAAGCAGTTTCCTCAAGGCTTACTGGTAGAGAATTGTCTTTAGTAAACAAAACTCTTGAATTATATGTTGCATGTTTTTTGATCGTTAGCCTTTGCTGCAGACTAATATACTTTTCTCTACACTTTGGTGTCCCATTATGCTAATGCAGCACTTAAACCTCTCCTGCATGTATTTGGTTGGTGAAATTTGAAAAGGCCTTGGTATTTTCATGAAACATTGCTATCCACATCAAGACCAAACAAAAGTTATTTTGCAAAGCTCTACATTTGTACTAATGTACATCTTTTCCTTCACCCATCAGCCATATAAATTACATATATTATCTCTGGAATACCATAGTTTTAGGGATGCATAGTAATTTGGCAAATGGAACTGCAAAGAACCACAAAATAAAAAAGTCAATAACACACGACATTGATTTTAGCAATAATACAAAAAAGCAGTTTTGCAGTAGGACAAGCCTTCTCTAATGTCCGTGGCAATTGCTCCCCCCACATCTCCACTTTTCTAGAGATAAAAACTCTGAGATGATCAGATGTGTTATAGAGTATGCTTCATTGAGTGTGCATTCCACATGATATGTCAACAAAAAAAAAAAAAAAAAAAAAAAAAAAAAAAACGCAGTTCCTAACCAAAAAAAAATGTTTCAAGAGCATTAGTTATCAGGACAGCATGAAAGCCATGTCCCTGTATTCCATCTTATATACTATTGGGGTGGGCATGATCTACGTATCACACATTAGAAATCCAATGGTCTTTGACCTCTTATATCTCAGTAGGACAAAAAGTTCAGTTAACACTAGACTCAGGGACTTGAACCTTCATCAACAGCTAAACAGAATGCAATGGAGAAACAGATGCATCACCCAGTGTCCCTTCCTTCTTTGGAATAAGCTTCCTTTGCAGGTTAAACAATGTGATTCTACATTTTCATTAAGTTTACACCTGGACAACTCAATGGGTGGTCTCAAATATACTCCAGGAATAACTGGCCTCTCCCTCCTTGAGAAAAGACGTAAAGACTAAGGGTAGGTATTGTCAAGGCATACCTGGTCAGTAGACTGAAATAGCCGTGAAACTCACATGCACCCTATGAATATCATATGAATGATGTAACTTTGTGAATTTAGTGGATTTCATGGGTAACCTAACATTGTCGATGAGTTTTCCAATGCCTCTCACATGAATATGTACTCGCTTGTGACACACTGATACTACTGTACATTGCTACATCCAGTATTTTTGAATTGTAGGCACTCTCTTATCCTGTACCAAATTTTATCTTAGTAGAACTTTACACCTCTTGCAACATAGCAAAAATGTTGTCTAACATTCGTTTTTTACTACTCACTAATACTATTGGATTTTTTCTCCCCAGCCTCCACCAAAGATGGACTTTAACCACCCAGTGGGATACTCCTGATCAATGCACCCATAACAGATGAGCTACTAATGTAAAATCTGACACTCATTCACTGCTATGATATCTAGATGCTGCAAATAAATACAAGTATTGTCATGTAAGAAACAATACTGTAATGCTTTATGAAAATGTGTGCATTATGTTCATTACAGGCAGCATGTCTACATGGACATATGTGTGTGTATGACACAGAGTGTGTGTAATGGTCTCTACACAATGTGCATTAATAGTGCACTGAAAGGGGTGCTAAAAGGAAATAACTATATCCTGTGGTCTATAACTGCTGTATACTCAGAGTCATATATTGCCAGTCCTTGGCAATTATATAGCAGTTTATAATGTATGAGGTGTATAAGTGTCCTATTTTGCTTATGTGAGCATGTGTCCATAACAGGGTGATTCAGATTATGTAACACCAGTGATGTGTTGCTGGCTGACTGATAATGCTATAGCAGTGACACAGGCAGTTGACACATACAGTGATATACACTCTCACTCGTTATAATGTAAATGAACACAGAGACTGAATAAAACATACAGAATTGATGAATGCTAATACATATAAATATATATATATATATATATATATATATATATATATATAGATATATATATATAGAGAGAGAGAGAGAGAGAGAGATAAGAATATTGGCACATAAAATCTGATATGGAACTATTTTGTAGGGTGAGGCAACTTACATTCATTATAAGTAATGCACAAGTTACTGAATACTTGACACAGTGTTATTCTGGTGATTCATGAGTGTGTACAGAAACTTATACTTCTACAATACTTAACCTTAGTCACCTACTGCCTTCATGGGCAGCACTGTTACTTCATACTTGTTGAATTAAATTAAACACTGGCAATATTGTTCCAAGGACAATTACCCAAGGAAGCTCTTTACCAATCTTGACCTGCACATCCATTCATCCATTCATACATACATACATACATACATACATACAAATATTTGAAGCACGGGCATTAATGTCCTTCTAGCCTGCCAATATACCAAAACACTTGTTCCCACAATAAGTGTCCAGACTATTCTTAAAAATATCTAAACTAGTACTTGCTTTAATGTAATTTGGTAGTCTGTTTCATGCATCAGCTACTCTGTCAGAGAACTGATTCGTATACTTCTCATTCCTATAGAACTTTCGACATAGGTTATCTGATGATTCTCTAGTACTTTCTGATAACCCCAAACATTCCCAGAGGCAGTTGTCCCTAAATGCCCTATATACCTGAATAATATATCCTCTTAGATATCTGTAAGAGACACTGTACAAGTTCAGATATTTTAGTCTTTCATAATAACTTAAATTTTCACATCCATGGATGCCCTTGGTATATTTCCGCTATACTCATTCCAGTTTACTCATGCTTATTTTCTTTAGGGTTTCCATATTGTTATTCCATACTCATGTCTGGGTCTGATTTAACAAACAAACAATGATTTCATCATTTTTGATTTCCTAGATTTTATAAATAGGTTCTTAAATGAGTCTACAGTTTTACTCACTGAGTGCTGTATTAAATATTCACCTGTCAATTTATGCCTACTAAATCTCATATGCTTAGTTTTTGATGTATTTATCAAAATATTATTCTCCTGTGCCCAAATGGTCAATTTAGTCAAGCTATTTTGCAGACATGCCCTATCTGTAACACATGTAATCAGTTTACCAAATTTCAGGTCATCTGCATATAGACTGTAGAACACCTCAGATGAAAAAGATAGATCTGAAAGATACAATCTAAACAAGCAAGGGCCTAGGACAGTGCCCTGTGGGATACCCTGACTGTAACCATGGATTTCACATGTCCAATTGCTGTATGATAGTTACCATGTTCTATTTGTAAGCTGTGCAGTTATGTATCTTATCAAGAGTACATCGATACCTAGTTGTTCTAATTTATTGATCAGTGTTTTGTTTATGACCCTGTCAAATGATGAAGTTAAATCTATATAAATTACATCACAGGACAAATTTTCTTTCATAGATGTTATTATATTGTTATAGAACATCATGTTACAGGTGGTAATAAATCCATTTTCAGCATATGTGTGCTGATACATGGTTTCAAGTCTCAGCCTATCCAATTCTGACAATAACTTATCCAATATTACCTTCTCCATTATTTTTCCACAACATGAAAGTAGACTTAAGGGTCTATATGACTCTTGGTTTGTCATACTCCCCTTTCCCTTACACCAGTTTAATTAGTACATGTCTCCAATCTTGAGGAATCTCCCCATATTTTATATGACCTAGTGGATAACAGACATAATGGTACCGTAAGTTCTTGCTGAAGTGTTCTCTGGTCATTGTTACTAATTCTGTCGCCTCCCTGTGCTTTATTTGGATCCAGTTTGCACAGTTCTTTTTCAATATAATTTAATTTGATTCCAGTATCAGATGTTACCTGGATGTCACTAGGATAACTTATTACCCCTTTTTTATGGAATCAAACTGTTTTGCATAAGATTTTCTAAATATATCTATAATCTGTTGTGTCTGAAAATAAATTTTAGAATCTGCACACAGTTTATCAATTTCTATGTCTTTACTCCTTCCACATCTTATGTGTCTATAAAAAGGTTTCCTGTTATGCTCAATATCGTTATATATATTTTCTTCAATTTTTTCTTGATCTAGTCTCACACTATGCTTAATCTGTTTGCCCAGCTTGTTTATTTCAGTTTTCAAAGTTGTAGTTTGGCCTCTCTTCCATTTCTTATATTTTTTGTCTCTCTCCTTAATCTGATATCTTGTTCTTGTATAAATATATCCCCTGATGTTGTATGTCTAGATCCTGATGTTAAACATTTTTCTTTTTGATTTTTTGCACTCAAACAATTTCTCTTTCAAAACTTTTCACATTCCATCTGCAATTTTTCCACTGAACACCTCACTCCGTTAGTTTTACATAGTGACTGTTTTGCTTCCATTTAATCTGTAATTAACCTTCTGTGCATTGGTTTAGATTTCAGTTTGGCAGAATTATCTAGCAACAAATTAACTCTTATAACCCTCATGATCACTGTACATCAATGGTGGTAAAACTTTTCTTGAAGTAACAGTAATTTCTTTAGGAACACAATGTCTAGTATGTTCCGTCCCCTGATAGTTTTTTTTTACAATCTGAAACAATTATTTTTCCTGAATATACATTGTGAATAATTTCCTTACTAATGCCATTGAATCAATATTATTCCAGTCTGTTTCTGGTAAATTTAAGTCCCCAGCTAATATTATTCTTCCCTTCTGTGTTTCATGCAAGAAGTATATGAATTCCTCTAGGTCATCTGCACTTGACTTTGGTGGTCTATACACTCCAACAATGGTATATGTTCTAGAATTGCCTTTATTGTCACAGTTACACAGTCTATAGTATTGGTGTTATCACTGAACATGTAATAATCACTGGTCTCATAATTATCTTTAATCTGTATCATAACAACTCCACCTGTTTTTTTGTTAGAATGTCTGTTACAATAAAAACATTTATACGCTGACAGAATTAGTTTCCAGTCATTGTTCTTTAACCATGTTTCATAAATCATAACAACATCGGTCTTATGGGAATGTAGAAAATTTTCCAATAAAAAAAAAAAAACGTTATTATTAATGTTCCTAGCATTAACAACCATCAGAGATGCATCAAACGTTGCTATCTGTGAAGTGTTAAATTTTCGACCCGGCAAAAATCCTGCCTAGTGTTTGCCAAATATTGCAAAATATCTGCTGCAAAAATTCTCTTCCCTAATCTTAACAAATGCACACCCTCCTGTCCGAACATGTGTTCATAAACTAGGCTTGGATGCTCCTCACATTTCCATTTTTTTAAAACAGGACATTTTTTCCATGTATGTATTTACCCCAAAAATGTTTTCATTCATGGTGACTTGACTATCCTTTCTATAGATGATTTGTGAAAAATACTTCATAATACTAGTACAAGCTATACTATCTAAGAAGGCTGTGAATTCCCGACTAACAGTCAGAGAATCCTTGCGGATGAGATCATTTGTACTGACTTGAATAAAAACAGATCCGTACTTCCTTACATTAAGGAATTTCAAGGCTTGTCTCACATCTTCTATTTTTGCTCCTGACAAGCATAACACTATTCGATGTTCATTATCTTCTCTGCAAATATAAGTATCAGTTCCTCTAATAACTGACACTTCAATTACACAAATATCTTTGCTGACCAGCTCTGAAGAATCCTTAGCTTCTAACACAGTAACATCTGTTCTATCAATTGTTACAGAGGATAGATCTTCATCACTATCATCACTATTAGCCTTATTATTACCACTGGTTTCATTGAGTATTAAATTCTCATCCAGCTGGCACTGTAAATCCACAGCTTGAGCCATGTAGTCAACATATGTCTTTCCCTTTTTTTCTTACAGTAATGTTCTTCAATCCTTCCACGTTCAATTTTTATTTCTTCCTTTTCCGCTGACCCTTGTCTTTTTTTCTAAGTTTCCTTTTGGAAAAATGATGCCTTTTTCTTTAGACTGAAGGTTTTCTGAAAGAAAAATATCATCATTCCCTGTAACCTGTGTGTTACATAACAAAGGAGTGTCCTTTTTAATACGTACTCTCTTTACTTTACAGACATTAATCGGCTTTTTTTTCTTCCTTGTTATTTGTTGTGAACTTCTTCCTTTCTTTCTTTTTTGTTTCCTTCTAAATAAATCAGATACTCAGATTGCATCTTGTTTCATAGGGGTTGAATGATCTTTGCAGACAATAGATGCATCATTTCTAAATGTGTTCTATTTGTTTATTGCCTAACATTACTTATCTCACCAGTCCAGTCATTAATATATGAAACAACAGGTCTCCAAGCCATGCCAATTGCACAAGTGTAATCATCATCATTAAGTGTAGATTTACTTCTAACAAGTAAGCAAATCCTCCAACTTTTGACATGAGGAACACAGATCACCAGTGTTATCGGCTGTTACCTTTAAATATGCATAGCATTTATTACACTGTACAAGATATTTGTGCATTACACCGAGGTGGTGCAGTGGTAGTGTTGTCACCTCACAGCAAGAGGTACTCCCGTTCGATTCTCAGCTGGAGTGCCTTCTGAGTGGAGTCTGCATGTCCTCCCCATGGTCGAGTGGTGTTCGAAAGACATGCGTGAATGGGTGTGCCTTCGTTGAAGGCTGGGTGTTGGGCTGGCAACTCAACACTGTAAAAATCTGCTGCCAATCATTAGTGGACCGGAGTTCTGCTGTGGTGACCCCTAGCTGGGAAAAGCCGAAAGAAGAAGAAGCAAATCATTAATTGGATACGCATTTAAGGAATCCATATTCAGCTTCAAACAAATAAAATATTGTAAAAGAAAAGAATAATCAAAATCAGTAACCATAGATGTATATACACACACACACACACACACACACACACACACACACAGTTTACTATTGTTTATTCGAATGGAAAAGCATTTTTCATTCAAATAAACGAATGGTAATACCGAAAGTAAAAAAAAACTAACGTTCACAATGTCGAACCAAATGCTCGAGGCATTTGACTCGACATTGTTGTCGAAACCACCACGTCATAGCCGTATAGGAGCTGATGTAAATCAAACTCCATTACAGCTATCACGTTTTTGCAGGGGGGCAAGCCCCCCTGCAACCCCCATGTGGGGGCTGTGCCCCCACATCCCCCCTACTTATATATATTCTAACTCCAAGATCACAATACAGTGGAGATGTGGATGAATTTCCACTCCCCACTGTACCGCGATCTCCATGCAGATAGCCAATTTACACTTATGCGAATGCAGTTGTGCATTCGCATAAGTGGAGTCGACTATCTGGTGCAAAACTGTTTGTGCATGCAGCCGATAGAATGTCTTTCGCACAAACAGTAGTAAACACACACACACACACACACACACACACACACACACACACACACACACACACACACTCTCACACAAACATATAACTGTATATTATTAACAGAAGTGACTATCATGGTTAGTATTATGTCATCACCATTACATTAACATCCATGTATTAGACTCTTAGTACAGCAGGCATAATGTTAATCTGTAACTGTAACCAACAAAGACTGCAAAGGTTAATTGTATCACAAACACAAAACAAATGTTACACACCCAGAGATTAACACATCAGGTTAAAAAAATCAAAGACCTTTAATAAACTGAGTTGTGTTTTCATCCAAGAGGACTTCATCAGAACTAAAAATCATTCTTGGATGAAAGTGCTTAACTCAACTTATTAATGGTCGCTGACTTTTTAACTCAGTGTGTGAATCTCTGTGAGTGTAAGATTTGTTTTGTTTTCTGTAATTGCCTGTGTGCCATTTGTATTATTAGCTGCAATTGTAACCCACTTCTGTGCAGTTAATGGTATAGACAAAGCTGCTGTGGGTTCTTGCACTGTGGATAGCGCTGGGCTGTTGCTTATATACACTCTACTACATTGCCTACTATGTCATCTTCTGGGAGTGGGCTGCTGGAATCTGGGGAGGAGAGGACCAGTATGGAATATGAATATAGAACATGGCAAGCACTCAGAACCAAAGCAGCAACAAGTGTGGCAGATATGCATCATTGCTTGCCTCTTTTACTGCATCATCACATGCCTCTGTTATTGCATCATCACAGGTCTCTGTTACTACATCATCACATGTCTCTTTTACTGCATCATCACATGTCTCTGTTACTGCATCATCACATGACTCTGTTGTTATATCACCACAGGCTTATGGCTTAAGGGACATAGGTGAAAGTGATCATTTATTATTGCTGCTATTGCCTCACCACACAGCACACATTGCTCACTGAGGTAATGTGCCTAAACATCTTCTGGTTCAGAAGGCTTATTAATAGTGATGCCATTGCCATGGACAGACATGTTCACACATACTTATTATCTGGGTCAGCTTTGCACGCTGTGCTCTGGGATGCTCTGAGAATGCATGTTTATTAAAATATGTATTTAATATTGACTCATGAACTATTAGGACATTCTGATGTGTGGTAGAATTGTTCATGTTTCAGCTGCTGTCTTCACAACATCTCAAGCCTAGTATAAGCAGAAAAAAATAGAAAGCTGTGGATAGAATAACACATGGACATGTTTCATGCAGAGGTATTCAGCAGTATTAATAAACAATGAGAAGCAAAATCATAAACGTGCAAGTACTGAAATTCATGTAGTAACATCAAGATTGCAATATCTCAGATATTTTTTTTTTTCCATTGATACATATATGAACAGTAACATCCATGCATGGTACAGACCTGCAGTGCAAATAGTGCTTTCCTGCTCAGTACTCATCCGGCTAATCTAGCCCCACCCCCACCCTCTGATCACCATGTGCATTGGTTGCAAGTGCATACTCCATTTGCATGACTGATTACTATTTGTCTCTGCAACACATTGAGCTCTTCCTGATGAAGATGATATACTTACTATACGTGGTCTGCCCTTTCTTGGAAGTTTAATACTGGTACTACTACTCAATATCTCTAAATCCAATCCAAAGTAGTCATTTACTACAAGCAGTGAGCAGTCCAGCGACTAATTTATATGATGCAACTGACTATAAGAAAGGTTGTAGTACTTTGTGATGTAAATCTACGCAAACAAATCGAAATTAAGACTTGAAGGCTAATTGTGAAGGCAACCAAAATTGTTAAGCATTATGTTCCCCAAAAAACCTTGACTAGAAATAGATTGAATCACTGCAGGCAAGTTTCAGTGAAATGCAATGATTCACATTTGGCTTTAAACAGTTGTCTCTTTTATGAAAATTTGTTGGATTATAGGATTACACAGTTGAGTAACATTCAGTCTCTCTGCTTTAGGTCTAGGAAGTAAATCAAATAGCAAACCTGTCAAGGTCAGTTAACTGCAAATATCTCAGGTAATTAGTAATCATCGACCTATTGCAAGTTTAAGACACAAAACTGTGAATCTCATTTCTACAAAAAAGTAAGCATGATCTTCATAAAATAACAAATAAAGCGCTGTTATATATTCACAGTACTTTTGTAAAGGAAGAGCCTTACTGTACCCCCTGATGTTGGAGGTTGCATCCACACAGACCTGCTACTTACATACACTACTTCTGAGATGGTTGCTCCTTTCTTGAAGAGGGGGTATTCCCAGATATGATACTTTAAGGTTTAATATATATTGTATTGTAATTGGACTTAAATTTAAGCTGTTCTGAGGATCCCACTTAGGACATCGTAATGTATAACAAGACTCTGTATTAGCCATGTCAATGCCTACAGCAACCTTTCTATTAAGGCTTACATTATAATAAATGATAATTAGGCTTCTGCCAATGAAAAGTTGAAAAATATGAAACACAATGCTATGATTTTAAAGTATGAGCTATACACTTGGGGCAAAGAGGTATGAAGTCATATTTTTGTAAACCATGAATGAATAGGGACACAGATTTTAGGGTAATTTACTGATATGTGTTTCAGTAAGCATTACCAGTCCCCTGGAATCCAGGACAAATGGCACTAATATGGCACTCTCACTCACCTGAAGAGGTGCATATATGCTGAAGCACACAGTTTAACCAGGAATGTGACTGAGCACATACTTTGTCTGCTGAAGTCAAGATGGAGGTGTAGGGATAAATGTGTTTGTGTGTGCATGTGTGTGTGTGTGTGTGTGTGTGTGTGTGTGTGTGTGTGTGTGTGTGTGTGTGTGTGTGTGTGTGTGTGTGTGTGTGTGTGTGTGTTAACAGGATAAACAAAGGCAGTAATCTGGTATAATATCATAATGTCTGTGTGTGTTTGTATTTGTCTGACTGTGTCTGAGTGTATCTGTACCCTACATGTACAGACTCTTTCTTTACCAGTGTGAGGCAGTTTGTATTTGTCTGACTGTGTCTGAGTGTATCTGTACCTCTACATGTATAGATTCTTTACCAGTGTGAGGTAGTTTGTATTTGTCTGACTGTGTCTGAGTGTATCTGTACCTCTACATGTATAGACTCTTTCTTTACCAGTGTGAGGTATATGATGTACATCCCTCACATTACAACAACAGCTGAACAAAGCTGCATTTATTAGATACTGTAAGTGGGACTGTTCATGTATTCTTGACAAACTGGATCAGGTAAGTGGGCATGATAGGCATATCAGCACCCAGATATGAAATGCATTTTCCTTATGCAGGTACTGCTTCATCCCTAGTAACCACAAAGGTTGTGTAAGTTACAAGCAAAGGTTAATACGCTCATACTAGTAGAGCTAATGTATTATGAATCATATGCTTCACAGTTGTTATATTTCTATTTATGCAATAAGAAACCTGAAACACATTATGAATTTGCTTTCAACTATTCATTACAGTGCACTTTTTTGTTCTTCAGTTGCTTTTCTACTTAAAATAATGCCAGGCAATCTGTAAGTGTGTGGCCTCCTGCTTTGCATAATATCCTGTACACAAAATATCTGCTCTAGAATTTTCAGCTTCCCCTTGAAGTCATCAGCCATTAAGGGAAAAGCTTCCTCTCCTTCTGAAAAATGGTACTAGTCTTTCCTGACATAAAAATCAAAGGGGGTAGTAATTTGAAAACAAATCATACATTAGCTGAGCTTATAATAACAAATCATAAAAGTCAAATATCATTTGATTAATCCCAAATGGAGGGAGTAGACAAGCCCCATCTGTAACCAATCAAGTTGCACCAAATATGTAGACAGTCAACTGCAGTCCATGAATTTTATTTTTAAAACATATTTCTTATGCTTAAGGCGCTCTACAGACTTAAAATAAATAGAATTACAGTAAGTCAAAAAAATAAAAAACAAAACATAATTAAAACATTTAAAGCAGCAAAGCCACTGAGTAACAATGAATCAACTCTTCTTATTTATAGAGTGTGTATGTACCTGCACTGAAACACAGCACTTTGTTGGACATGAGAATGTCACAGCAGGAACAAAAGTAAAAATAAAATCCAGGTGTTTATTCACTAATGAATAATCCAAGTATAAGTAGCAAATAGGTAAGTGCTTTCACTAGTTGTACTAGCTTCATCAATGAATAAACGCCTGGATTTTATTTTTACTTTTGTTCCTGCTATGTCATTCTCAAGTCCAACAAAGTGCCATGTTTCAATGCAGGTGCATATACATTCTTTACTGGATTTTGTTGTTGTTCTGCACCATTAATTCTCTGGGTGGTCTGTTCTTTTTGCTCTTCTTATGTATAATCAGGCAAGACAACAATACCTACAAATGTACAAATGTCTCTGAATAATCAGAAGCAATAATTAAACAGTCAGAAAACAAAGTTGTCCTAAATCATCACAAAACTTCTATTATTTTTCAAATTAAAGGTAGCTTCTCATACTTTTAGTACTTGTGTCACTTGCATTGTGTACCTTCTCTAAATGTCACCATTAATATTTCATTTGATATTACTTGCTTTTCTTAATTTATTTATCTGTATGTATTACTGCTTCTCTTTCTATGTGTGTGAATATCTACTAGAATATACATATTTATATCTGTGTGTGTGTGTGTGTGTGTGTGTGTGTGTGTGTGTGTGTGTGTGTGTGTGTGTGTGTATGTGTGTGTGTGTGTGTGTGTGTGTGTGTGTGTGTGTGTGTGTGTGTGTGTGTGTGTGCTTGCGTGCCCATGTATCTATTTCTTTGCCTCCCATGTACAAGGCAGAAGGCTTGATCCTGACCTCTGGCCAATACTGATAGAGTGTTTGCATGTTCTGCTTGTGTATCTGTGTTGACTTACACTAGGGACCCATGCTGAAGGTGGGAGGGGTGCATGTGTCCTTATTGGGCAGTGTGTGCCCACCATGAAACACAGTAGCCCTGAGTCAATAAACTACTGGCTGACCAGTATCCAGTTGCCTAGCTTGGATTTCTGGGATAGCTATATTGAGCGAAAGCTGAACATAAAACCAATCAACCTGTCAAACTTGAAATAAGAATTGCTACACTCAATGCATGTTTACAGACAGGATGGAATTTGGAAGTGGATGACATGATGGTGAGGAGAAGGAAACGCAAGAGCTAAGGGAAGTGCAGCAAGGCCAAATGGATTGGAACCCAGAGTCTACTACTCAGGAGGAGGATAGTCTAGAAATGGTACGGGAATTGTGGTGATGGGCAGGTTTCAGTAGACAGTGAGTGATGTCATCAGAATTAGTGACAGACTTGTGGCAATCAGACTCTAGTGTAATGATAGGGTATTATTCATAATCTCAACCAGTGTCCCACAGCAGGGATGTGATACTTAGGAAAATAATGCATTCAGACAGCCTGGATCCACATGGGTGGGGGCAACAGAAATTAAGAAGGAAAGGTCATTCTAGACTTCTGTCTGGCAAATGACTTGAGTGTGACTAACAATATGGTTCAGTTAGATAGTCAAAGATCACATACAAGAGTGACCAACATGTAACTCAGGTAGACTCCCTCATAGAAAGGAAAGGGCAGTGGGGTACAATCAGTGAATGCAAAATCATCCCCAGTAAATTAGTTGGCCCAAAGCATAAACCACTTGTTGTAACAGTCAGCTACATGCACTAGCCAGAGAAGGCTCTAAGGTCAACAGAGATCTGGCTGAAGATGTGGAAGTTGACTGGAGAGAAAGCACAACAGTTCAAGGAATTACTTGGGACTCTAGCACCTGAAGAAGAAGAGGAAATAGGTGGAGTTGAAAAAGAATGGCAGCACCTTAAAACAGCATATGTGAGGACTACAGAACGGATATGAAACCAAGCCAGGTATGGAAATAAAGTACATAAGGAAAGCTGGTGGTGGAATGCAGAAGTCCAGGAAGTTATCAAAAAAAGAAGGATTGCAGGAGAAAGAGGATAGAAAATATGGATCAGGATAGGAAGGAATACTGATTGGCTATGAAAAAGGCTATGACACCAGCTGCAATAGCAGAGAACAAGCTAGCAGAGACACTCTATAAGTTTCTGCAGATGGTACAAAGAAACAATATCAGGTTGCAAAGCAAGAACAGAAAGATGAAGAAGATGGAAACTCTTCAAAAAGGGACGCTAGCAACAACCTTCTCACCAGAGCACAAGACATCAAAGATAGATGGAAGGAGCACTTCCAGCCACTCCTGAATGAAGAACCCCCCCCCCCCAGAAGCTGTAGTGGGAAAAAGAGGGTTAATAATGATGGCATAACAGTGATTTACTTAATTTAACACTCATTTGATCAACACTACATTTGACTGACACTGATTTCATTGCCAATTTCATACACTCTAAATATACCCCCAAAAGTTTCATCCCATGCCCCCCAACATAAATATTCTAACTCCATAGTTGCACAACCACAGAGAAAAAAAAGAATGCTCCTTACACACTGAATCACTGCTGATACCCATACTTGGTGAAGCAACATAGACGGAATTATCATGGTAAAAATTTAAACCCACTAAAGTGGGGGGCTTCACACCTCCACAACCCCTATATGAGGGGCTGTATCCTGACACCTCCCACTACCCCTATATGGGGGTTATATCCCCCCATATCCCCCTAACTAAATATACCAACTCTGAAATTGCACTTCTGTGGGGGTAAGGGGCAAAGTTCACCATGGTGGACAAGGGATTACTTACCTGGAGTGAAATGTCTGTCTTCTGGGATGTCGGTATTATGTTTTTTTGGCTTTGTCATCTCTGTATTTTAAAAGTCGGGTAACTGGAATTTCGGTCTGCTGATGTAAACCGATAGATACATATATATATATATATATATATATATATATATATATATATATATATATATATGTATATATATATATATATATATATAGATTATATATAGATATAGATATTATATATATATATATATATATATATATATATATATATAGTAAATATATATATATATATATATATATATATATATATATATATAGATATATATACGCATATTAGATATAACTCTAGATATATATATCTGTGTGTGTGCATACACATATATATATATATATATATATATACACACACACACACACACACACACACACACACACACGCGCACACACACACACACACACACACACACACACACACACACACACACACACACATATACATGAGCGTGTATCTATATGTCTACGTGTGTGTGTGTGTGTGTGTGTGTGTGTGTGTGTGTAGGTCTAATAGCCAAAGAATATACCCAGAATAAATCCTCCCATAAAAAGAAGGGACAAATCATACTATTTTATAAGCACAGTAATACATGCCTGGTTCTGCTCTGAATAGTTATTAATGTTCATCCAAATGTGTCAGCAAGTTGCCCATTGTCATGTGCCTCAGGACATACTGGTTGTGAGCTGTACCATATAACCAACTTTTAAATAACTGAGATGACTTACCCAATAAGTCTGCTTGGAACACCAACATTTCACCACAGGT